>NC_133648.1:111738916-112338916 GCF_009905375.1 Apium graveolens | reverse complement strand
GGAATTTCCTTGTTCACAAGAGCTACAAAATTGTTCTTTTCATAGATGAATCCAGATTGAGACATAATTTTGACTACTGGTGCCATTGTTAAAAGAGAGGAAATTTGTGGAGAGAAAGTGAGTATTTTCTTTGGAGAAGAAGAGAGTTAGAGCAATTGATTTGAGAATGATAAAAGAATAGAATTAAGATGAATTTAGCTTTTATACCAAAAGAAAAATAAACTGTCAAAAGTAATAAAGTAAAATAAAGTAACCAATCCAAATAGCCCAAAATAGCTGTTTAAAATAAAATAAACTGTCAAAATTCTGTCAATTACCCATTGTGATATACTTACAGACTGTAAGTATATCCGATAGATAATGTTCAGAGTTCCAACGGCTAAGATTGAGACAATTCGACGGATGGGAATAAAACAATTATCCGTTGGGTATAAAATAATCCAAAAATGTAATTGATTTTTATTAAACTTTTTAACTCCAACGGATGATCAAACTCGATGGATAATGATCATCCATCGGGATGTAAATTTTGAGTTAGCCAAAATTTCATCTAAGACATAAAAATCACTTAAGTTTCTGGTTGCATTACAACTTGCAAAGATATCTGAAATGGTTTAAGAATAATTGAGCATACCTAACTCACTTACCAACCTGGAAAAGGTGGATTCATCAAGTGGTTTTATAAAAATATCTGCAAGTTGCTTTTCACTTGGAACAAAATGGAGTTCCACAGTACCATTTATCACATGTTCCCTAATGAAGTGGTACTTGATGTCTATGTGCTTTGTTCTTGAATGCTGTACTGGATTTTTAGTGATGACAATTGCACTTGTGTTATCACAGAAAATAGGAATTCTGTCCACTTTTATCATCCTGACAACTGGAATCATCCTAACTTCAGCTGGAGCAACAATCAAAATACGATGCAACAGCCGTTCCAGCAGTTTGGAAACAAACAATTCAATCCTCCGGGTTTTCAGCAACAAATTGTATCAAGGAAACAATTTCAGCCAATGGGAATGCAACAACAAACTCATGGAGGTGCAGGTCAATCTTCGAATGAAAAATCTGAATTGGAGGAGTTGAGGCTTATGTGCAAAAACCAGGCTCTTATATGCAAAATCCAGGTTGATTTTATCAAGACTCTGGAGAATCAAATTGGGCAGATTGCCAATGCCTTGCTGAATTGACAACCTGATACACTCCCTAACGACACAGAAGTTCCATGTAAGAGGGAAGCTAAGGAGCAGGTCAAGGCAATTATATTGAGGTCTGGGAAGGTTGTGAACCACGAAAAATCTCAAGTTCTAGAATCTGAAGTTGTGGCTGAAGAAGATGGGCAGAAGGAAGCAGAAGTGGAATCAAGGAAGAAAACTGTGGAACACACTCCTCCTGGGGGTAATACAGGGGAGAAACAAGTCTATCCTCCACCTCCTTTTCCTAAAAGGCTATAGAAGCAGAAGTTGGATAAGCAATTTGCTAAGTTTCTGGAGGTGTTCAAGAAACTTCGTATCAACATACCTTTCGCTGAAGCTCTTGAACAGATGCCTAGCTATGCGAAGTTTATAAAAGGTATTCTCTCGCGAAAAGTGAAGCTCGATGACTTAGATACCGTTCCTCTAACGAAGGAGTGCAGTGTTGTGCTGCAACAGAAATTACCTCCGAAGCTTAAAGATCCTGGAAGTTTCACTATTCCGTGCACTATTGGAAACTTGTCATTCGACAAATGCTTGTGTGATTTGGGAGCTAGCATCAATCTGATGCCCTTATCTATCTTCAAGAAGCTTGGTCTACCTGATCCAAAACCGACATACATGTCATTGCAACTAGCTGATCGTTCCATCGCTTATCCGCGAGGAATAGTGGAGGATGTCTTGGTTAAGGTGGACAAACTCATCTTCCCAGCTGATTTTGTAATTTTGGACTTTGAGGAAGATAAGAAGATTCCCATTATCTTGGGAAGACCATTCTTAGCTACAGGCTGAACTATAATCAATGTACAAAAAGGAGAGCTTGCGATGAAGGTTCATGATCAGAAGGTCACTTTTAATGTGTTCAAGGCAATAAAGTTACCCACAGCTAAATAGGAATGCTTTAAAGTAGAATTGGTCGATTCTGTAGTGAATTCGGAACTTGAGCAATTGCCAAGTCAGATACCTTAGAGAGATCCTTAGTAGGGGAATCAGTTATTGAAGATGAAGAAGGAGCGGAGCAATTGCAGGTTTTGAATGCACCTCCGTGGAAGAGGAAGTTGGATATGCCATTCGATTCTTTTGGGTTAGCAGAGCTGAAAATTTTTCAGGAGCGTCTCAAGCCGTCTATCGAAGATGTTCCTATACTTGAGCTCAACCCACTACCAAATCACTTGAGTTATGCATCTTAGGTTTACCCCCTGACAAGGTGTTGGGATATATTTTTGATGATGAAGAGGGTGGACCAACGGATCCTCCTGTGCCTACAGAGGGTTTTTCTCCTATGCAGCAGGCAGTTTATAGGACTGGTGTTGGTGATGAGCAGTACAGGCGATTGACTAGGCGTATGGAGTCCATGCATGACATTCACCATCATTTTCCTGCGGATTTGACACACGCTCTCGGTAATGTTTCCCGAGACACTGGTGTCGAGGTTGATTGGCCACCTGATCCTCCACCTGAAGAGGGTGATCTTTCTGATGATTAGGTATGCCTGAAATCCTTATTATTACCTTCAATGAAGACATTGAAAATTTTAAGTTTGGGGGTGATAATGTAAGGATTAGTTTATGTGTGTCCATATAGTTCATATAGATTCATATAGATTCATGTTGCATGTTTTGTTGTAGTTCTTTCATATTTTTGCATGATTGTTCATTTAGGACATATTTGTTTGAATTTTTGTTCGTGTTATTATGTGAGTCAATGTAGGTGCATTTGCATGCATATAACATGATCCATTAGGTTGACCTATTTCTGATTGATTGGTTGATGTTAATTTGTGTGTAGTGATGTCGAATAGAGGGATGTTCAAGTCTTAATGAATTGATTTGCATGCCTAGAAAAAAATTTCACAAGTCTTATATGATTGCTTTTCATCTAGATCATGGTCATACTTGTTTGTTGTTAAGATTTAATCACTTGGTTATATTTAGAATTTTTGTTATTCTCGTAATGACGTAAGAACAATGAATTTTAAACTGGAGAAAAGCTTGGATTTCATTGCTAGTTGTTGTAAGGTTATGTGTCAAATGTCTAATAGTTGGCTCATATTTTTATGAGTAGTCTAGGGTTGAATGAGATGGAACGAAACACACTCATTCAGAAATCAAAGAAAAAAAAGAAAAAAAAGAGAAAAAACAAATAAAATAGAAAAAAGTATGTGTTTATGCATAATTGATCAAGAGTGAGCTCTTTAATACTCGAGTTATTAAGTTAGGGGACTTTGTGCCTAGTGACCTAAGGCTTTTATAGTCTAAGATCCGCTAACCTAACGCTCGCTACATGGATACTATTGTATAAGTCTTTTGGGACCTCACTCATTGCACGGTCAAATAAACATCTTTGTTATGTGTTCAATAATAGCATGAATCCTTGTATAACTCTAGTAGAATGAAAGTGTTGTGAATCATTATGCGTTTAACGTCTATTCTAGTTATACAATTGTAATTATTTTGATGATAGATAAGTTATAAAATGTGCCGGCATGGGCGACATGGGCTCAGGGGTATTCCATCAATGCGTAAGAGGCTGGGTGACGGTCCAACATAAGGTTCTAATGCGGCCAGAATGATGACCTGATCAGCAAGGTATCGGGTTAATGCCAAAGCTTTCTTCCTTCCAAAATCATTGGGTATTACAACTCTGTTTATACTTTTCATAATAGAGGTTTTCAAGGAATGTATGAAAGAGATGTATATATACACAGACATATATATACATATGAACATAATGAAGTATTTCGTAACTTCATTTCCTTTTTATATTTTAAAGATGGTTGTTATACAATTCTTACCTTGTAACTTTATATTTTAAACATATATATAGTATATGATCATCTTATGCATGATAGAACTTCAGAAAGTTATCTAGTAAGATCCTTTGCATTATTAAACACTATATGTTATATTGTGAGCTGTATCGCTCACTCTTGCTTCATTTCTTCATCACATAACAACAGTTAGGAAGGATGGCCAGACTCAAGCAGACCCCGCGCAAGAGCATGGGAAGCGTCCCGCGTCTACCCGCTGATATCTTAGCCGCCATTGCTACAAAGGTAGATCTATCTGTAGTTTAGGAATTCAGCTTTTGGGAATCAAATTATGTATAACTATAACTTATGTTGTATAATGGCAAAGAACTGTAAACTTATTAAGTAATCATTTTGGGTTTGTAATAACTCTTAACTTATAGATTTCAATTACTTTTACTTATTTTAATTTCATCTCTGAGAATATTACTGTTGTGGAGTGTGTACTATTGTGGGGTCACATCATTTTAATTTAAGTTATATGATATTAATGGAAAGAAAGACCGTGACAACCAGGATTCTGACCCCGGATCAGGGGGTGTTACAGAAATGGTATCAGAGCTAAGCGTTATAAACCTCAGAGATGATGCGACGATATAATAATAAATTCACAAAGGTAATAAGAACTTTTTCCAAGTTGATAGTCGGGTAACTTAAAGTAGTGTCAACAGTTAAAACCCTTACGGGAACTCTTATAAGTATCATGATAGTAACTTATCTCGCTTAATATGTAAGAGCACGAGTTCGAGGATCCAGAGATGTATGAGCAGGAGCACGATGAGGCATTGCTACATGGTGGTTGAGCCAGATAAGGATGTTGCTGAGGAGGAGGACTCCTCGGAGGATACAGAGCCCCTTTTTTATGAGAAGACTAATGAGGAGGATTCTATGGACGACACTGAGACACTTGATGATGTGGATGATGATGAGGAGACCGAGCCAGTTATTATCGAGATTTCTGATTATGAGGACCTGGAGGAGGTCCCAGATGCTGAGGATGTTGAGACCCCTGCTGAGGAGCCAATTGATGCTATTGTGGAGTACACTAGTACCCACCTACCCCCACTCCTTATGGTCAGAGCCCTTAACCCTCCACCACTACCTTTGATTCCTTATGATGATGGCTCCGAGACTCTTACTCCAGAGCCCATACAAACTGAGTTCATGGTCGGCCTTTTTTGAGGCCAGGTTAGATGAGTCTAGGAGGGAGCTGGAGGCAGAAAGAGCTCAGAGGCATGCACCTATTCCCGAGGCGGGAGCTGTCATTCCGCGATCCACGAGGCGTGAGTTGACCAGGATCGAGCTTATGGCTTGCGCGAGGATCCGAGGACTTCATGGAGACAGACATGGAAGGATATCCAGGAGGCAGGCTGATTACATCGTCCATCATGCAATGGTGAGAGTGTAGGAGTTGACCAGCTCTCGTGTTTGATTCAGGATCAGTGATGTAGTAGTCTAGTCATCTAGTTGCTAGAGGCCATAGTAAAGAGCCAATTTTACGGGATAGTTGACTTGTATATAGTTATCCCTTTCGCTGACTAGATAAATAGACTTATGTATTTCAATTTTGGGCAGATGACTATAGCAATGTTGTACTTTTGACCAGATCGGACTATGTATTTCTTGCATTATGTATATATTTGTTTCCTTTGAGTTCAGTTTAGTTCTTGGTGATGAGATCACTATTTTATCCTTATTACTTTCTGCACTTCTTGCTACTAAAACTTTCATATTTATATAGAACTCTGAGATACGTTCTCCATATTTTAGCGACTGTGCGTGGTATAATCTTATGTGTATGATTGTGACCTAACATTAAATTTTCCAAAATTTAATAGTATTATGCTGCCAAGAGGAATTGGAACTAGGGCAAATCCTTGGTTTGAGGATCAGGGGAGCCATAACCAAGATGAGAGGAACCAAGAACACATTAAAGAGGAAGACGAGGATTATGTTAAATAGGATGACTCCCAGTATTGGAGTAGAGGAGGAAACGTTTGATGTTGGAGGATTTGAAATAGAGGTTGAAGAAGGAGAACCTGAGGTTGAGCAGCACATAGCGAACCCAGGCATGGATCCCATGGGGCGGTTCATGCAATTACTAATGAAAAACCTGGAACGTCAATTGAACCCACCGCCTCAAGGAAATAACGATGTCGTGGAAAAATCTTTCAGGGCTTTTAAGTCCCTTAGGCTCCCTGAGTTCCACTGATCAGCCTACCCAGTTGAGACAAGAGCATGGCTAAAGGAAATGGAGAAATCCTTTGATATTCTGAGTACGGATGAGGCACAGAAGATTGTATTTGCTAGTTATCTTCTAAAGGGAGAGGCCAACTATTGGTGAGAGGCCAAGAAAAATATGGAGACAGATGCTATCATAACCTGGGAGAGGTTCAGTCAATTATTTTTGGGGAAGTATTTTCCGAGGTTTACGGAGAACCAGATGGAGCTCAAGTTCTTAAGGCTAAAGCAGAATAACATATTTGTAGCAGAGTACGAGGTTAAATTTACTGAGTTGTTAAGGTTTATGCCAGAGTTTGTAAACACCAAGGAGAAGAAAGGTAGGAGGTTTCAACAGGGGTTAAAGAAGTGGATACAAAATATGGTGGCAATACTTGAGCTTACGGACTATGCCACTCTGGTATAAAAGGCAACAATTGCAGAAGCTGGAAGTGAACAGATGCACAAGGAAAGAGAGGAGTAAGGAATAAAAAGAAAGAGCATAAGTGTGCGTGGAGGTTCCGCAGGAGGGAATTTTCGAAGTAGGTTTAACCGAGGAACAGTGTCCCTACCAGGGAGAAGTGTTGGGTTTAGCCGACCTGTGAGTGTGAATGTAAGCCAGAGCGGCCAGAAATCAGGAGTGTCCTATTCCAACAAATATCGACCCCCATTACAAGTATGTAACACTTGTATAAGAATGCATTCCAGGGAGTGTAAAGGGAAGACAATAACCTGCTTTAAGTGGGGCCCTCGACCCACAACAGATAGAGGAGGATTTATTTAATCACACAGTTTGGGCTCCTAGAATATGGCACCCTTGGGGCATTCTAGTGTGGTCGAGAGGGTCACTATTCAACCAAGTGCACTTCGCCAACCCCCATTGTCAACCCAACCACCACTTATTAGGTACCCTTTATCTAAATTCAGTCAGTACAAATGTTTTATTTTATTCGGGAGCAACTAAATCTTTTATATTGAGGGACTTTGTACATAAATTAAGACTTAAAGCTAAACCCTTAAGAGAATCTTTACAAGTAGAAATAGCCAACTGTGAGGTTATACCTGTTAACCAGATTCACCCCGCCTGCAAGTTAGGCATAGGTGAACAATCTTTTAGTGTTGATCCGATTCCTTTTAAATTAGAGGAATTTGACGTAATTTTGGGAATGGACTGACTATCTAGCAATGATGCTCAGATAGAACGTAAAGGGAAGAAAGTTAAGTTGAATGTCCCAGGGAAGAAATAATTCATATTTAGAGGAAAGAGACAGACGCATAAATTTTTGACCATGGCCCAGGTCAAGAAGATGCTACAAAAAGGAAATGAGGCTTACTTTGCCTATGTAGTGGACACTCAGAGAGAGGTGCCCAACTTGAAAGATATTCCGATAGTCAATAAGTTTGAAGACGTATTCCCACAAAAACTTCCAGGACTACCACCCATTAGAGTGATTGAATTTGCTATTGAGCTGACCCCAGGGATGGTGCCAGTTTCGAAGGCACCATACTGGTTAGCCCCATTTGAAATGAAGGAATTAGCTACCAAATTATAAGAACTATTGGAGAAGGGTATGATATGACCCCGTGTGTCCCCTTGGGGAGCACCAGTATTGTTCGTTAAGAAGAAGGATGGGAGCATGAGACCGTGCATCGACTACCGAGAGTTGAACAAGCTAACCATAAAAAATGTTTACCTGTTACCCAGAATAGATGACTTGTTCGACCAACTAAATGATGTTTTCCACTTTTCCAAGATCGGCCTGAGAACGGGATATAATCAACTAAAGATTAAAACCGAGGATATTCCAAAGAATGCGTTTCACACTAGGTATGGATACTATGAGTTCTTGGTGATGTCCTTTGGATTAAGCAACGCCCTTGCGGCTTTCATGGATTTAATGAATAAAGTGTTCAAGGAGTATTTGGACAAGTGTGTAATAGATTTTATTGATGAAATTTTGATCTACTCGAGGATCGAGGCAGAACATGCCGAGCATTTGAGGATAACTCTAGGAATACTCAGGGATAAACAGTTGTATGCCAAATTCTCGAAGTGCGAATTCTAGTGGAATGAAGTACAGTTTTTAGGACACATGATCGATAAGAAAAGAGTATTGGTCGACCCCTCCAAGATAGAGTCGGTGTCAAATTGAGAAAGGCCAACCATACCCACAGAGGTAAGAACTTTCATTGGATTGTTCGGCTACTATCAAAGGTTTGTTCAAGATTTTGCGAAGATTGCTGCCCTTTTAACCCGACTTACTCGTACGACTGAGAAGTTCGAATGGACAGAGAAATGTGAGAACAACTTCCAATAACTGAAGAAAAGATTGGTGACGGCCCCTGTGTTGGCGTTGTCGGACGGAAAAGGAGATTTTGTGATTTATAGTGATACTTCGCACAAGTGATTAAGGTGTGTGCTTATGTAGCATGGCAAGGTAATCGTGTACGCGTCGAGACAACTGAAATAATACGAAATTTGATATCCTACCCATGATCTTGAGCTCACGGAAATAATTTTCCCTTAAATATTTGGAGGCACTACTTGTATGGAGAGAAGTGCGAGATCTTCACATACCATAAGAGCTTCAAGTACATTTTCACGCCGAAAGAGCTCAACATGCGCCAGAGAAGATGGTTAGAGCTAATCAAGGATTATGATTGTGAGATTCTCTATCATCCAGGGAAAGCCAATATGGTGCTGACACCCTTAGTAGGAAGGAGAGACTCAAGATGATAACCACTTTGAAAGAGTTGATAAGTGATTTCGAGAAAATGGAGTTACAAGTGAAGGAAACCGGAGTCGGTACCAAAAAGCTGTTTGAAATCACAATGCAGCTCGAGTTATTGAAAAGGATCAGATTGTGCCAAAAAAAACTGATGAATGAAGACAGAGAGTCAATGACTAGAGAAGAGATCAATACCAATTGAGATGATAAGGGAATAATGAGGTATTCCTACAAGATTTGGGTTCTAAATGTTCAAGAGCTTAAGGATGAGATTTTAGATGAAAGTCATAGTTCAAGGTATTCCATTCATCCGGGGAGCACCAAGATGTATAGGGATTTGAAAGAATATTAACCAATATGAAAAGAGACCTAGCAGAATGGGTAAGCAAATGTTTGACTTGCCAGAGAGTGAAGGCAGAACACCAAAGACCCAGTAGACTTTTTCGACCCCTAGAGATGGGAACAAATAGCCATGGATTTTGTTGTAGGCTTTCCAAGGACCAAATCCAATCATGATGCCATATGGATAATTATAGATCGACTAACAAAGTCATCTCACTTTATTCCAATCAATGAGATATACATAATCGATAGACTGGTGGACATTAACCTTAAGGAAATAGTGATGCAACATGGAGTTCTAGTGTCCATTATCTCAGATCGAGACCCTGGATTCAACTCCAGATTTTAGAGGAGCTTTCAGGAATGTGCGGGAACCAAACTGAACATGAGTACCGGTTATCATCCCCAGACAGACGGGAAAAGTGAAAAGACCATCCAGACGCTAGAAGATATGTTGAGAGTCTGTGCCATATACTTTAAAGGAAGTTGGGATGATCACTTGCCCATGATCGAGTTTTCTTACAACAATAGCTTTAATGTCAACATTGGAATGCCGCCTTATGAGGCCCTGTAAGGAAGAAGATGTCGATCTCCTTTATATTGGGATGAAGTCGGAGAGCACAAGATGCTCGGGCCCGAAGTGGTTCAAAGAACCAATGATATAGTGGATGTAATCAGAGGACGACTGGTAGCAGTGCAAGATCGACAGAAAAAGTATGTTGACTTAGCACGAAAGGACAAGGAGTATGAAGTAGAGGACCTAATACTATTAAAGGTATCCTCTTGGAATAGATTGATAAGGTTCAGAAAGAAAGGAAAGCTAAGCCCAAGATACATTGGACCTTTGGAAATATTAAGACATATTGGGAAGTTAGCTTACGAGCTATCCCAGCCCCGAACCTGCAGCAAGTTCATAACGAGTTCCACGTATCAATGTTAAGGAAGTATCATCGGGATGCCAGGCACATAGTGGAATACGAGCATGTGGACATGCAACCAGACCTGACTTATGTAGAGCAACCATTTAGGATCATGGATCAAAAGAAACAGGTGCTTCGGAACAAGGTAATCAAGCTAGTCAGGCAAGTTTTCCACCCCAGATCGCTCAGGCAAGTTTTCTTCCAGTATAACTGTTGTGATGTTATATATATATGCATTATCTTGTGATAAGTTCATGATTTTTATTAGCAAATCTTGCGATTTATTGTTGCATGTATATGTTGGGAAGCATGTCAATATGATCTATATATATATATGCATGCCTGTTTTAAAATCTTGTTATTTCATTGTCAATACAATCGCGTATAAGTTAAATAATACCTATTGTGGAGATAGGCATTATTTGCGTATACCCTTAGGGACTCAAAGTTGAATAATTTTCCTAAACCGGGAGACGATGTCCCCGGGTATATATATATATATTCCATAACTATTATTTGGATAAGGTTTATTCGATAGTTTTGAATAATTATCAAACATTATTTTTTATTATTCAAATAAAGATTTTACTTTCGTATAAGTATATATTTTGTTAATTATTATTCGTCTCAAGTATTAATTTTAAAACTTTTACTTCATTAATTTTTATAAAAGCTATTCTTTATTGGAATATTATTTAAAGAATAATATTCAGATATTTTTCTAATATTTTTGAACTGATTTAATTTATTAAATCATCATTACTTCAAACATTTTCAAAAACGTTTTCGAGTCTTCAAAATAATTTTAAAAATTAGAGCGGATCCCAAAACCTGTTTTCAAATTTAGGATCCTCCTTTCGAAGGGGACTTAAATACTCACTCAAAAATTTGAGGGACCCGACTACGTGTTATGTTTTTATATTCACAACGAGGTTGATGATTTGATAAAAGAAGTTTTTTTTTTATTACTTGCCCAACATTCGGAAAGTAAGTCCATCAAAATACGTCGGAATAGGCGACATGGGCTCAGGGGTAGTCTATCAAAGTATAAGCGGCTGAGTGGCAGTCCATCAATGCATAAGAGGTCTAGCATAAGGTCCTAATGCGGATAGGGTGATGACCAGTGAGGAATTCATCCATCTACTAGTAGAAAATGTGACTTGATTGATATCTTTGCCTGATCAGCAAGGTATCGGGTTTATGCCAAAGCTTTCTTCCTTCCAAGATCATTGGGTATTACAACTCTGTTTATACTTTTCATAACAGAGGTTTTCAAAGAATATATGTGTGGCGCCCTTCAAACCCGGGTCAGAAGTTTGGGGTCCACACACACACACACCTTATTTATAACATGCTTATAACAATAATAAAGATAATAATAATATGCAGTGACCCTACTTACCAACTACCACGGACCGCAATGGGTTAAAGTATGTATATAAGCCAAACACACACACTTATATTACAAACGACCAAATCCCAATTATTCAAACTTAGAACTGAACATTAAACATTATTACAAACTTTTACAAACTTAAATTATCTCAAAAGCTGTCAGCTAGCTTAACTCGATCAACCTGGACCCCTAGCTCTCGCACTGGATTGGGGATCCTCGCTACCAACTGGTTCTTTCTCAACTGGAAAAAAACATAAACAACATCGCACAAATGAGCTAACTAGCTCAGCAAGTCACAATGACAAAACTGAGAATAATGATCATCAAGTGGAAAGGGTTAAGGTATCAAGTGGACAATGATTTAATGATTTAGAATTGGATATTATATTTTTATTTTAAAAACCAAGGTTAGGCTGCTGATCAGTCACGCACTAACCCCGAGCAAGGCACACAGCTATGCTCCAATTACTGGATCCAAGGCACACATTGGCCTAACTTGACCACCAATCTGGTGTGACCACGAATCTGGTCCATAATTTTATAAAACAATCCAATTCTAACATAATAACATAATAAATAATGTAAAATAGTAAATAAAATCATAAGCAATATTGGATGCCCAATAATGAGATGGTTCCAATTTTCACAAATGAAATATAGCTATCAAATGGTGAAAGAAATGGATAACAAAAGAATCAGAGTTCCAAGGTTATAAGGATTTGGTCTTTCAGAGCATAAGGTACAAGGGTTTGAATATGTAAGCAATCTGATTCAGTGTTTGTATTTAATTTGCATGTATTTATGGAGTAGTATCGTATATATGTGGTTCATATTCGGGGATTTAACAATCAATGGTTTAGAAAGAATAAGGTTTAAGGTTCAGTGCTTCAAAGCACTTGCAATATAGGACTATCAATAAACTACAATATATCTCGAGAAAGTTTAGAACACTTGCCTGGTACTAGCTTGCTATACTTCACTAATTTCCAATCACAATCTCCTACTCCTTGACTATAAACAGGGTTCGGTTGGCCACATCTGGCTTCAAAATAATTTTCTAATAATTTTGGAGCCTTGAAAACAATTTAAAACAATATTTTAAAGCTCGAAACTATTTTTCGGAATTTTTAAATCATTAATAAATAATTAAATCTAATTAAATAATTAATTAAAATCAATTAATAATTAATTAAATCAATTAATCAATTAATTTTTGAATTAATTGACCAATTAAATAATTCATTATTAACTAAAATTAATTAACTAATTACTTCAGATTTATTTTTGAATTTAAAATAATTTTACGAATTAAAATAATAATTTTTGGAATTTTTAGAAATTAAAAATGATTTTTTATAATTAAAATAAATAGAAAATATGTCTTTTAAATAATTTATAAACAGGAATCCTAAATTTGTAAATTCTGGAAACCTAGGGGACCAAACTGTATCGTTTTTAAAACTACAGGGGCATGTTTGCAATTTTGCCAGCCCCGCCGTCGACTTCGCCAGAGTGTGGCCGGAGAACACGATTCCGACCACCTCAGACCACCAAACTCTCCAGAATTAAAGCACAGACCACCAGGAACTTATACCAGTAATCAAAACACATAACCTATTTCAAAATTGGCCGGAAAATGCTCAAGAAACTCGGCTGTTTCCGGCGAGCTCGACAAAAACTTTAAAATACAACTCCCTTCGAACCAGGGATCGTCTGTTAACGAGCTATACACCAATCGATTGCAAATTTCAAGAGGAACAAAACCCACCCATCTAGAACATCTAATAACCCCTGGAACAAAAAGCCCTAAATTTCAATTAAAAACATTCATACGGGTTATAAACCCTAATTTCAAAATTCGAAAATCAAACTCAATTTTGTACATGTTATTGAACTCCAAATCAGTCATATGACATATCAAAATCATTAGGAAAACAAGTTCTACAACATGCAAGCATCAAATCATTCAAACAATCATCCGTACAGAAATTCATATTTTTAATCAAAATAATTCGAAAATAAATAAAAATATATAAAATCAACCTTTGATTCTGCAGTTCTGAAACTTGTATAATCTGATAGTACTCTTCAAACCCTTCGTTTTGATTACCAGAGCTTTCCAAACAGATTTCAATAACACCTCCGATTTGCAGTTTAATTCTTGAAAGGTTATATGAATATAAGTATTTTCTCTGTAAAATTCTATAATTACTGTTTGCAAATGATTTTCGGTACGAAATAAAATACGGTAAAGGCTATTTATAATTACGGAAAATTAGTATCCCGTTGGATCATTTCGGATATAAAATAGTACGTTTATTTATAAAAACAGATCCAAACGGTACCGTTTTTCGGTATAATTATCCAAATCAGTACAATTTGTATTGCGGCCTTGGTCTCAATGCCTGGTTACACGTATTACGAGGTGATAATTATAATAGTTTAATAAAAAGATCTCGTTTGTCGAAAATACGAGTTTTATTGATTTACCGAAACGAATAATGTATCGAAAATATTGCGCCGCGACCCGCACAGGACAAACCGTACGCCGGATCGAAAAGTCGAAACATGGAAAATGCTAGGAATATTGTAATTGGGTTAGGAAGGAGTTCTCGGAAGAGTTTCGGGTTATAAAAACGTAAAAACGAGTGAATTCGGCTGGTTCCCGATTATATAAAATAGTTTATAAATACTCGGAAAAAGAATTTATAAAAACCATAAATTTCCTATAAAATCATAAATCAACATTAAAATAAATAGGGAGATATGACAAGTATCTATATTTTATTTTGGACATATAAAAATTAAAATACTCAATTTATATTATTTTTAAACATCCAAACACATATACCACTTAACAGATACTTCACAGAATAAACACGAAACATGCATAATATTTATTTATTTGCAAAATAATTACACGATATATCCCAGATATTACATTCTTCCCCCCTTAAAAGGATTCTGTCCTCAGAATCTCCTAAGAAAACAAATGAGGGTTTTTTTCTCTCATATCACTTTCTAACTCCCAGGTTGACTCTTCAATCTCCTAAGAAAACAAATGAGGGTTTTTTTCTCTCATATCACTTTCTAACTCCCAGGTTGACTCTTCAACCTTTAGGTTTCTCCACAGTACTCTTACTAATTTTACCACTTTATTCCTTAACACTCTCTCTCTTTCTTCTTGAATCTCTACCGGACTCTCTACATATGATAAATCTGTTTGAAGCTCTATTGGCTCGTATTCGATTACATGCCTGAAGTCTGGATTATACTTCTTAAGCATCGATACGTGAAAAATATTGTGAATGTGCTCCATGTGCGGAGGTAACGCCAATTCGTAAGCTTCTTTACCAACACGCTTTAGAATCTCAAAAGGTCCGACATATCTAGGGCTCAGTTTTCCTTTCTTCCCGAATCTTGTCAATCATTTCCACGGTGATACTTTCAGTAATACCAGATTTTCATCTTCAAATTCCATATTTTTCCTTGATTGATCTGTATACTTCCTTTGACGGTCTTGTACCGCTATCAATCTCTTCTGGATAACTTCAACAACTTCCTTCGTTTGTTGCACTAATTCAGGTCCAAGTATTTTGCGTTCTACTACTCCATCCCAATATATAGGAGATCGACATTTGCGTCCATAAAGAGCTTCATAGGGTGGCATCCCAATATTGGCATGATAACTGTTGTTGTAAGCAAATTCTACCAAGGGTAATGCTCGTCCGAACTTCCTTTGAAATCAATAGCACAAACACATAACATGTCTTCGATTGTCTGGAGTGTTCTTTCGCTTTGGCCGTTCGTCTATGAATGGTAATTCGTACTCATATTCAGTCTCGTTTCTAAACATTCTTGAAAACTCTTCCAAAATCTCGAATTAAATCTCGGATCTCGATCGAATACGATAGACATGGGGACTCCATGACGAACTACGATTTCTTTCAGGTACATATGGACTAACTTGTCTAGTGAAAATCTTTCATTTATAGGCAGAAAATGAGCTGACTTGGTAAGTCTATCCACTATAACCCAAATGGCATCATGATTAGCTTTCGTTCTTGATAATCCGACTATGAAATCTATGGCAATATGCCCCCACTTCCACTTTGGAATCTCTAATGGCTGCAACAACCCACTTGGTCTCTGATGTTCTACTTTAAGTCTCTGACATATATAACATCTGCTAACCCATTCTGCGATTTCCCTCTTCATATCGGGCCACCAATAATTTTCCTTTAAATCTCTGTACATCTTGGTACTTCCTGGATGGATTGAACATCTTGAATTATGAGCTTCCTGTAAAATTTCATTCTTCAACTCCGTCACTGATGGAATCCAAATTCTAGAAGAAAACCTAAGAATACCTTGATCGTCCTTTTGCGTGCACAATTCCTCACCTACCAAAAGGTTAATGTCCTGATCTATTACCTCCTCCTAACACTTCCTTATCTTCTCTAATAACTCCGGCTGGAAAGTCACACTATACACTTTTGCTTCCTCAGGCTTGCAAACTCTAATTTCCAATTCCAGTCTCTGAAATTCCTTGTATATCTCTTCGGGTATTGATAACACATTCAACTTTTCTTTCCGACTTAACGCGTCCGCTGTAACATTTACTTTACCAGGATGATAGTTAATTGTGCAATCATAATCCTTAATCAACTCTAACCATCTTCTCTGTTTCATATTAAGCTCATTCTGTGTGAATATACTTCAAGCTTTTGTGATCCGTATAAATCTCGCATTTCTCTCCATATAGATAATGTCTCCAAATCTTCAAAGCGAAAACTATGGCTTCTAACTCTAAATCATGAGTATGATACTTCTGTTCATGTGGTTTCAATTTCCTTGACGCATACGCAATAACCTTATCGTGCTGCATCAGAACACATCTGAGTCCTTTATGAGAAGCATCGCTATATATTACGAAATTCCCTTGATCGTCTGGAAATGACAAAAGAGGTGTCGTGATTAATCTGTGCTTCAATTCCTGAAAACTTTCTTCACATTTATCGTCCATATAAACTTTTCACTTTTCCGTGTAAGCTTTGTCAATGGTGTTGCAATCCTTGAGAAATTTTGAACAAATCGGCGATAATATCCCGCTAATCCTAAGAAACTTCTTACCTCTGTTGGTGTTCTCGGTCTTTCCCAATTCGCAATTGCTTCAATCTTCGCTGGATCCACTTTGAATGCTTCATTACTGACTATGTGTCCTAAGAATTGGACTTCTTGTAACCAAAACTCACACTTCGAGAATTTAGCATAAAACTTTTTCTTCCTTAAAATCTCCAAAGCTGTCTTCAAATATTTTGCATGATCCTCTTCTGTCTTTGAATAAATCAAAATATCATCTATAAACACAATAACAAACTTGTCCAAGTATTCCTTGAAAATTCTATTCATCAGGTCCCTGAATGTTGTCAGGGCATTGGTTAATCCAAAAGACATCACTAAAAATTCATAATGTCCATACCTTGTTCTGAAAGATGTCTTTGGTATATCCTCTGGCTTTATCTTTAGTTGGTGATATCCCGATCTCAAATCGAACTTGGAGAAGTACTTGGCTCCTTTCAACTGGTCAAAAAAAATCATCAATTCTGGGTAACGGATACTTGTTCTTGATTATAAGCTTGTTGAGCTCCCGATAATCGATGCACAGTCTCATGCTTCCATCCTTCTTTTTGACAAATAGCACTGGTGCACCCCACGGGGATACACTGGGTCTGATTACTCCTTTCTCTAACAACTCTTGTAATTGCTTTGCTAGTTCCTTCATCTCAACGGGCGCCATTCTGTACGGGGCCTTGGATACCGGTTCCGTTCTAGGTGCTAAGTCGATCGCAAACTCAATTTCTCTGTCTGGAGGAAGTCCTGGTAACTCATCGGGAAACACGTCTGGAAATTCATTAACTACTGGAATATCTTCAAGTTTTGCTGGCTCCTGACTTCTATCAATCATATAAGCAACGAAATGCTTGAATCCTTGCCGTAGTAACTTTTTAGCTTGAATCATTGTTAAAAACTTCTTTGCTTGTTTCTGGCCCTTAAACGTTACTATCCTCTCATCTGGTGTCTTCACCATTACCTTCTTATTTCGACAATCTATCTGGGCATCGTGCTTAGATAACCAATCCATTCCTAAGATAACGTCAAACTTCCCTAGCTTAAATGGTATCAAATCTACACAAAACTTATTACCAAAAATCTCAATCTCACAATTCCCACAAACTTGATTAACAGATATACATTCTTGATTTGTTAATTCCACAGTCATTATTTCATTTAAATACTCAACTGAACAGTTTAACTTACTAACAAAATCTTGAGAAATAAACGATCGAGTTGCTCCCGAATCTATTAACACTTTGGCACATAAAGAATTCACATTAAGTGTACCTGCCACGACATCAGTATCCTGGATAGCGTCCTTCACAGACATATCAAAAACTCTAGCCCTTGGAGTCTCATTCACTGCTGGAGTAGATCCCATAATTTTTAATGCATTACTGACAGGGGCTGGTGTCTTGCAATCTCTGGCTATATGTACCGGCTTTCCATATTTAAAGTATGTAAATCCAATAGCTGGAATCTTAACCGCTGGATTCCGAGTAGGCTGATCCTTGTTTACTGGTTCTCTCACTGGCTGATTGCGGCACTCCCTCGAGTAGTGCCCTTTCTGATTACACTTGAAACAAACCACGTTCAACTTATTACAAACTCCTCCGTGCTTCTTCCCACATACCTGACAATCTGGAAAAGTTAGCCTCAACTGATTCGGCTGATTCACATTGACTGGATGGTTACCTTGACCTCCGTCGCCTGCATTTTGCTTTTTGAAATTAAAATTTCTTCCTGGCTGAAACTTGCCCTTCTTAAAATTTGGAAACTTCCCTGGTTGTGACTGTCCTTCATTTCCTTCAAACTTCCTCTTCTTACTTTTCTTTTCTTTCTGTGACATCTCACTCTTAGTTTCTGCAATCATGGCCTTCTGTATAACTCCTGCATAGGTATCCAATTCAAATATAGCTACCTTCCCTCTAATCCATGGCTTTATACCTTGCTGGAATCTCTTAGCCTTCTTCCTTTCAGTATCCACATATGATGGCACATACCTTGACAATTCTTCAAACTTACTTTCATAATCAGCTACCGACATATTTCCTTGCTTTAGCTCTAAATACTTCAGCTCCATTTGATCCTGAACAAACTGAGGAAAATACTTTTCTAAAAATAATTCTTTGAACCTCTCCCGAGTAATAATATATGCACCTTCCAATGTCTTCACAGTCTCCCACCAATAGGTGGCCTCATTCTTTAAATAATAACTTGAAAACTCCACCTTCTATTCTTCTTTCACTTTAACTAAAGCAAACGACTTCTCTATCTCCTTTAACCAAACATTCGCTTCAATCGGATCTAAGGAACCCTTGAATTCTGGTGGGTTTACCGCCTGAAAAGTTTTGAAAGTTACCTGGGGATTGGTTTGTCTTTGTTGTTGTTATGTCAGGTGAACTATTTGTTGAGCCAAGATTTGAAGAATCTGGGCTATTATTGGGTCTATGGGTCCTAGGTTTGCATTCGGGTTGGTATCATCTTGGTTGTTATTGTTGTTGTTGGTTTCTTCATTCTGGGTGTTGGTGCGGGTATTTCTTCTGGGAGGCATTTTCTGTAAAGAATCAAACAACTTATTTAGCCTTTAAATCAAATCCTTTGTATAAAAGAAAAGTTTTGTAAAACTGAAATATCTCTTTTTGAAAACAGTTGTAACAGTTGAACTAAGTAATTTGCATGTTTCTTTACAGAATATAAACAGTTAAGGAAATAGGGTATATGGTATCACAGGGGTAAAACTGGTACAATAAATAAAGTAAAGTAAAACAGGTGCAATAATATAAATGACAATGCTGGAAAGGAAGAGGTACTGATATATATAGATCAAAAGTTTTAGGTAGTACAAGCGTTAAAACGCTTCGGAAGTAAAAGCAAAAGGTAGAACAAACCTACTCACTAGTCAGCAGATCTAATCTATAAATACAACCCAAAAGTCTACTGATACATACTACACACTACTGTACATACTAAACAATCACAACAGCACTGCTCAGCATCTCCATCTCTGTGCCTCTGGCTCTAACTCCATGGAAACTCTGGTCCGCCTAGCCTCTCAAGATCCTCCATCACCTCACTAGCCCATCCCATAAATGCATTAGGGCCTCGGCCAGGTAATGTAGCTCCATGTAGCCTAGCCTCAAGAATCCTGCGTGTCACATAGATCTCCTCTCGAAGCTCCCTCCCACCACGATTAACATCTGTAGTCCTGATGATATGTTGCAGCGCTCGGATCTGTGCCAACAAGGAATCACGCTCTAATAGAAGAGCCTCATACCGATAATAAGGAATAGGATGCAATGCAGACTAGAATGGGGCACCCGCAACTGAATGCCCAGTTGAATCTGAATCCGCTGATGGGGGTCCTCCGATAGGTGATCTCATGCCTGGGGGTGGAATAGCCTGCAGTGGTACGGGCTGCAACACAGGTGGAGGTAAAATAGCCAACACTGGTGGAACAACAAGTCGTGGATCTGAAGATGGTTTTTCAACTGAGGGCTCTGAGTGATCAGCTGGTACGGAGATGAAAGAGTCGGCCATCGCTGCTATCTGAAATCATATCACAATATTAGAATCTCGAACCATAACACGAATTATACTAGTACCTGTTATACCGTCACACTCAACCTCTCGACGTTCTATCTTGCTACTTCCTACTTCTAATCCTAACCCTCTACCCATTCCCGTCAACCTAGGCTTGTGTCAGTGACTTTTAACATGTAGCTTTGATACCAAACCTGTGGCGCCCTCCAAACCATGGTCAGAAGTTTGGGGTCCACACACACACACCTTATTTATAAACTGCTTATAAAAATAATAAGATAATAATAATATGCAGTGACCTTACTTACCAACTACCACGGACCACAACAGGTTAAAGTATGTACACAAGCCACACACACATACACTTATATTACAAATATCCAAATTTCAACTATTCAAACTTAGAACTGAACATTAAACATTATTATAAACTTTTACAAACTTAAACTATCTCAAAAGCTGTGAGCTAGCTTAACTCGATCAACCTGAACCCTAGCTCTCGAACTGGTTTGGGGATCCTCGCTACCAACTGGTTCCTTCTCAACTGGAAAAGAACATAAATAACATCGCACAAATGAGCTAATTAGCTCAGCAAGTCACAATGACAAGACCAAGAATAATGATCATCAAGTGGAAAGGGTTAAGGTATTAAGTGGACAATGATTTAATGATTTAGAATAGATATTATATTTTTATTTTAAAAACCAAGGTTAGGCTGCTGATCAGTCACGCACTAATCCCGAGCAAGGCACACAACTCTGCTCTAATTACTAGTTCCGAGGCACACATTGGCCTAACTTGACCACCAATCTGGTCTGACCACGTATCTGGTCCATAATTTTATAAAACAATCCAATTCTAACATAATAACATAATAAATAATGTAAAGCAGTAAATAAAATCATAAGCAACATTGGATGCCCAATAATGAGATGGTTCCAATTTTAACAAATGAAATATAGCTATCAAATGATGAAAGAAATGAATAACAAAAGAATCAAAGTTCCAAGGTTATAAGGATTTGGTCTTTCAGAGCGTAAGGTACAAGGGTTTGAATATGTAAGCAATCTGATTCAGTGTTTGGTATTTAGTTTGCATGTATTTGTGGAGTAGTATCGTATATATGTGGTTCGTATTCGGGGATTTAACAATCAATGGTTTAGAAAGAATAAGGTTTAAGGTTCAGTGCTTCAAAGCACTTGCAATATAGGACTATCAATAAACTACAATATATTTCGAGAAAGTTCAGAACACTTGCCTGGTACTAGCTTGCTATACTTCACCAATTTCCAATCACAATCTCCTACTCCTTGACTATCTGTTTCCCTTTCCTACGCCTTGCCTCTTCTGCTCACATAACATAAATATCTATCAATACTCAACTCATTCGATTATATTCGGTATACACTTCTATCTACCCTTCGTTTTACCCAAATCCGACTAACGAATTGAAAGTTACGCTAAAAACAAGTAAATATTGAACATATAGACCGACAGTCAAACAACAAGTCACATATAACACGTAACACGTCAAACAATCAATGACATTCCATTTATAAAGAAGTCTTGGGCCATAAACAGGCTTTCGGGTATTTAATATGATTCTTAAAACATTTTTCGGAATTAAAACGGGTCGTTGGATCAATTTTAAAGCAATAAAAAGGGTTCGGTTGGCCACATCTCGCTTCAAAATATTTTTCTAATAATTATGGAGCCTTGAAAACAATTTAAAATAATATTTTAAAGCTCGAAACTATTTTTCGAAATTTTTAAATCATTAATAAATAATTAAATCTAATTAAATAATTAATTAAAATCAATTAATAATTAATTAAATCAATTAATAAATTAATTTTCGAATTAATTGACCAATTAACTAATTAATTATTAACTAAAATTAATTAACTAATTAATTCAGATTTATTTTTGACTTAAAAATAATTTTTGGAATTACAATAATAATTTTTGGAATCTTCAGAAATTAAAAATGAATTTTAATAATTAAAATAAATAGAAAATATGTTTTTTAAATAATTTATAAACAGGAATCATAAATTTGCAAATTCTGGAAACCTGGGGGACCAAACTATATCGTTTTTAAAACTACAGGGGCATGTTTGCAATTTTGCCAGCCCCGCCGTCGACCTCGCCGCAGTGTGGCCAGAAAACACGATCCCGGCCACCTTAGGCCACCAAACTCTCCAGAATTAAAGCACAGACCACCAGGAACTTATACCAGTAATGCAAACACATAACCTATTTCAGAATTGGCTGGAAAATGCTCAAGAAACTCGCCGGTTTCCGGCGAGCTCGACGAAAACTTTAAAATACAACTCCCTTCGAACCAGGGATCGTCTGTTAACGAGCTATACACCAATCGATTGTAAATTTCAAGAGGAACAAAACCCACCCATCTAGAACATCAAATAACCCTTGGAACAAAAAGCCCTAAATTTCAATTAAGAACATTCATACGGGTTATAAACCCTAATTTCAAAATTCGAAAATCAAACTCAATTTTGAACATGTTATTAAACTCCAAATCAGTCATATGACATATCAAAATCATCAGGAAAATAAGTTCTACAACATGCAAGCATTAAATCATTCAAACAATCATCTATACAAAAATTCATATTTTTAATCAAAATAATTCGAACATAAATAAAAATGTATAAAATCAACCTTTGATTCTGCAGTTCTGAAACTTGTATAATCTGATAGTACTCTTCAAACCCTTCATTTTGATTACCAGAGCTTTCCAAACGGATTTCAATAACACCTCCGATTTACAGTTTGATTCTTGAAAGGTTATATGAATATAAGTATTTTCTCTGTAAAATTCTATAATTACTGTTTGCAAATGATTTTCGGTACAAAATAAAATACGGTAAAGGCTATATATAATTAAGTAAAATTAGTATCCCGTTGGATCATTCCGGATATAAAATAATACTTTTATTTATAAAAACAGATTCAAACAGTACCGATTTTCTGGATAATTATCCAAATCAGTACAATTTGTACTGCGGTCTTGGTCTCAGCGCCTGTTTACATGTATTACGAGGTGATAATTATAATACTTAGTAAAAAGATCCTGTTTATCGAAAATACGAGTTTTATTGATTTACCGAAACGAATAATGTATCTAAAATATTGCGCCGGGACCCGCACAGGACAAACCGTACGCCGGATCAAAAGGTTGAAACATGGAAAATGCTCGGAATATTGCAATTAGGTTAGGAAGGAGTTCTCAGAAGAGTTTCGGGTTATAAAAACGTAAAAATGAGTGAAGTCGGTTGGTTCCCGATTATATAAAATAGTTTATAAATACTCGGAAAAAGAATTTATAAAATCCATAAATTTCCTATAAAATCATAATTCAACATAAAAATAAATAGGAAGATATGAAAATGATCTATATTTTATTTTAGACATATAAAAATTAAAATACTCAATTTATATTATTTTTAAACATCCAAACACATATACCACTTAACAAATACTTCACAGAATAAACACGAAACATGCATAATATTTATTTATTTGCAAAATAATTACACGATATATCCCAGATATTACAGTATGAAAGAGATGTATATATACACAGATATATATATACATATGAACCTAATGAAGTATTTCGTAACTTCATTTCCCTTTTATATTTAAAGATGGTTGTTATACAATTCTTACCTTGTAACTTTATCTTTTAAACACATATATAGTATATGATCATCTTATGCATGATAGAACTTCAGAAAGTTATCTATTAAGATTCTTTGCATTATTAAACTCTATATATTATATTGTAAGCCGAACCGCTCACTCTTGCTTCATTTCTTCATCACACAATAACAGTTAGGAAGGATGGCCAGACTCATGCAGACCCAGCACAAGCATCCCGCGTCTACCCGCTGATATCTTAGCCGCCATTACTGTAGAGGTAGATCTATCTATAGTTTAGGCATTCAGCTTTTGGAAATAAAAATATGTATAATTATAACTTGTGTTGGATAATGGCAAAGAACTATAAACTTATTAATTAATTATTTTGGGTTTGTAATAACTCTTAACTTATGGATTTCAATGACTTTTACTTATTTCAATTTCATCTCTGAGACAATAACGTGTTGTGGACTGTGTATTATTATGGGGTCATAGCATGCAGTTATTTATCTTAATTTAAGTTAAGTGATATTAATGGAAAGAAATACCGTGACAACCCGGATTCCCGACCCCGGATCTGGGGGTGTTACAATCACAGTCCAAATTGTGCTTGATTTGTTTGATACAAATAAGACAAAATAAAAGATGTTATATTTTCTTGAGTCAGGTAAAAGGTTAAAAAATTCAAAAGAACAAATAAGGGACAAACCATGGCAAGAGTTGGAATATATCACAACTTTACTGAAGGTAATCAACTCTACAGCTGCTAGATGGTCTGCTTATTTGAAAGACTTGGTATTCAGGAAGCAGAGTGGAATGAGCTACAAATCAAAATACATTGAAAAAAATGATCAAACTTTTGATATGCCTAAAGGAGGAGCAAGAGTAACTACATCTATTAGGATAAAAGTTCTCACTTTTAATCCAAATGGTAAGAAAGTTGGATTTATGGAGCTAGATGACTTGTCACTTGGCAGATCCAACATTCATGACCTCAGAGCAGCAATTTATCAAAATTATGAATCTACAGAAGAGCTGGAGGATATCAAATAGAGGATGAAAACATATTTGAATGTTCTTGAAGAAAATCTACTCAAGAAATTCTTTGATGATGTTATTGGGTTTGGCAAAGTTGAAGACTGAAGTTAAAATTTGTTAGGTAATGAATACAACACAGGGGGTGAATGTATTTTGGATATTTTTTTAAGCTTTTTGAACTATTATGAATATGGTGAACAAAGTAGTCTAACTTGTAGAGATAAAGTGTTTTAACAGAAATGATAAAACATGCACATAAACACACTATCCTCAAAACTCACTTAATTTTATATTAAAATCAAGTATATCTTGCTACGAATTTCTGGGTTCTTTGTTGATAAAGAACTCAACTTCTATCTTGAGAGAGTTACAAGAAATTCTAGATCTATTTGTTATAACTTGAAACAAAGCATCCAGTGTTTACTTAATAGAATAATAAACACAGGTTTTACACAGCATGCAATAGCATGTACTAAACCCTACTTTAAGTTAACTAAAGCTTTCCATTTATGGCGTAGTGTATCTTTGCAAATCGTGCATGTTTGTGACTTTAATTTGTTAGTTAATCTTGGCCTTTGATCTTGTACTCTTCAAACTGATTTTTGTAGACTTTTTCAAATCAGTGATTGAATTGTTTGTTGATTGACAATCTTGGATCTTTAACTGGTCTGCATTCTGTACTTGAGGTTTATATCGAGATCTCCGGTTTGAACTATAGAGAACTTGACATCTCGATAAGTATAATGGCTTATCGAGATCTCTTATTTCTCTATAATTTTTGTGACTTATCAAAGTCTCTGAGTTCTATATAAGAGAACTTGTTTGTCGAGATCTCTGAATTTCTGCATATAGAAAAGACTTGTCGATATCTCTGAAATCTCTATAGGCATATTGACTTATCGATATCTCTGAGATCTCTAATGAGAGTTTGACTTGTCGATATCTCCAATCTTCACATCTTCAATTTAACTTGTCGATATCTCTGAATTCTCTATTGCAGAAATGGCTTGTCGATATCTCCAATCTTCATATCTTCATTTGGATTGTCGATATCTCTGAGACTTCTCTATAAGCTATTTTTGACTTGTCGATAAGTCATTCTGGAGTTCTCGAATGACTTCTCTATATGACTTGATCTGTAACTTGTAGATTTCTTAAATTAGAATATTTTTCTCAAAACAGATTTATTCAATTTCAAGCTTTTTCACACTTTCTCTGAGGCATGATCTTCATAATCTTCTTACAACTAATTCTTAGTGTTGTCATATTGACTTAGTCTTGTTATTGTACAGGCATGTCTTGTACAATAATCTCCCCCAATTTGTGAGAAGATTGCTTATCACAAATTTATGCCTGGTAACAAGACTAACCCCAAGTTAAAATGAACAATAGAACATTACATAAGAGTTGACAGAAATACAACTTTTATACATTAAGTAATTTCTTGAGTTTGAAAGATACATTCATCAGACAAATTTTTCATCTCATGTTTCTTCTCTAATGAGGTCCTTTAACTTTACAAGTACTTCCAGTTCCTCTATGATTGGTGTCCCTCTTAGAGCCTCTACAAGCTTGAGCTTATCATCTAATGAATAACTGTACAAGAAAATAACCCTAATTGTTGAGAACCTGCCAACCTTGATGTTTAGAAATTGTCCATCCTAGGTAATTCTGCTGATGCCCTTTGCCTTGAGTTCTTCAGATATTTGTATAAATATTTATATCTCCTTAATATACTTTTTTTCTCTCCTCTCTTTCAGCCTTCTCTCTTGCTCTTCTTTCTTCCCTTACTACCAACCATTCATCAAAAATAGATCTCGATGCCTTGGTTGTAGTATCTTTGTCCTTTAGTAAGCTTATCACCCTTTTGATCTCTGTGGGTGAAAATGTGTCCATTAATTTTCTGCCAAAAAATGTGAAGGTTTCATCCTGATAGTAGATTCTTACTTCCCTTAATGTTACCCAAACTCTGACCATTTCTTCGGCTAATTGTTGAAAGTAGTCTTCATCTGAGGTGTACCAGTTCAGAGGTAAAAAATCACTTTGATTGAAACAGTTCCAGATGGCCCTCTCAGTAACTTGCATTTTCTTTGGTTTTCTCCCAATAGATTTGTAATAAATTTTGGTTGGTGGCTTAACAGAAGGTAGGTTTGAGGTTTTCTTTAGAGATGTTTGGCATGCGGAGATTGGTATTTTCAAAAAGGTGTTGGCAGTTTGTTTGTAAAATATTTTAGGCTTAGATGTATGAGGTGGTTTAGTGTTTGAGTTTGTTGGCTTAGTAGGTTGAGCTTGATTGATTTAGATTTGTAGGGTTTGTTTTTGTGATTCTGAGCCATCTTCCTTCTTCTTCTTTCTTCTTTAATCACTCTTCTTCTTATCATCCCCCTTTTTCTCATATTGTTTCTTCTCTTTGCCACCGGTTGCTTTAGAAGTCCGACTTGAATTTGATCCAGAAGGTGGTTGATCATCTTGCTTCTGTTCATCATCATTCTTGTCATCCCTTAAGTTGAATTGTGAAGTTGGCAACATAGTTTCTGCATTTTAAAGATATCTTCTCAAGATTCTGATCATCTTCTCATCTTCAGGTGACTTGTTTGTCTTGGTCTTGAGATCAGATTCAAGAGTCATGATCAATTTCATATTACTTCTCACGCAGGTCTTTGGAACTGTGAAGTATCTGCATTTTCTGGATTGAGAATAGATGTAGGCAATCCCCTTGCTAGGACAGAGATAGGCTTCAAGATAAATAGCTATCTGGGCATTCTTGATTTCATTTAGCAATGGGTGTCCTCTGGAATCACTGTATATACTTTATCAATCATTACATCCAGCTCAGATGCTCTCAATTTTTGAAGATTGGAGAGAGACACCTGTAGACATCTATCCGGGCCACAATCATTCATATTTGCAACAAACCTACTTTGACAATCATCACTCTGATAAAATTGATGTTGTTGGCCAATTCTCTTTTATAGGTTACATATTTGTTGTGAATAGACACTCTTAAGACTGACAAAAGTTTATTAAATTCTTGATCTTGACATGGTCCTTCTACATCTTTTAGAAGTCTGTCTTTCCCAACATCTTTAGATAATTGAGCTTTAGAAGAGCTTTGACCAGTGTGAGTTGATGTCAATTTGCTAGTCTCCTTTGATTTACCAGCATCCTTGGATTGTTGAATCCTAGCTTCTATCTCCCCCTTAGTCTTGTTGACAAGCATGAGTAGGGGAGTTGGAAATTCTGGCCTCACAACCTCAAGAAGTGCAGGAAATGGAATGTTGAGTCTTCCCATTATGGCTCCCAAAGCCATATAATTTTGCCTTTGTAAATGCTTGCTTGTGAGAGTCCACCAAGGTCTGGATATCAGCCTGTTGACTCTGTACTAGAGAAGTGAGAGCTTGCACTTGAGCTGTAAGTGAATCATTGGAAGACTGCAGAGTTGAAACTTGTTGTTGGATAGCTTGTAGTTGGAGATTTGATGATGTGGCATATTATGGTTGAGAGCTTGAAGGTACTGAGGTGCGAAAAGTAGCTTGCACAACCTCTTTGATTCCTTTCATGAGCAATGCAGAAGGCTCATACCAACTTTGATAAAGCTGGTTCAATTTGAGTTTTGTATCATTTGAATTAGCAATATGTTGTTGAACCGCCTCATGCAAAGCTAAAAAAGAATGTCTGATATTTTTGACATTTTTATCAACAGAAGTCAGATCAAATCCTACCATTTGGTCAACAACATGTTGAAATTTGAATTGATCTTGACTTGAGAAGGAATAATCTCATCCATCTTCTCTCTCACCAGCTTTCTAATCTT
This sequence comes from Apium graveolens, assembly GCF_009905375.1. NCBI lineage: Eukaryota > Viridiplantae > Streptophyta > Magnoliopsida > Apiales > Apiaceae > Apium > Apium graveolens. The sequence continues at coordinate 112,310,125 of NC_133648.1, read as the reverse complement.
GTCTTAATGACCAGTCAATGTTAATTCTAGAGCTTTACCAAATAGGTGAAAAGCCTTGAGTAGAGCCTTGTACACTTTATTGACTACATCATAAACCTCTTGAGGAGTCGGGACATTGCCATTACTCCCCAGTATGGTCACATATTCATCTCTGAACCAAGCCAAGACATGATCCATCTCCAAAGTGAAGTCTTTTGATAACTAAGCATCCACATTCCCATCTTGCTCAGCTTCATTGACTATTTTCTACTTCTATTCCTCAACTTCTTCATTGTAGGTGAGCAGAATAGCTTGATAATCTTGATTTCTCATGTCTGAAGTGAAAAGGTGCTGTGAGATGTTGTCAAGACCAAAGATTTGATCAACAAGAAGATCATCCATAGTGCTTGGTTGAGCTTGAACATTCTGCAACCACTGTTGGATGGGGTGAGATGTTTGTTGTGAAGAGTTTGAAGTTGATGGAAGTGCATCATTAGAACCACTTATGATAGATGTCACAGTTTGACTCACAGCTTGAGTTGTGGTTATGATAGTTTGTTGTTCCACACTTGTAGTGAAAACCTCCATTTAAATTGGAGGGGAGTTAGCTAGGTTATTGTTATGTACTCTAGCATCACACCCTTGTGTTTTTTTCAAAACATTGTCACTTGAAAGTGTTGTACTTTTCTCCCCATAGCAGGATCATTGGAAATTGAACTCCTAGCTTCAATTGTGAAAGCAATCTCAGCTAGGGTTGTGAGGGGAGTTGTTCACACAAGAGGAACCTCCAATTGAATTGGAGATGATTTAGATAGCTCCCCCTCAGGAGTACTAGCCTCAAACCTAACAAACTGTGAAGGTTGATTTGCACATGAAGGTGCATTTGTGTCCATCACAGGGTCTTCAGTAAAACTGATGAAACCCCTGTGTTTGTGTTGGTGTCATCAAGGTCTACCCCAACATGTAGCCTCTCACCAACTAAATGTGGTTCTTGGGTGGTGATCAAAGTTTCTAGAACCATGTCACTTGAATTTGGCAACTCTTGAGAACCAGAATCAAGAGTTTCATTGCAGGAAGAAGAATTTTGAGATATAAGATTGTGAATGTCAGTATTGAGTTTTGGCAGCTCCCCCTGAATAAATGAGGGAGCTTCAAGAGATGTGCTCCCCTTGTGTGTGACATCCTTTTTCCTCCTTCCATACACTTGAATTGCTTCAAGTGCTTGTGTAGACTCTTTACAGGGTGCACTAGGGAGAGTGCTTTTTTTAATATAGACACCCAGTTGAGAGGATGCCCCTAGAGTCTTTTTTTGTCCCACTTTTTCAACTACACCCTTTGGAGAGGATGAAGAGGTGGCTTGAGTGGCCAGCTCAGTTTGTTTAGCCTTCTTTGTCTTTTTGACCAATGGTGACTCGGATTATGTTTGTTCCTCACCACTCTCATTTATTATTGACAAGGTTGCCTGCTTTCTCTTCTTTTTACTCACTTCATCCTTTTGAGAGGATGGAATGGTTGGTTTCCTAGCTTCGAATGGTACAGAACAAAGGGTCTCAGCATTGGTAGGTCCCTGTTGGTGTTCATGTGTTTGTTCTTCCACAGGTTCAGGAACCATTATTATACTAGAGGTTGAAATTACTTGAGACCTCATATCAGGCATTGGGTACGGGTAAGTCTTGAATCTCTCCAACATAAAAGGAGTGATCCTAAGACTTAAAGGTACTGTGTTCTTTGTAGTAAGTGATCCAAATAGAATTTTAGATACTTGTTTACAATTGCCTATTAATGATCTGTTAATACCATTAAGTAAATGTATGTCCTCATCCTTATGATTTAAAGTGGACATAATAAACCTAGGAAAGAATATTTCCTTATCTCTTGCAGCTAGTGGCATTGTGAGCCTGGTGCTCAGTTCTTCAAGAATTAGCAAGCCCACATTCAGGTGTCTATTGTAGGCTATGGAGTACACCAGCTTCTGCACAACACTTGATATGTTATCATACCCTGTCTTTCTACAGGAGAAGGCCCTAATGATTGAGTCAAATAAGAAGGACCACTCTCTCCTTAGATATTTCTTGTTGAGACTGACTAGATTGATCTTCTCACTGTAGTTAACAAAATCCACCATATGCTCAGTTGGTATGCCCAAAGCTGCATTCACATATTGCTCATTGAACTCTAACTTTTGGCCTCCAATTGAGCAAGTCACCACTATAGATATAGAATTGTCATGCATAATGTCCTCACTACAGCTGTTTTCCAGAAACTCATGCAAGACATCCAAATACAGGATTGGGTTAGCAGTTAAAGCACCTTCAAGATAAGATTCAGACAAAAACTTAACAAACCACTTGAAAATATCAAGAGCTTGGTTAGCATCAGTGAAAGCAAGGTAGTTAGTTCCATTCTTGGGAATTTCAGCTCTAACATTGTCGAGTGCAATTGTTGTTGAGTAAGAGTGAATGGGTAAGAAAAATGAGAGAGAAAGAGCTTGAAATGAGAGAGAAATCGGTTTGGCTTTGAAAATTAGGTCACTTAGAGTTCTCAAAGGCGTAAAGAGGTGTATGTGGAGATGTCTGGGTATTTATAGTAAAAGGTAAATGACTTATTGAGAACTCAGAATAAATATTTGGAATTTTCTTATCGTGAAGTCATGTTGAGAAAATAGATACATATCGATATGTCATATTTCTGAGTCTAATCGAGAACTAGAACAAGACTTATTGAGATTTCAAATATGTTAGGCCCTTAATCAACTGTAGAGGGGGGTGAATACAGTTAATACAATCAATTTGACAAACTTCAATAGAATCAAAAGTTTTTATATTAACATATAAAAACTGATTATAAACATACTCTCTCGAAAGGATGAACAATTATCCTTGAGAGCTGCTAGGTTATGCGAAAGATATAATAATGTTCGCAATGCTTATAGCATGAACCTAATCTGTTCTTTATATAGAGCACAACAACATAAAGTATAAGGAATCCTATTCTATTAACAACAAGGAAACCTAATACAATGCTTCTGAGATAAAGTCCTTTACCACCTTGAGTTCATGTTTCCTTCTCCTTATTGAAGATCAACTGATGTGACAAATACTGATTACATCATCCGTTGACATCATCATACGTCGATATCATCATTCGTTGATATCATCATCTGTTGATATCATTATCATCCATTGATATATAAGTTCTGATGTGAACTTCTGATAGTTTCTGCTTGATATCATCAATTGCTCCTAACAATCTCCCCCAACTTGTTCATTATTGAAATATGGAAAAGTTCCAATTGATGATGTCAAAACTATCTAATTGCATGAATCAAGTATGCATATTCAATCTTGCTTCAGTGAATATCAGACTTTACTCTTCATTCTGAACTCTAACACAGTCTGAAAAATCTTCAAGAAACTTCCTCAGCAGATTCTCTTCCATAACATCCAAATACCATTGCATCCTCTGTTTATGTTCCCTCAGTTCATCTGTTGATTCATCATTCTGATAGAGGGCAGCCCTGAGATAATGTAACTTTGGATTTCCAAGAGATAGATCATCCAGCTCCAGAAACCCAATTTTTTTCCCATCAGGATCAAAGGTTAAAACTATAGTTCCTAGACTCACTTCTATCTTGGCTCCTCCAATAGGCATATCAACAACATATTCAGATTGATTGATGTACTTTAGAATGTAGTTTGATTTATAAGGCATTCCTTTCTACTTTAACTGTATCAGAATGCAGACCATCTGGCAGTTACAGAACTAGTCACCTTGAGAATTATAGCAATAAGTTCCAATTCCTGCCATGGTTTGTCTCTTAACTATTCTTGATTCAACCTTAAGCTTCTCCAAGAATCCATAAAATAGTTTATTTTCTCTTCACTATGATCAATAACAATTTGCACTGATATGATCTTCTGTAAATCTTCAATCATTACATTGTCTGCAATTTCTATCAAATAAGAATGCTTTCTTAGAGTCAAAGCATCTCCTACAAATGTATCATCAACATTTAATCTTCCAAGACCACTTGTGATTCCAGGTTATCTAGATCGAGAACTTCCACTATAAATCTTCTTTAAGGTTTCAGAAGAATCTCCTCCAGTGCTGGTTTCTTGCTTCCTCATAGTAGCTTCTTCTTTTCTTCAAAAGTTCTGGCTTATCAGAGACTATGTCTTCAAAATCAGAATTTGATAAATCTGCTTGAATTAGGTTTAAGAAATCAACAACATGAGCTTCTTTAACTTGAGCAATGTCATAGGTTAATTTCAGTTTATCAGCCCAGTCAGCTCCATAAATCTTCCTTCTTTGATGAGCTTGGCTGATTTCTTCTTCTTTACAATTTTCTTCAGTATCATAACCTTGAACTACTGTATAGATTGCATCTATCAGTATTTGAGATTTAGTTTCCTTAGATACTGATTTCTTCTTTGTAACAACTTTGGATTTAGGATTTGAAATCTTTGACTTCTCTCCTATCTTCGCTTTTCCTAAGCTTCTTGCCAGCAGTTAAAGTAACTTGTGATCCGAGAGATCTTTCATCTTCTGCCTGACTGATTTCCCTTATAACTACACATCTGGCTGGTCTGTTAGAAGGATCATCTTCATAATGTACTTGAGAAATAACAACAATATCAGCATTTATTGTCTTCATGTAATTCTTGAAGTCATCCTCTATTTGCCTTAGCTGTCCAAGATCAATTCCAGGATTTTTTCTTTCAAATATTCTTCTACTCACGTCAGAGTCAAATATTTGAATCTTTTGGATCCTTCTAGAATAGAGTGTTCTTCCTTCTTTTACTTTCAGAGTTTGAAGATATTGACTTGCTTCAGCACCAGCTTCTATCTCCAGAATACCTTGATCTTCATTAGCAGCAGTTGTGACTTGTAAAGATTGTTGCATATTTGTAGTCACTGTCAAATCTTTAACTCTTCTTTCATTCCTCTTACTCTCTCCACTTTGTCTAGATTGAAAGCTAGTGATTGCTTTTGATGAACCACTAACTCCAACTAGCTCTTTACCTCTTCCTTCTGTCCCCCCTTATTACCTTCATCAAAATTTTCATCATCAGTACTTGTCAATGTCATATGTTTGCATTTAGATTTAACAATTTTCTCCCCCTTTTTTGCATCATCACCAAGCAGTAGAGAAAGAATCAGCTCCATTGAATTCTGAACTTCTGTAAGTTGATAAGACATTTGAGCTTGTTTAACTTCCAATCTAGCTTGACTCGCTTCAATTGCAGTTTACCTGACAACTATTGGAGCAATTTGTTTCTGAATTTCCTGATGAGTAGTCAGCCTTGAAGCAATTAATGATTCTTTGATTTGATTGATTGAGAAGTAATTGCTTCTTGAGCTGTATGTAAGGATCTGACAACTAAAATTGATGCTTTCAAATGATTCAGCATATCAGGATTCTCAATAATTTGTTCTGATGTTTCAAGATATGCAACAGCTTTTGTTCTGGAAATATGATATGTATCATCTTTTTAATGAGCATTCCAGAGATTATCAAAATAATTCTTGTCCTTCTTAGCATCTAACTCTTTCATTTTATGTTGTCTCACATGCATAGGCATATCTTCCGGGAAGAAAAGATCATCCTCAGGATCTATAATAGCATTGGAAATATTAGCTTCTTCACCATCATTAGATTCTTCAATAGCAACTGGATTTTGCACTAACTGATGAACTTCATCACCAGCTTTAACATATGTAATAGAATTAGAAATTGGGACAGTGTGTGATCGAGCAGCTTCAGAAGCTTCCACACCATCAGTAGTTAACTCCACATCTTCAAGTATTGTAGATAAATGAATTGGAGCTTCAGAATTAACTTCCAAGACCTCAGTTCCCGTAGAACGCTGTGGTGATTCTGAAATGGATGAAACTTTATGAATGGACTGCTGTGCGACTTCATCTTCAACAACAATATGGATTTTCTCAAGTGATGGAAAAGTAGAGTAAATGGACTATTTTTTAACAAAAATAGGGATTATCTCATGTGGTAGAATAGTAGAATGTATGGACTGCAAGAAGGCATCAGTACTTAGACTTGCGGGGAGATTACCAGCACTTGGTACTTCAGAGTTTAATTGAGGTTCAACAGACTATTGTTCAGCATCTGTTTCTTTAGTACTATTTGCAACTGCAAACACATAGCAAATAAAACTTAATCTCTCTATTCTTTTAAAGTAGTCTCACTACTCCTCACACTACACATCTCATGACTTTTAATAGTCAGAGCTTCCTCATAAGGATTACTAAATCTTATCTTTCATTTACCTCTCCTTTTGCCAGGAAGGATCCTGCCTCTCTTCAATTCTGTTTTTCTCTCAATCTTATCACACATCTCACAGAAAAAGCTCAGAAAGATTGTCCTACAGAAATAAGAGGTGGCTAAAGAAGGGTCATCTGTGGTCATACAACTAGAGGTAATCCTTAAATAAGGTCTAGAAGTAATCATACCAACAGGATTTATATAATGAAAAAAATGCCGAAAAGACTAAATCAGTATTTAGAATAAATGCTGATAAAGTAATGACATTATTTATACCTTGTGAATCGGAAGATACAATTAAACTCACAGTTAGAACTGTGGTTATGACAGTTATTGTTCGTCAATAATGAGAACCTCCATTTGAATTGAAGAGGATTTGATTAGGTTAATGTCATGTACCATGACCTCTCAAACCTTGTTCTTCTTACAAAGAACTAATACCTGAATGTGTTGATTGAAAAGCTCTCACAGAGTCTTCAGTAAAAACTAATGAAACCTCTGTGTCTCTGTTAGTATCATTAAGATCTACCTCAACAAGTAGTCTCTAACCAACCAAATGTTGTTTCTGAGTGGTGAACATAACTTAAGAATTATGTCATTTGATTTTTGGCAACATTTGAGAAATGGATTCAAGTGTTTTAGTTGTAAGAAGAAATTTAAGCTGTAAGATGTGTTATTTTAAGAAATAAATGTGGACAACTTTCTTGAATATGAAAATAAAGTCTCAAAAGTATGTCTTGAATAGATATTTTAGATAGTCAAGTACACTCAAAGATAATAATCGTCATTGGCTAAGAATTAAATCTTTCATAAATTTCTTCTTTAACAACAGTTACTTCCTGTAGTGTGCTCAATCTGTACTGAAGTGATCACATGAACTTAAACAGAGATTAGTTTCTTCACATGCACTATTAAAAACATATGAAATTAAGCATACAGTACTGATTTGGATATGAACAGTGCAATAACCCCATTTTTTGGAAATTTTTGAAACCCTGATGAATAGTAACTTTTGCTGATATTGCTGATATTGCTGATTAGTAAAAATTGTCAGACCACCCTATGAAGGGGTTCTTTAATGGATATTCTGAGATCATATTAGCAATCCGTAATGTATATGAGGGTATGTAAAGATCGTCAAAATTTGAATTCGAACACTTTGATTTTTCTCGAAAATCCACCAGATACCGACAGAATTAAGTATAAGGTAACATGATGAAAAAGATTTCAATTCAAGAATTATAAAAGAGGGTCATTTAAGGAATATAAAATATTAAGAATGGTTTAGGGAAGCCTAAGTAATAAGATCTCGGATATGATCCCTCAAACGATTAACGAAAAGGAGAGTTAAGTGAACCGTAAAACAAATAAATGACCAAGGGGCAAGCACATGCAAGTAGCATGGGAAGGAAGCTTCCAAGAGAACCTAAAACATGTGGTTGTAAGTAAAGACACCCTCACACCATGAAATTGTGACATGTGGCAAAGAAATGATGTAAGCAATGACATAAGCAAGTGATGCTATCACTTTATCAAGATATTTAAGCAAAATTGAATAACAACCAAGTAAAATCATTCACAAACACTAAACCACTTCATCTTATTCTCTCCCCATCGTTTAGGATTGACTTTGTCATGAAAATTCAAGGATTTTATTTTCAAAGTCCAAGCTCCACACCTTCAAAAATTAAGAGGTTTGTTTCCATGGATTCTATATTTCTAAACTTAGTTATGGTATGATTTTGAGCTCAAGATTCCATGTTTAACATAGCTAATCAATTCATCAAATTTATTGATTAATAGTATCTTCAAGAAACTAACTTTTTGTTTTCTTGATTGTTTGAGAGATCCAAGCTTGTTTAAGGTTAGATCAAGGCTCCCTAAGGCTTCCTAGAAACTTATCACCCACCAAGGAAGGTATAAACTTCAAACCCTAGCCTTTACTTTATTTTTTAGTAAGTTTTATGGTTGGTTTTGTGAATGAGAAGCATGGATTATAATTATTAGTAGTTTGGTTTGATTTGGAAGTGATTTGGTAATTGAATCTTGGTTTTTCGTTAATGAATCTTAAGTTATGGTTAGTAGATCATGTTTGTGGTTGAATGAGTTGGAAAACTTTGAGATTATTGACTGATGTGGTATGGTTTAGATAAGGTTTTGTTGTATTGATGATTATGGGTTGGTTGATGGTTAATTGGAGTAGTATAAATATTGGTAATCGTGTAAACATAGCCAGAAATATCAAAATTATATTTTTATGAAATACATCTCTAAGGCAATATGATCAAATAAGAAATATCAAGACATAATATTTTTAAGATATATGTTGCAACATCAATAAGGCAACAAGCTCGAAAAAGGCATATGTCAGAAATATTCTTTAGAAGTCTCGTGCTATATCAAAAATATTTTACTCTTCGCTACAAAATATATTTTTACATCCATCAAAAGAGTTTTATTTCAAATTTTATTAATATTCATAATTGAAATATTAGTATCCAATTTTATAACCCATTCCATGTATACTTGGAGTAATTTTCTCTTGTTTCGTAAAATCAGCATTTCTCGGAGACAATTATTAAAAAAATACTCAAAAATATTTCCTACCATCCAAATATATTTTTTATATTAGGAAATATATTTTCAGTATATATTCAAGTAAAAAATTTGGTCAAAATATCCATCTCATTCATTTCAAGACCAATGACATTTTTACTCGGAATACAAGGCTGACATAACTGTTTTAAATCCAGATAAAATAATTCCACTTACTAGAATGACTTGAAATTTTGTATGGATCATTTAAATGATATTTTCTATGCATGGTAAAAGTTTCGTAAGATCCTGAGAATTTTAGTTCGGGCACAAATTTCGAGGCAGTTGGTCCCACAGTTGACCATGATTGACCTTGTTACCATTGATCAAGGTTGACCAAAACTTTCAGGACATCATTTTATAGTATTTAGGTAATTATCATATTTTTTATGGTATTTATTTTAGAGTTTTTAAGGTGGTAATATTTAATGCTTAATGCTTAATTAAATGATTAAAAGAAAAAGATAATATATATATGTTAGGAATATTATGTGTACTTGATGATAAGTTGAACAAAACACCTAAATAGATTTAATTTAGTGATTTTGTAGCTTTCAACGGATGATCACTTTAACATCCGTTGAAAGGGTATCTTATGTATTAATAAGTTTAGTAGCACATTTCTGCATATTGTAATGCCTTAGAGAACTAGATGTTGTAGAATATTTTAAGTCATGTTGACTACTAGATTCATATGCAAGATAGGATGGCTAACTGTAAATATTAGATGTCGTGTAATCTTGTATAAGTGAAATAGAGTTAACTGCTATGAAGATGCTCTCAACGGATGTTCTACAAGGTTTCAACGGACGATCAACTAAAGTTTCAACGGATGATCAACTAGACTCTCAACGGATGATCAACTAAAGTTTCAACGGATGATCCCATAGAGTTTTAACGGATGATCAAATTCAAAAGCAGTTGATAGTGACTTGACAGTCACATGCGTTGATTGTATGCAAATGGAATGTGGCAGCCTATTTACAGGTTTTAGAGAACAAAAAATCATTTCCATTTCCATGCTAAACTGAAGATATTCAAAGATGCTGGATAAAGAAATAAAGAAGCATGTAATTAGACTAAGAAAATTTTGTCTTATTTGTTTATCTTTTTTATCATGTAACTTGGTGATATATAAACCAAGGGTAGCAAGTAGAACATAAGAAAAGTAAGTAAGCAATTACCAGAGAAATAGATTAAGCTATATTTGTAAAGAATTTCTCTGTTCTTTGTAAGTTCAACTTGTAAGCAGCTGTGTGCAAATCTTGCATCACAGATTCTCGAATTTATATATATTTGTTAGATATATATGATAATGTCATGGTTAATATGATTTATGTTTAGTTTTCAGATCTTACTTAAACAGGATAAATCAGTACTTACTGGAAGTCAGAACTTAAGGATATCAGTACTTATATTATCAGGAGATAATCATCAGAAGATGGATATCAGAACTTAAGTGCTGAAGGATGTTCAGATAAGGACAGTAGCTGTTTAAAGGAAAGAAGATCAAGATAAACATAAGAAGAGATATGCATGAAGAAGGAATTCTATGAAGAATAGAATACTTGGAAGAAAAGATATCTGATTGATATATTTTAGGAAGCAGAATTATATTCCATTTCAATTAGCGATTATCTTGTAACTGTGTAGTATATAAACACAGACATAGGGTTTACACTATAAGTGTTATTATATTCGAGAAGATTATTCATTGTAACCCTAGCAGCTCTCGTGATATTTGTTCATCACTGAGAGGTAACAGTTCCATACTGTAACAGAGTTTATTATTTCAATAAAGTTTGTTTTCTGTTACTTGAGATATTAAAGTTCGATTTGATTGTACTTTACATTGTATTCACCCCCTCTACAGTGTGTGTGACCTAACAAGTGGTATCAGAGCTTATCTTTTAACGCGCATACAGTTTAAGATCCAAACATAATCATGTCTGACACAGAAACTCCAACTAAGCCTACCAAAACTGAAGAACCACCAAAGACACAAATTCAAAGTCGGTATGAGACCATCAGAGTTCCCATACTGAGACCATCTGAATATCCCATATGGAAGGTAAGGATGACCATGTTCCTGGAAGCAACAGATCCAGAATATCTTGATAGAATCAAGGAAGGGCCTCACAAACCAACCAAGCTCGCTGTTGCAGTTGCAGGTGAAGCAGCAAAGACCGTACCAAAGGAGAAGAGTGATTATACTGCTGAAGATATCGCATCAATTGCTAAGGATGCTAAGATACGACATTTACTACATAGTGCCATTGATAATGTAATGTCAAACAGGGTAATTAACTGCAAGACTGCTAAGGAGATATGGGATGCTCTGGAAACAAGGTGTCAGGGAACTGATACAATTAAGAAGAACAGGAAGACAATACTCACTCAAGAGTATGAACACTTTGACTCAAAGGCAAATGAGTCATTGACTGATTTATATGATAGATTTGTCAAACTCTTGAATGATTTGTCATTGGTTGATAAGGAGTATGATCTTGAAGATTCAAACCTTAAATTCATGTTAGCTCTTTCTGAATGCTGGGATTTGAAGGCAACAACAATAAGAGACAACTACAATCTTGATGAAACAACTCTTGATGAAATTTATGGAATGCTCAAGACTCATGAACTTGAGATGAAACAAAGAAGCAAGAGGAAAGGAAGATTAATAGTCACTATAGTTAGGGATAGTGGTACTCGTACATGAACAGTCAACTTTTACTTGCTTCTTGTGTGCATTAAACCATGTTTTCTCTTTCCAATGAAAGTTTTTCTTTTTCCAAGTCTGGGGAGACGAGGTAGAATTAATTCTACCTGTAAGCATTCAATTTCTTTGCGTCTCCTGGCATTCTCTTGCCTATATAAGCAACCACTTCACATCAGCCTTCCCATCAAATATTTTATCACAAAATCACCTTCATAATCTTTATATCAAAAACACCATGGTCAATTACAACATGTTTTTGAACTACGAAACATTCAACATGGAGCTGAGCTGTGCTGATTGGCAGCAGGAATGGCACGTTACTGCCATTCCTGATGAGATATGGGACTCCGTTCCCCAGGAGGTACTTACCCACCTCCTGTTCTTCTACATGGACTACCATCGCCATCTGGAGCGATTGGAGGAGGAAAGGCTGGAAGCTCTCCGTCAGCAAGAGCGAATCATTCGACTCGTTATTCTGTTTGTCGAGAGTAGGAAGAAGAAATGATTTATTTTCTTCTTCCTATTTTTCTTCATCATCAGCCTTGCCCTGCTTCTTGAGCTAGGACAAAGGCTATTGACGTTAGGTTTAGCAGCTTAGGGCAATCTTGTAAAAAGTTCTGATGTAATTTAAATTTCATGAATGTATTCTCTTGATATATTAATGAAATTTGTTTTTGTTTCAAGATCTTGTCTCTGAGATATTTTGCAATGCATTGATAAATCCTGATACATATTCATATTCTGATGACCATATAAATTATGTTTTAACTTAAGTTCTAATTTTACTTTATCAGTACTTGCTCATCTGATTTATTATGGTCATTATCACTCGAATTTTTTTTCAGAATACTGATGTTGCAGTGAAAAATAATTAAATAAGTGGGAACAGTTTCAATTTTGAATTAAAACTGATTCACCTTGATTAATGGAATAACTGGGTAAGTGGAACGTTTTTTTTTCCTTGAAAAACTGCAAGTGGGTAAGTAATGATTACTATTTTCTCGTGCCCATTAACTATTCGTTTTTACTCCATGTCTGACAGGTGTCCAACGGTTACATTCTTTTTCAAAAGTATAAGTAAGACACAGAGAGGATTTTTTAATCTTTTATTTCCTTTCATACTTTTTTTCTCTATTTGCTTTTACTCTCTTTCTTCTTCTAACGTTGGTTTTTCATATAGACATTCTATCAAACACCTAACAGGCACTTATAAATCTCGATTAATTTCATGGCACCTAAGGATTTAATCATTGATGGAGCTAAATTTGTTCCAAATAACTATGCTGTAATTCTTGATAATGCTGAAACTCCGTCTCAATTGCATTTTGTGCAAGATCTTCTTGCACACAGTGAAATCGGGTATGCATTGACCCAACCTTCAGTCTTCTCAAGCCAACAAGTTCTGACACTTTGGAGGACTGGAAACTTTGATAATGGTGGTCAAACTGGTACTCCTAGTATTGTTTTTGAAGTGGGTGATTCTCCATATGCAGTCACTCCTGGTACAATACGCAAGGCTCTACATCTCCCAGAAGGATGTACTTTTTCAATTCCAGAGGAATCAGCTCTTCAGGAGTTAATGGCCAGTTTGGGGTATGAACAGAGTTTGGCAAAGCTTGGGCAGTTGAAATGGGCTCATATCAGAAGGGAATGGAGCTTCTTCTTCGACTGCATCACTAAAGCTTTTGGGAACAAGTTTTCGAATTTTGATGTCATCCCCATAATGAGTCAGCACATCGGGTATGCCATTATAAACCAAACTCATTTTGATTTTGCAACTGCTATAATAGGTTTTATTGGGGATAGGATAACAGAGGATAGGAATGTTGTCTACTTTGCTAGATTCTGTCAACTTATATATACTTTTTGTACTGATGAACCTCGACTAACCAGTCTCTTAACTCCACCTTTCAAAGTTGCAAAACGTTACTTTAATGACCTGGTAAATGCTGACACTAAGAAACAAGTGATTAGACCTTTACAGATTACTCAGTCTGTAAAACAGATCTTAGTAAATGTTGTTCCTGATTTCTATAGATCTGTTTATCCTGATGTTCAACCAAACACCACAACAACCATCTGAACATACCACTCATACTACTCAACCAACCCTCAGGCAATATATTAAATCCTATCTCTCCACTTCACAGACAGTTCAAACCTCATCCTCAGCACCTACTGTGAAGCCTTCATCTTCCAAGCCTAAGAAGATAAAGACTGTTCCTCAAACACCTCAAAAGAGAAGGAGGATTGCTTTGAGAGATGAGTCTGACAGTGAGGAACAGGTTTCTACATCAGAACCTGTTCTCAAAGAAGCTGAGACAGTGACTTCTCAGAAGGATTCTGGAATTGGGGGATCTAGGCTTCTCAAGAGGCTTAGAAGAATGACTGTTCCTGACACTCCCAAGGAATCTATATCTACAAAGAGATACAAGAAACAGAGGGCAAAAAGGCCAGTTTCAGATGATGAAGAAGCAGCATCTAAGGAAGGAAATCAGGAATCTCTGATCTCACAAGAAAAGGAATTTGCTAAAGTCATTTCTTCTTCATCAACTCCATCTCAGGAAGCTGTTCCTGACAAGGCCAACACACCATATGTGTCTCCTGTTCGAACGTCTGTATCTCCTGTTGTTCCAGGCACAAGTACTGAAATTGATGTTCAGAACCTGGTTGTGCCTGAAGTAATTCTCTTAGAAGCTCCAACATCAACTAATCCATCAACAACACCTGTTACTGATGCTGCTCAAAATCCAGACTTCTCTTCTACACCTTCTCTGCATCTAGATGCTGATGATCAGAATACAGGTGAGCATCAGGATATGGCTGTTGATCAGAACTTAGAACCAAATCAGCAATTAGAGGATGGTGAAGCCTCCATTGCTACTCATACTGTTGTTTTATCAGAAGATACTGATTCTGTAAGTTCTAATGCTGCAAATGCTGGAGATACTGGTGATGCTGCTCCAAATACAGATGCTGATGAAGCAGGTCCTTCAGGACATGCTCCTCAACAAACTATTTTTAAATCTGAACTTGTTAAGAAGTTTGTTACCAGAGAAGCACCAGTGCCTTGGAGTGAAACTCCTGCAGGACAGGAGTGGACTAAGGAATGGAACTCAGTTTCCTGTGTTCCATCTGCAAAGCATCTGGTTGAGCACTTGACAAAAGCTGATGAAATATTAAATTCTGATGATTTCAAAACCCAGCTTAGAGTCACTGCATTGAGTACTAAACATCTACAAGGTCTCCATTCAACTACTCATGCAGAGCTACACAAGATTCAGGAAGAATTCATCAAACATGACCAAATTCAGAAAATTGACAAGAAAAAGTTCTTCCAACCTACCTTTGACAAGATTGCTTATATTGAGAAGACTTAAGAGAAACAACAAGCTCAAATTGATGATATTCTGCAAAATCAAGCTTCTCAGCAATCTCAACTTACTGAAATCCAAGCCTCAGCGGAATTGCTTGTCTCTCTTCTACTACCTGCTGATGCCAAAAAGGGGGAGAAAGTAATTAAGTCCAAATGCAAGACTGACAAGACACTGAAAGGGAAGGATGATGATAAGGATGATCAAGGAAACTCTGGAATGGGTAGAGGTCATAGTCAAGGTAGAGGTTTCTCATCAAGAAAAGCTAAAATCATAAGTCACAGGACAAGTTCTGATACTGGAAAAAGAATTAGTTCTGCTACTGGTAAAAGGATAAGTTTTGATGAACTTTTAGATCTTGATGAAGAAATGTCAAGACAGTTATTTCTTCAAGAAAATCCAGGAATGGACTTGGAGAGTTTAATGGAAGAAGAAGCCAGACTTAAATCAGAAAAAGTCATATCTAAATCTGAAGCTTCTGGTAAAAAGACACTTCCAAAACTCAAAGGCATTGTGATATAAGAAAGGACAAATACTGAAGCAACATTGGTTAAATCACAACCACGGATAGATCCAAGATCCAAGGGTAAAGAAAAGGTTGGTGAACCCATCAAGGTTTATGTGCCTCCTGAGAATGAAGAAATCACTGATGAAAAGGATGATCTTGCTCTGACTTCAAGAAAAGTTCTTAAAACAACCTCTGACATGGCTCAAGTTGTTCAGAGTCAAGAGACAGTAAGTTCTGATATTCCAAAGAAGCAAGTAACCTCTGACATAGCTCAAGTTAACTTGATATCAGAAGATAGATCAAAGACACTCCTACCAGGATTCACTAAAGCAAAACAGACTCAACCTTTAAAGACTGCTGCAAGTGGTTTTGAAGCAAGAGTAGTTACTGGAAAGGAAGCAAGAGATAAAACTGGATTGGGAAGTGCTGATGAAAGAAGAATACAGAACACTACCAATGATCCAACTTCCTTGAGTGAACCAGGTATTGGAGCAACTCCTGAGAGATTGAATCAATTGAAATCTGTACAAATGGTTTACCATACCTACTTGAAAGAACACATCTTGTTGTACTTCATGACAGATGGTAGGGTTTATCATATAAGGCAAAATGCCATTCCATTGAAGTATTTTGAAGAATTGGAGCATGTACTATTCTTACTTCAAGTGGATGACAGATTGACAGGAAGTGCTGCAAACTATTTGAAGGATTAGATTCAGAGACAGAAAAGGCTTTATTCTGTTAAGTCTGAAAGCACATATGTTCCAAATTACAGTGATCACAAGGGTGATATAGTTGAAATGAAGCCCAATACTGCTAAGATTATAACTACCTTTCTGGGTTACAGGGCTGTGGAATTCAATCTTGAGTCTGATAAAGCTTATTTTATCAGACTGGATCAGGATATAAGAAAAGCAAAGATTAATGATCTCAGGGCTACAATCTTTCAAATTGGTGAAGATAATGCAAAGCTTAAAGATGCTAAAAGGAGGATGATTGATGAACTTAGATATGCTGAGAGATGTTTGTTGAAGAACTATCTCAGAACAACTCCTGACATCAGAGAGATCAGAAGATGAAGCCAAGTCAAGATCTACAACTGATTAAATTCTGATATTTGTACAGACTGAAGCTGTTATCAGAAGTTAAATATTGGTAAAGTTTTAAGGACTGTAAGTTGTAGTTATCTAGTCTAATTCTCATGCATTTGTACTTAATGTTTTTGACATCATCAAATATCTGTTAAACTTGTATATTATGCTAATTTACAAGTTGGGGGAGATTGTTAGATATATTTGATAATGTCATAGTTAATATGATTTATGTTTAGTTTTCAGATCTTACTTAAACAGGATAAATCAGTACTTACTGGAAGGCAGAACTTAAGGATATCAGTACTTATATTATCAGGAGATAATCATCAGAAGATGGATATCAGAACTTAAGTGCTGAAGGATGTTCAGATAAGGACAATAGCTGTTTAAAGGAAAGAAGATCAAGATAAACATAAGAAGAGATATGCATGAAGAAGGAATTCTATGAAGAATAGAATACTTGGAAGAAAAGATATTTGATTGTTATATTTTAGGAAGCAGAATTATATTCCATATCAATTAGCGATTATCTTGTAATTGTGTAGTACATAAACACATACATAGGGTTTACACTATAAGTGTTATTAATATTCGAGAAGATTATTCATTGTAACCCTAGCAGCTCTCGTGATATTTGTTTATCACTGAGAGGTAACAGTTCCATACTGTAACAGAGTTTATTGTTTCAATAAAGTTTGTTTTCTGTTACTTGAGATATTAAAGTTCGATTTGATTGTAATTTACACTGTATTCACCCCCTCTACAGTGTGTGTGACCTAACAATATCTCTGGTGGAAAAGTTCAATCCATCAGAAAGTTTTTAAATACTTGTATTTGATTACTTTGTGTTTGATTCTTCAATACTTTCATTCAGCATTTTAGCTAAATCAAACACAGTTATATATATTCAAAGTAGAACAGTTCTTAAAATCCAAAAAGTGGCCAGAATTACATTCAACCCCCCTTCTGTAATTCTTTGTTAGATTGTTTGGGAATAACAATATTTAATCAAATAAATCAGCTGAATTTTTGAGCTCCATAAACTTGTTTGTCTTATATGGCAAGTGGCAAAGAAACACAACTAACACACTTTACTTTCCATGTCATCAATCCATGCCACTTCCATCATCCACCATCCATTCTCCTTAAATCTCCACCATTCAAAATACCTAACTCCTCCTATAAATAAACCCCCACCCAACCCATTCCAACTAAGCTAAAGAGCCATAAATTTTCTGGGATTTTTCCAAGAAGTATTTCTCTTCATCTCTTTCAAATTCTAAACACATATTTCCTTTAAAAAACCTTCTCTCTCTTAAATATATATATACATATATACAAGGTTTTGATATACAAGCTTAGCTTCACCCACCAAGCTTATTCCCACCAAGTGAGCTCATCCACTACCACTCTCCGGCCTCGCGAAGGGCTGCCCAAGTTCGACCAAAGTGCCAAAATCCGGCCGAGCCTCTGGCGAATTTTTCCGGCGAACTTTTCTGACCGTTTTCCAAAAGTGGTAATTTTTAGCTTCTTATTTGGGTTTCTTTTATTTGAGATTTATACTTAATTTCTCTAATTTATCTCAAGATCTAATACTCGACCTCCTATAAAGAAGGTTCTCAAAGAAAATAGAACAAAGATTTGAACTCGGAATTCGAATAAGTACTTGATCTTAAAAAAGAAACATATAAATAAGAAGATCTATAAATCTCAAGTATTTAAATCTCTATAACTCCTCACGAGTGAGATTTCATAAATCTCTATAACTCCTCACGAGTGAGATTTCATATTTTACAAACCTCATGAGTTGGCCAATTACTTGCACTTTATTTATCTCGATCTTGGCCAACATATTTCGTGAATATAGAAATAATTACGAATGTATCATATAATCCTCACTAACATCTCTAGTGTTCCGTGGGATTATAAACCGATCAATAGTAAACTTCGTAATTTTGTCAAATATCTAAGACGGATTAAATCACACGAGTTGGCCAATTACTTGCACTTTATTTATCACGATCTTGGCCAACGAATAGTTCGTGTATACAGAATTATTATGAAAAGTATCGTATAATCCCCACTAACATCTTCGGTGTTCCGTGAGATTATAAATCGATAAATAGTAAACTTCATAATCATCCGTCTAAACTTTAAAAGCACAAATCCAAAGCCAATCACTTGCACTTCTTTTATCACAATCTTGACTTATATAGAACGTATATATTGTGCACGAAGTTAAAAGTATACTTTGGCTCTATAATTGTCAAAACATAAGTATACTAAAATCCTTAAGCCTACGAGCTTAAAAGATAGTTACAATTCCGAGATTGTAACTAAAGGATTCTTCGATCTATAAATACATAATCGAAATAAGAAGAATACTAAAGAAGTCATAAGATATATTACTTATATATATAAAAGATTTCTTATATTACTCCGATAAACCCATATTCTACAAAGACGGATTAATCGAAAGTATACTTGATATATTATTCTATATCTCAAGTCAAGTATACACAGTTGATATTTAATATTCTTATTTGAATATTATATTATCTTGTGGGCTAGTACCGTAACTGTAATAACCCCAAAAATTTTGGGCTTTTTGTAACCCTTATGAATAGTGATTTTGCTGATTATGCTGAATAAGAAAACTTTTCATGCCACACTATGTAGCAGTTCTTTTATTGATATTCTGAGATCTTATTAGTACTCTATATGGTATATAAGTGTATATAAAGATCGTCGTGAATCCAAATTCGAACACTTTAATTTTTCCCCGAAAATCCACCAGATACCGAAGGAATTGAGTATAAGGTAACGTGATTAAAAGATTTAAATTCAAGGATTATAAGAGAGGATCATAAAAGGAATATAAAATATTGAGAAAGGTTTAAGGGAACCCAAGTAATAATATCCCGAGTATGATCCCTCAAACGATAAACGAGAATGAAAGTTAAGCGAACCGTATAACAGATAAGTGGTCATTAGCCAAGTAATTAAGGGTTAATCAAAGAGGTTAGTGGATGATGATGTCATCACACCAACAAGGAGATGACATGTGTTAACAAGATGACTTAAGCATGGTGATATAAGCATGACAAATGGAAGGATTGGTTGGTTGATTGTGAGCCATGCATTTTTCACCATGGTAAAAATTAATTAACAACAAAAGGGTATCAACCAAGCCAAGGAAAATCATAACACAAAATTGAAGTTGACTTTTCATTTCAAGAAGAGAAGCTCTCGGCTTCTTCATCTTTTCAGGGAGAGAAAAATCAAAAACCAAGATCCAAGCCTTGTTAATTTGTAAGGTAATTATCCAAGGTCCCTTATACTTAGATATGGCTATCCTAGGAATCTAAGATTCCATTTCCTTCACAATCTCTTTCAATAAAATCATTGAAGAAGAGAGTGAATAGTGTTTTCAAGAACTTGAAATTTTTGATCTTGTGTTTTTGTTTAGATATAGCTTTTGTAAGGATTTTCAAAGGTGGTTTCAAGCTCCTTAATTACTTCTACTCACCAAGGAAGGTATAATCTCTTACCCTAGCCTTACTATTGAATATTTAGAGCTTGTTATGCTTGGTATAGTTCATGGGAAGCATGATTCATGTATATTTAGAGTTTGGTTGGATTTGTAGTGAGTTTGAGTTGTAAATCTTGGTTATTGATTAATGAACTTAAGTATAGCTAGTAGTTCATATTTGGGGTAGTATAAATTGGAAAATCTTGAGATGTTGGGACTGATGTAGTGAGTTTTGGATGTAGTTTGGTTGTAATGTTGGTTGTGAGTTGGTTTGTGATTGATTTGAAGTGGTTAAAACTTGGTAATCGCGTAAACATAGCCGTCGTAATGCCCGTTTTCATTCAACTTCTTGTACTTAGTGTTCGGGACAGAAAGCTCACTGACCAATCTGTAACTTTTCCATGTTTAGCTAGATCGTGTCGTAAGCTTCGTTTTGGTATGCGGTTCACTTAGATCCGATGTACGGTTTAGGAGAAACGACCGTTTTAAGTAACGGGGTTTCGCGAGCGAACCATTACCCAGCGCTTTACTTTGAGACCTTGTTTAAGGCCCTTAAAAGACTAAATTGGATTACCAAACAATTATGTAAGGTGTATTAGGAAGTTGGTAAAGTACTTGCGAAATAGTCGCCTTAAAATTCGTAACGGTTAATTTATTAAAATTGGTGGAGCCGAGGGTATGCAAGCGATTAACGTAAATCGTTAAGCGTATAAGCGACCGTAAGCGACCATTAGGGTATGAGTGAGTTTTGACTAGTTTCTTAAGCGACCGTGGTCTAATCCCGGCTTATGTTGTTGTTCATAGGTTACCATACCCACTCTAAGCTTAAGTCTACCCCGAAACACTCAGGCAAGTTTTCTACCCGTTATACTGTTGTTGTGATGTAAATATATATATGCATTATCTTGTGATAAGTGCATGATTGTTATTAGAAAATCTTGCGATATATTGGAGCATGTCAATATGATATATATATATATATTTGCATGCTTGTTTCGTAATCTTGATATCTCATTGTTGATTCAATTGATTATAAACTGCATAATACCTATGCTAGAGATAAGCAGTACTTGCGTATACCCTTAGTATAGGGGACCCAGAGTTGAACATTTTTCTAAACCGGGAGATGATGTTCCCGAGTATAATATATATATATAGTTTTTAAAACTATTAATCGAATAATGTTTAATCGATAATTTTATATTATAAGTGAATATTATTTTTTTGAATATTCATTTAAGATTCCTATTATGAACAAAGACTAGTTTAATTATTTGAATAGAGTTTCTACTTATGAAACTTATTTTATTTCTATTAATTGTTATGGATCAAAAACTAAAGTATAATAATTGCTATATTTATTATTAAGGAACGTGAGATTCGAGGCTCAATTTGACTGCTCTTGTATTTTGTGACTCAATCTGCCTTAACAAGATGGCTACGTACCTTGCTGATTGCCAAGGATCAAGTCAGTGATGAATGATACCTTTGGAATGTCGTCCGTATGCATCTTGATCTGATTGTATCCACTAAACCCATCCATAAAGCTCAACATCTCATGCCTAGCAATGGCATCTATCAAAGTATCAATCCTTGGTAACGGGAAACAGTCCTTAGGACAGGCATCATTCAGATCAGTGAAGTCCACACACATCCTCCATTTTTCATTGGCCTTCTTCACCATTTCAGGGTTTGCTAAACATTTCGGAAATTGAATCTCCTCAATGAAACCAGCCTCTAAGAGCTTCTCTACTTCCTGTTTTATAGCTTCTTGCCTCTCAGGAGCAAAACTTCTTTTCTTTTGCTTCACTGTCTTCCGATTTGGGTCCACATTCAGCTTGTGAGTAATCAGTTCCGGGTCTATGCCTGGCATATCACCTGCTAACCATGCAAATACGTCACTATTTTCTTGCGAAAATTTCACCAACCTCCCTCTAAGGGACTCCTCTATTGTGGCTCTAACGAAAGTCACCTTCTCAGGATCCTCGGGAGCTAAAGGAATCGAGACCAAGTCTTCTGCTGGCTTCCCTCTTTTCTCATCATTCTCTCGAATATCCACATAACAACTTCTAGCCATTTTTTTATCTCCTCTTTCTTCTCCGATCCCATCCCGGGTTGGAAACTTCATAACTGAATGGTAGGAAGAAGGGACTGCCTTGAAGGCATGTATCCCTGTTCTTCCCATGATAGCGTTGTAAGTCGAACTAGCCTTCACCACCACAGAGTCCAATATCTGAGTTGCTTGCCTTGGTTCATGTCCTATGATTGTTGGCAACTTGATTATCCCTTCTACGGGGCACTCCACTCCCGTAAATCCATATATTGGCATGTCAGTTGGGGTCAATTGGAAGTCGTTATATCCCATCTTTAAAAAGGTGTCATGGAGCAAGATATCCACTGAAGCACCATTATCCACAAGGACCCTTCTCACCGGGATGTTCCCTATTATCGGGGTTATGACCAGCGGGTCGTCATGGGGAAATTTCACACCCTCCAGATCAGAATCATCAAAAGACATTGTTACTCCTATCCTGGCCCTCTTCGGGGCTTCCTCAACAATATGCATAACTTCTCGGGCATAGTTTCCTGGAGTTCTTGGATAACCCAGCAGCAGTTGGTCCTCCAAAAATTATGTTTATCACAGGCCCTCGGGGTCGCGGTCCTCCGAAGATTGTATTTATCACCGGTCCCCTAGGTTGGGGATTTCGCCCCTGATCTTCTTGATCTCCCCTTCGATCGTCAAAGTTTTTTCTCACGTTGTTGCTCCTGTCTCCTCCATCTCCAGTGTACTTGTTCAATCTCCCTTTTCTAATAAGGAACTCAATTTCATCTTTCAGTTGCCTACACTCATCGGTGTCATGACCAACATCCTTGTGAAATCTACAATACTTGCTCTTATCTAACTTGGAAGGATCGGCCTTCAAGGGCTTAGGCTAGCGAATATCTCGATCTTTCTCGATTTCCATTAAAATTTGGCTCCTTGGAGCATTCAGCTTAGCATACCCAGTAACTTTTTGTCCAGGTCCTCCTCTCTTGGGAGTTGAGTCAGGATTTTGCTCAGTTCTAGGATACTTGTCCTTAGCGATGTATTCCAGATCGGTCTTCCACTTCTTGCCTCCAGCGGGCTCGTTGCTCACGACTGTCTTCCTCATAGTCTCTTCCACCTTGATATATTTCCATGCCCTATCTTGGAGCTGCAATATGCTTTCAGGGGGGCATTTGGCCAAGGACATCTTGAAAAAATCATCCCTAGTTCCCTGTTGCAGTGCTATCATGGCTATCTTGTCATCAAGGTCTGGGACTTTTAAAGCTTCCTTTGTGAAACGATTCAGGTAGTCTCTTAAGGATTCCTTCGCCCCCTGCACAATACTCATGGGGGATGCTGAACTTTTCTCATGCACTCTCCCACTGATGAATTCTTTAATAAAAGCCTGACTTAATTCTCTGAAGGACCCAATAGAGTTTGGGGGTAAACGACTATACCACCTTTGAGCCATACCCGACAGGGTTTGAGGAAAGGCCCGACACTTAATAGCGTGATTTACGGGCTGTAGCAACAGTGAATTGGAGAATGTCCTGACATGATTGGCGGGATCTCCAGTGCCATCATAAGCTTTAATAGTGGGCATCTTGAACTTCCTTGAGATATGGGCATTCATTATTTCTTCAGTGAATGGTGGGGTAGGATCATCAGGATCTCCAAGGGGAAGAAGATTGCTTGGATCAGCCCTTAGGACAACAACCCTTCTCTGTATTGGACCATCCGGGTCTATGATAGGGGGAGGATTCCTCCCCCTTGGGGGTAATGGGGGTCTGGTGTTCTGGTGTGACTCCAAGTCGCGCTTCAGCCTTTGAATCTCAGCCTCATGAACTCTGATCCTTTCCTGCACTTCTTGGGAATTCGTCCCTTGGGTGCTCCTAGGACGTTGGCGACCATCAGCCATCGGCTCTTTGCCAGCATGCCTCCTTCTTGGGGCCACTTCATCATCTGAAGATTCAGAGTCTCTCTCAGTATAAGGACCAGAAAATTTCTGATCCTCAAGGATTGGAGCCAAACCTTGTATATAGGGGGGCGATCGCCCTCGTGCTTCACTCTACCCAACATGTCCGCTTCCTCCAACCTCGGGGTAAAGGGGCATCCCATATGGGAGGTTAGTATCACAATAGTTGAATACTCATACCCAATGGGTCGAAAATTCACAGGTGCATGTAGTTGTTGAACTTGGGGATTCGTACCTTAAGTAGCCGAGGGAATCGTCCCTTGTGGCTGAGGTTCAGTTGCCCCTATCTGGGATTCTCCTTGCGCGGCTACATAAGTAGAATGAGGAGGTACCTCCACGGTTGACGAAATCACTTGGGTTGTCCCCGTTGGTGTTCCTCCTTTAAGGGCCCTAACTGTTCTCCGTGTTCTCGCCATGGTTGTTGTTGTGCTTTCCCACAGACGGCGCCAAATGTTATGGATCAAAAACTAAAGTATAATAATTGCTGTATTTATTACTAAGGAACGTAAGTTTTGAGGCTCAATTTTACTGCTCTTGTGTTTCGTGACTCTATCTGCCTTAACAAGATGCCTACGTACCTTGCTGATTGCCAAGGATCAAGTCAAAATGTAGTTCTGATTGGTGGGGGTGAGACCCCTTATATAGATGTTGGGAGTCCTTGAATTGGACTTGGGTTAGGAGACTTGGTGGACAAGTCTCTGAATTATAATGGATTGTGGAGTCCTAGGAAGTAGGAAGCTGATTCCTTATCCCATGAGGTTCCTTGGAGGCCAATCTGCAAGGATTTATATCCCCACTAGGACTCATCTTAATAGTTGTTTTTCTCCCTTATTAATTAATTACAAAATTAATTAATATCCAGGGTTTTGGGCCTTCTTTGTTCCCTCAGGCCTGATTTGGTCCATCAGGCCTGATCAATGTGTTAACATTTTTGGTCTGAATGTCATACATCTTCTTATTGGGCCTTATAGCCCCAATCATGTGTAATTAATGCAATATTAATTACGTAATCAGGATTTATATATTCCCTATCATTAATAAATGAATATTAGTCTAAATATTCATTCGAGGACTTATGACTCCGCTTATTTTATTTATTGAATATTAGTCTGAAAATTCATTCGAGGACTTATGACTCCGCTTATTTTATTTAATGAATATTAGTTTGAATATTCATTCGAGGACTTATGAATCCGCTTATTTTATTAAATAATATTCTTTATTTTCTTAAAGAATAATGTTTCAATATACGCCAACTATTCGGAAAATGATTGATATGAAAATGATTGATATTATCAATCATTCTTACTTTAAATATTTCTAGAGATTATTTTCAAACTTTATCAAAACTATTTTTGAAAGTTAGAGCGGATCCCAAAACTCGTTTTAAATTTAAGATCTTCCTTTCGAAGGGGATTTAAATACTCGCTCAAAAATCTGAGGGATCCGATTCCGTGATGTATTTTTATATTCGCAACAAGGTTGTTGTTTTGGTAAAAGAGTTTTTGATTACTTACCCAACACTCGGGAGGTAAAATTCTTGGAATAAGTTAATCCATTAACAGGCATCGCCTGGTAAATATCGGTGAGTTTTTCTTTCCAACTAGATATGACTTCTTGGTGGAGTCGTATCAACAAGTTCCTACTTGGGGAAAGGGGAGACGAGCTTTACGTTTCAGAGTCAAGGATTTCATCTGAACTAGGAGTGGCGTAAGTGGTCGAGTAGCACCGGCCCAGCCTTATTTATTGGCCCAAATGGCCCGGAAGTTCTGCTAAGACGGTCCATTCCTTAGGAGTCCAGCATTCGGTCGACAAGTAAATCCGAATGTTCTCCTCTACATGTAGAAAATTGTGGGGTTGCACTACTGCGACTGATCATCGTGAGTGGTCTTCCTGGCACGGTAAACTCCTGTAATGAGTTCATCAACCAGTTTGATATTTCTGCAACACCACCCAGGGCACTTCGATAGAAAGGCTACGGCTGGGCGATTGTTGAGTGTTGGCAGGGTCGAGTTTTTAAAATGATGTTTTCATCAAATGAAGTATCTCATAACTTGATTTCATTTTAATGATATTTCAAAGATTGATTCTATACAAGTTTTGTCTTGTAGCTTCATCTATGGGATGAACTATTTATACCTTGAACGGTGGTAGTTCAAGCAGTATTCGGAAAAGATATAAGTATATTGGAGTATCGTGTAACTTCATCTTTTCAACTTATATATAGTAAATGATTATCTTATGCATGACAAAGATTTTCAGAATAATGTTGAGACAAGGTTAGATATATGAGATCACCTTGCAACAATATTTTTATACATTTATAAACTAGAACTCTGTGTATATTATGCATGGCAGAGGATTTCAAAGATTTTTGAAATATATATATATATATATATACTGAATATTTTGCGACTTCGTCGCATTAAGATATCAAACTTGGTTCATTTCTTCTTGACCTAGACTTCCATGAGTACTATGAGAATGCTCATATATTATACATGTTATTTTGCTGGGCTTGTTGCTCACCCTTGTTTTATTCTTTCATCACACAATAACAGCTAGACAAGATGAGCAGGACCAAGCTCCCAATTCGTGAGCGGATAGGAAACGTTCTGCAGTTTCCTGTAGGCGTTGATGCCGTTGTAACTGAGGTAGGAACTACCAATAGGCTAGGCTTTCAATTTTTGATGTACCAGACTTATGTATATTTATGAATTGTAATAATGGCAAAGATTATGTAAATCTATTCAGAAACCCTTTTGAGGTGTAATGACTTATAATTGTGGAATAAGATGACTTATGTTATTTTTGATATTAATCTTTGAGACTATAACTTGTGGTGTGTGTATATTGTGGGGTCACAATATGCAGTATTTGGTTGTTTATTAACATTGGGTGTTATTAAGGGAAATGGAACTCGTGACAACCCGGATCCCCGACCCAGGATTTGGGGGTGTTATAAATAGTCAAAAGCATTTAAGCACAAACAAGAAGGTAAACAAGTATTCACTTAACGAGTCAAAGAAAGAGAGCAAAGAAGATTAAAGATTTTCATTTATTTAAGAAGCAAAGTACAAGATACCATAGAATTTTAAACATAAAATCCTAATACAATCCAACTACTCGGATTTCTTCTGCCTCTTTACTGCTTGATTTTCCCTCATCACCCTGCGATGATAAATCCTATTCATTAATTGTACTTGTAAGAGAAATGGTATTCTCTTGCAGCTCCAGAGCTGCTTGATGAAAATGTTCTGCCAGTTCAGCATGAAGTTCTTCTTTAAGAAGAACTTCTACAATGAAGAAATGCAGTTTCAATTGATCATCCCAAGAAAGACGATCATAGACTGAGTTTGGAACTTCAGTTGGGTGATAGACTTTTCCACCAATACGAACCTTAAGTTCGTACGGATCAAAGTATATATTTTCATCACTTGGATTGAAGATTGGCAGATAGCATCCACCGTTGTGTTTGTAAAACTGGGGTGGAGCCATTTTTATGAGTGAAGTTGTGAGTAAAATATTGAGAAGATGATGAGTTGAGTATGAAAAGGCAGTGAGAAGTTTTTAGAGTGGAGGGTTTGTATTTATAGTAGAGGAGATAGAAACTGAAAAGACTCTTTGATTAACCATGTAATAATTAACCATAATACGCAAACACGATTACGCGTATCTAGGTAAACAAAAAGTAATCTCTCTCTTTAGATTCCTATTTCCAATGTAAGTACTCAAGTATTACTAGATACTTACATAAGTAGCTAATCCATTTAAGCAATTAAAAGATATTTCACTAACTCACTGATTAATTAAAAATACTGTGTACCATTTATTTCGAATAAATTCAAAATAATTAATGAAATATAACAGTCAATCATGGTTTGACCATTGTCAGTATTTTCATTATAACTATCAGGATTTATCAGTCAAAATTGGTTTGACCAATATCAGAAATTATCAACTATTGACAGAATCTATTAGTCAAAGCAAGTTTAACTAATCACAGAGCATGTATGCATAATTAGTAGTTCAACATGCAGTTTTCACATAAGATCATGGAAGATAATTGCATGTTATCATGGCATCAACATTTAGCACAATAATCAGTATCTAACAAGTACTGACACATAATAAGATACCATGCTTCAATAATATCAGCAGTCTTAATTATCAGAGTTTGAAAATTGTCCTGATATCATTCCCAATTCATTCACCAATCTTGTGAAAGTGGCTTCACAGAGAGTCTTGGTGAATATATCTACTACTTGCTCATCTGTTGGAACAAAGACCAATTCTACTGTACCTGCTTCCACATGTTCCCTTATGAAATGGTACCTGATGCTGATGTGTTTAGTCATTGAATGCTACACTGGATTTCCTGTCATTTCAATAACACTTTGATCATCACAATATATAGGAATAGAAGAATAGTCTAACCCATAATCTCGTAACTGATTATTCATCCATAGAATCTGAGCACAACAGCTTCCTGCAGCAATGTATTTTGCTTCTGCAGTTGATGTGGAAATTGAATTTTGTTTCTTGCTATACCAAGAAACCAATCTGCCACCAAGAAATTGGTAGCTTCCATAAGTGATTTTCCTGTCTATTTTGCATCCTGTAAAATCAGCATTTGAATATCCAATTAGCTTAAAGTATGAATCTCTAGAATACCATAATCCTAGATTCATGGTGCCTTTGAGATACTTAAAAAATCCTTTTCACAGCTAATAGATGAGGTTCTCTAGGATCAGCTTGGAAGCTTGCACAAAGACAGGTAGCATACATGATATCAGGTCTACTAGCAGTCAGATATAGGAGTGAGCCGATCATACCTCTATAGTTAGTTATATCTACTGAAGAACCAGTATTTAAATCTAACTTGGTTGCTGTGGCCGGGAATTGATGCAGTTGAGCAATCTTGCATTCCAAATCTTTTGAGTAAATTCCTGGTGTATTTGGATTGATTTATGAAGATCCCTCCATCAGTTTGTATAACTTGTAACCCCAAAAAGTAAATCAATTTTCCCATCATACTCATTTGATATCTGGACTGCATTAGCTTTGCAAATCACTCACAGAGTTCTCATTAGTAGATCCAAAAATGATATCATCAACATATATATGTACTAATAACAAGTCCTTACCATGGTATTTATAAAAGAGAGGTTTGTCCATTTTACCTCTTGTGAAACCACTTTCTAGCAGAAATAGAGCAAGTGTTTCATACCAGGCCCTTGGAGCTTGCTTCATTCCATAAAGTCCTTTATTTAGTAAGTAGACATAATCTGGATACTTTAAATCAATAAACCCTGGAGGTTGTTCAACATAAACTTCCCCTTCGAGTTCTCCATCTAGAAATGCACTCTTCACATCCATTTAGAACACCTTAAACTTCTTGTGAGTAGCATAGGAAAGAAAGATTCTAATTTCCTTAAGCCTTGAAATTGGAGCAAATGTCTTATCATAATCAATGCCTTCTTGTTGTGAATAACCCTTTACAACCAGTCTTTCTTTATTCCTTGTGATAATGCCCTCACTTTCAGTTTTATTTCTGAACACCCACTTTGTTCCAATCATAGATATGTTCTTTGGTCTTGGCACAAGAGTCCATACTTTATTCCTTTCAAATTTATTGAGCTCCTCTTGCATTGTTGTAACCCAGTCACCATCTTGCAGAGCTTTTTCAACCTTCTTAGGTTTAGTTTGAGATTGAAAAGAATGGTAAAGATATTCATTCTGAGTGGATTTTCTTGTTCTTACACCACTGTCAGGGTTTCCAATGATAAGTCAGGCGTGTGTGACTTAGACCATTTTCTTGCAGATGGAAGTTGACTCCTTGAAGATGAACCTTCCCTTGATCTATGAACTCTCTGTTATTTCTTTGATTAGTACCACTATTATTTCTTGATGCTCCCCCTGAATTAGTGTTCCCATTGTTATCAGTATTTGATTCATCAGAGTTTGAGGAAAATAAGTGTGATGATGTTTCTACTGATATTTCTTGAGTTGAATCACTTGTAGTAGTCTCTGGATTTGAGTCATGTTGCTCCCCCTCAACATATGCTTCAATGTTAGAAGAATTTCCACTATTCTGTGGAACATCAGAGCTTCGAGTGATATTAGGATTTACTGTATTAGGGTCAGCATTTAAAAGTTTGGCATAAGTCATTTTCAAATCTCAATTTATCATGGTCATCAGCATCTTCTAGACCTGTCATCTTCTTATCATCAAAAGATACATGTATAGATTCCATGACTGTTCTTGTTCTCAGATTCTAAACTCTGAAGGCTTTTATGGACAATGGATATCCCACAAAAATTCCTTCATCAGCTTTTATATCAAACTTGGTCAGCTGCTCCGGATGAGTTTTGAGAACAAAACACTTACAACCAAAAATATGAAAGTACTTCAAATTTGGCTTCTTTCCCTTCACCATCTCAAATGGTGTTTTTTCATGCCTGTTGATCAAGATTGTGAAAGAGATATGTCCTAAGCCCAATCATGTATGAGGATTTAGGAATAACTATTATGTAATATGTTTTGATTTCATTGATATTAATAAAAGGCTTGTTTTGTTTTTATTACGGGCTCTATCTATTTAAATGTTTAAATAAGATATACCACAGTTTAGAGTAAAGCTTTTTATGGATTGTGATGAGATCATAATAATGAGACCTAAAAGATGATAACTCTAAACTTAAATAGTTCCTGGACATAGGATTACTAACTGGTAATTAATAATCTGCAAAGATCGGTACATACTATGCTTGCTTCATTATGAAGGATGTCTGTTCTCATAGACATTTGTGTGGTGACACTATAGCTAGTATGTAGGTGCTTATTATAGAATAAGTTCACTGAACATGACTCACACAGCTGAACAACTGATGGAGTTCACTCACGTGTCAGCAGTTGTTCATATAGTGATAGTTGTACAAGTATCCTTAGACTTGAGGTCATCATAGTCATCTTGTGTACACTGAACTATGCTTTGGTTTAGTTCTTAGTCTCAAGGGACAATTATAAGGGCTCTACTGGGTATAGAAATTTGTACACGAAGATAGTTTATGATCAATAAAGGATCTATCCCTTCCAGTGTAGGAAGAGAATGTTCAATGCTGATCCACTTATGTTAGTTCAGGAATCTCTGGCCAGAGTGAATGAAATTAGAAGGGAGTTTCTAATTTACATTAAATAGAACAAACATAGTGAATGGGAAAGCAAGTGATTAAATAATATAGGCTTGACACAAGTTCCATCCCTTGTATTTAATCGTGACATTGCAGGGTAAAAGGAATTAATTGTACGGTAACTACTCACTGAATAGGTTCTTGGTATTCTAAGCAGTTAATTCGTATTATCCAGATAGTCGCGATATGCTGAGAAGTATCCCTCACGATGTAGAATATGTCTCTCGTGGACATACCCGGGAATGCCTAGACCCAATCAGCTGGGCTCTGTAACATGAGTCTGTAACCCAAGTGGGAGCAATAAGATGGTTGGATGTTGGGCATGTCCCGGTACTTGTCTGGGTTTAAACTGGTTGCTTATCCTATGTAGAGAGGTCTGCCTTGAGCCAGTAATGTGAGGGAGGCATGAGGCATGTGATCTCGTGCTGGTACCTTCTTCTCTTTACAGGATGGATAACAGACCAGTTCTTGGTTCTAATGGGAGGAATTAATTAATAATGGCTGATAATTATTTATTTATGAAATAAATAATTAATTGGCAAATTTAATAATTGATTAAATGAGATTTAATTGATTATAAATTAATTAAGAAAAGGTTTTTAATATTATTAATTAAGAATTTAATTTTTGGAAATTAAATCAAGTGAGAGAATTATTTCTAAAGAGTTTAGAAAAAGGATTAATAATTAAAAGATGTTTTAATTATTAGTGAGAATAATAAAGGGTTAATAATAATAATATTTTATGGGAAAATTTTCAGCTGAAAATTTTGCCTATAAATATACTATTATAAATCCTATTTTTGCCTCAACCAAAAAGATTTATAAAACCCTAATTCTCTCCATCTCCTCCTCCTTCATTACATCGTTTTCTTGGTGGAAACCGGTGGAGTGCTTCACACTTGAGGAGGAGCTGCTAAGGATATCCGTTCATCGTTCTTGGATCACTATTAAAGACCTCCATTATTCCATTAACGTAAAGCTTCTTATGGTAAACACACTGAACTACGAATTAAATATTATTTTTCACATGGATCCTGCGGAGGGTTTCATTTTTTTTTAAGATTAAATTTACGTTTTCGCTGCGTTTATGTGCTAAAAACCCTTCAATGGCATCAGAGCTACTTGAGAAAAGTTTTTAATTCGTTTATGTGTTTAACTGTTTTCGATATATGAGCATGTACGTGATTCGCCATGATTTGATGTTGATATAATATGCTTATATATGTATTGTTTTGAATATATGATATTCATGTGAGTTGTATAATCATAAGATGATTATGTAATCTGTATATATACTGATATATACATGATTTATGTTTGTTCTAATTATGAGAATCATATTAGATACGGATTCTGAATTGGCTGCTACAGATTTACTGAAATCTGGGACTGGTGTCCGATTTACGCAAACGAATACCCTATTCCATAGGTAAACGAGCGTCTGAATAAAACTGATAGCAAAAGCTATCAACGACTCGTCTGTAAGGCGTTTGACGTCGATTACTGCCCGTAAACAGTGATTCTTATTTTTCTGATTTGATTCTGATTTTTCTGATTTTTGTCATATTTTCTTTTTATGATTAGATCATGGATAATATGATATGTTAAGATCAGATTATGTGTTTTAACATGCTTTTATGTGTTGTATGAGCATGGTGGATGGTTATGGCCTTTCGACCTTAGTGTAATGGTTTAGGTTTTTGTTTTAAATAAGACTTGCATGTCGTCAATCTTTGTAATCATAAATCTCGAATGTAACTCGAGTTATTCTTGTAAGTTCATTAGATTAGTTTTACTTTCAATCATGTAATGTAATTGAAGACTCAAGAAGGCTATCCAATGGAGGTGATACAAAGAAGAAGACGAGGCATACAAGAAGTCTAAACAAAGAAGAAGACTTATGTAATAAGTAGTTGTATTTATTTCCATCACCATATTAGATTGACCTTGATCTTTATCATGAGCTTGATAAAGATCAAATAGGATGGGGCCATAACCAAACATATTTACTTTATTGCACTTTACATTTACTTGTTTATTTAATTTTATATATGAGATATATGCCTATGTTTACCATGCGATGATAGATTTAGGTGAACTTAAATCAATATAAGGCGTGCTCTAGAAAATCTAGAATAGGAATCGTTTCTTACCTTAACAATAAATATTATGAATACGATCATGAGATTCTTGTGTTTATGAAACACGTAATTGAATATAAATTTTCAATATTGAGAGAAAGGATGATTCTATCAACAACATATTTCTATCTGTAAGAAAGGGTTATTAAGTGACACCTCTTGACAATGCTCCACCCGATCTGGGAAGCATCTGATTATCGATTATTGATTTGAAATATTTAATTTAAAAGGAAGAATCTCTTTATAATATGATTATGATTGTAACGTAATATAATCCCTCTAAAATTAAATAATATCAAGTAGTAATTGGCCAATGACACAACAGGCTTGTGTCGGTCATAGCCTTCCAACATGGTAGAAAGTGGTTCTTATTTTTAAATCATTGTCGTTTCGTGCTACAGCCGAGGGCTTTGATTTTGAAATAAGAAATACTTGTTTATTACATAGAGATGTGTACATTGAATTAGAATCTAAAGGTCGGTACATGCTACAGCCGTGGGCCGTTGGAGACTGATTCAATTGTACGAAATATTGGGTTAGACTTGACTTAGAATATTGAGTTTGTCGTGCCACAGCCATGACTCAATTATTCAAGAGGCTAAACTTATATTAGGGAATAACATAAGATGAAATTAACAAGAATTGTCTGCCTATTGAACATCACATGACATTTCGTGCCACAGCCGAAGTTGTGTGATGGAATGTAGGATCCCTATTCCCACTAGCATTATGAATGCTTAATTTTCACTTAGGGGGTTGAAAAAATTAGATAAACTAGTGGGAGACACTTATGAATAAAGACCCGATTCATATAGTGTTTTGAAATGAAATTGAATATTTGCTAAGTGTTGTTATGTGTTTATCATTTATAGATTTACTATATTCGTCATGTCTTCTGCACTGTCACTCTGGAGCATACTAGATGCTCACAAGTTGACGGGTCCTAATTTAGCTGTTTGTTTTTAATGTAACAAGTTGGGGCACTGGAAGAGGAACTGCAAGGTTTACCTTGCAGAATTGAAGAAGAAGAAGGGTAGTAAGACTACCGCTTCTGATTCAGGCATGTTCATGATCGAAATTAATATGTCACTAGGTCAAATTTCTACTTGGGTATTAGATACCGCCTGTGGTTCTCATATTTGCAATTCGTTGCAAGGACTAAAGGGAAGTAGGACTCTTGAAAAAAATGACCAAATCTCCATTTAGTGGACATGGAGAGAGGGCTGCAGATTTGCTAGGATTGGTACACACAGATGTATGTGGACCAATGTCTACGCAAGCCATGGGTGGATTTTCGTACTTCATTACTTTCATAGATGATAGATCTAGATTCAGATATGTGTATTTGATGAAACACAAGTCTGAAGCCTTTGAAAAGTTCAAAGAATATAAACATGAAGTGGAGAAACAAACCAAACACAGTATTATAACTCTTCGATCAGATTGAGGTGGTGAATACTTGAATGGAGAGTTTCTAGATTATCTCAAAGAAAATGGTATAGTCTCCCAGTGGACTCCTCCATATACTTCACAGTTAAATGGGGTATCTGAAAGGAGAAATCGAACTTTGTTAGACATGGTTTGGTCCATGATGAGCTATGCGAATCTTCTAGTATTCCTATGGGGTTATGCATTGGAAACCTCAGCATATTTACTGAATAAGGTGCCTTCCAAATCTGTTCCTCAAACACCATATGAGATATGGAAAGAAAGGAAACTGAGTCTTAAACACGTTAAGATTTGGGGATGTCCAGATTATGTCAAGAAAGTTTACCCAGATAAGCTGGAATCTCGATCCGTAAAATGTAATTTTGTGGGATATCCTAAAGAGACTTTGGGGTATTACTTTTACACCGATCATCGGGTGTTTGTCTCCAGACATGCTACCTTCTTGGAAAAGGAGTTTATCCTTGAAGGAAATAGTGGGAGCAAAATTGAACTTGATGAAGTTCAAGAAGAACAAACTACTACGGATCAAGTGGAAACACTTGTTCAGACTGAATAACCTTCTGTGGAACAGCCCATTCGTAGGACAGGGAGAGTGTCTCACCAACTTGAGAGGTATTATGGCCTTGTCATTGAGAATTACAATGAGTTGTCAATCACTGATGATGACAACCCTGTGACCTATAATGAGACTATGAGTAGTGTTGACTCATAGAAATGGCATAGTGCCATGAAATCCGAAATGGAATTTATGTATACCAACCAAGTTGGACTCTGGTTAAGGTGCCTGAAGGTGTTAAGCCTATTGGGTGCAAGTGGGTATACAAAAGAAAGATTGGAACAGATGGCCAGGTGGAGACCTATAAGGCCAGGCTCAAGGCAAAAGGATTCAAACAAAGGCAAGGGATTGACTTTGATGAAACTTTTTCGCCTGTAGCCCTGTTAAAATCAATTCGGATTTTTCCTGCGAGTGCTGCTTACTACGACTATGAGATCTGGCAAATGGACGTGAAAACGGCCTTCCTCAATGGGGAACTTGAGGAGAAAGTGTATATGACACAGCCAGAGGATTCTCTTTCCAAGGGAAATGAACACCTAGTGTGTAAGCTGCTGCGAACCATATATGGTTTAAGGCAAGCTTCTCGTAGATGGAACGTCCGTTTTGATGAGACAATCAAAGAGTTTGGGTTTATCAAAAACATAGATGAACCATGTGTCTACAAGAAGGTTAGTGGGAGTGCGGTAACATTTCTTGTATTGTATGTGGATGACATACTTCTTATAGGAAATGATATATCGATGCTACAATCAGTCAAAGTATGGCTATCAAAGAACTTTACCATGAAGGACTTGGGAGAAGCATCCTACATTCTCGGTATGAAGATCTATAGAGATAGATCTAGAAGAATGATAGGTCTTAACCAGGGTACATACATCCAGAAAGTGCTTAATAGGTTTAGCATGGAAAACTCCAAAAGTGGTCTCATACCGATGAGCCATGGAGTGTCCCTTTCCGAAAAAATGTCTCCTAAGACACCTGAGGAAAGAGAGCGTATGAGTAAGATTCCTTATGCTTCAGCAATAGGATCTATCATGTACGCGATGTTGTGTACAAGGCCTGATGTTGCTTATTTAATTAG
The DNA here is from genome assembly GCF_009905375.1 of Apium graveolens. NCBI lineage: Eukaryota > Viridiplantae > Streptophyta > Magnoliopsida > Apiales > Apiaceae > Apium > Apium graveolens. Next base: position 112,273,617 of record NC_133648.1, on the reverse strand, counting down.
TGTGACGAGCAGATATCAGTCCAATCCAGGTGAAGACCACTCGAAAGTAGTGAAAAACATCCATAAGTACTTGCGAAGGACTCAGGACATTTTTCTTGTTTTTGGTGGTGAATCTGAGTTGAAAATAAAGGGTTATACTGACTCTAGTTTTCAATCAGAAAGTGATAGCAAATCCATGTCAGGGTACGTGTTTACTCTGAATGGTGGTGCAATTCAGATTGTTGAAAGAGGAGATGTCAACTTCGAGAGAGTTGACACACATAACAACGTAGCAGACCCACTCACAAAGCCACTTTCTCAGAGTCACTTTGATCGTTATAAAGAGAAGATGGGTATTAGATACCAGAGTGATTGGCTTTAGTACAAGTGAGAGATTGAAAGAGATATGTCCTAAATCCAATCATGTATGAGGATTTAGGAATAACTTTTATGTAATATGTTTTGATTTCATTGATATTAATAAAAGGCTTGTTTTGTTTTTATTGCGGGCTCTATCTATTTAAATGTTTAAATAAGATATATCACAATTTAGAGTAAAGCTTTTTATGGATTGTGATGAGATCATAATAATGAGACCTAAAAGTTGATAACTCTAAACTTAAATAGTTCCTGGTCGTAGGATTACTAACTGGTAATTAATAATCCGCAAAGATCGGTACATACTATGCTTGCTTCATTATGAAGGATGTCTGTTCTCATAGACATTTGTGTGGTGACACTATAGCTAGTATGTAGGTGCTTATTATAGAATAAGTTCACTGAACATGACTCACACAGCTGAACAACTGATGGAGTTCACTCACGTGTCAGCAGTTGTTCATATAGTGATAGTTGTACAAGTATCCTTAGACTTGAGGTCATCATAGTCATCTTGTGTACACTGAACTATGCTTTTGTTTAGTTCTTAGTCTCAAGGGACAATTATAAGGGCTCTACTGGGTATAGGAATTTGTACACGAAGATAGTGTATGATCAATAAAGGATCTACCCCTTCTAGTGTAGGAAGAGAATGTTCTATGTTGATCCACTTATGTTAGTTCAGGAATCTCTGGCCAGAGTGAATGAAATTAGAAGGGAGTTTCTAATTTACATTAAATAGAACTAAGCATAGTGAATGGGAAAGCGAGTGATTAAATAAGATAGGCTTGACACAAGTTCCATGCCTTGTATTTAATCGTGACATTGCAGGGTAGAAGGAATTAATTGTACTGTAACTACTCACTGAATAGGTTCTTGGTATTCTAAACAGTGAATTCGTATTGTCCGAATAGTCGCGATATGCTGAGAAGTGTCCCTCACGATATAGAATAAATATGATTAATTAATTAATCATATTTAATGAATTAGAGAATTTATATAAATAATGATAAAATAGTTTTATTATTATTTATTCCTACTACCGGCTTAATATTGAACCTACAGGGTCACACCATAAAAGAGAATGATTTAATGATGGAGGAATTAATTAATAACGGCTGATAATTATTTATTTATGAAATAAATAATTAATTGGCAAATTTAGTAATTGATTAAATGAGATTTAATTGATTATAAATTAATTAAGAAAAGGTTTTTAATATTATTAATTAAGAATTTAATTTTTGGAAATTAAATTAAGTGAGAGAATTATTTCTAAAGAGTTTAGAAAAAGGATTAATAATTAAAAGGTGTTTTAATTATTAATGAGAATAATAAAGGGTTAATAGTAATAATATTTTATGGAAAAATTTCAGCTGAAAATTTTGCCCATAAATATACTATTATAAACCCTATTTTTGCCTCAACCAAAAAGATTTATAAAACCCTAATTCTCTCCATCTCCTCCTCCTTCATTACATCGTTTTCTTGGTGGATACCGGTGGAATGCTTCATACCTGAGGAGCAGCTGCTAAGGATCTCTGTTCATCGTTCTTGGATCGCTATTAAAGACCTCCATCTTTCCATTAACGTAAAGCTTCTTAAGGTAAACACACTGAACTACGAATTAAATATTATTTTTCGCATGGATCCTGCGGAGGGTTTCATTTTTTTTAAGAGTAAATTTACGTTTTCGCTGCATTTATGTGCTAAAAACCCTTCAGGTTGTATTTTGTGTAAAGCAAGCAGTTTGCACAACCTCAGCCCGGAAGTAGGTAGGCAATCTTGCTTCCTCTAGCATGGTTCTCGCAGCTTCTATAAGAGTTATATTTTTTATTTCAACCACTCCATTTTTTTGTGGAGTTCTAGGAGCAGAAAACTCTTGTTTTATCCCCTTGAGTTTGCAGAACTCTTCCATAGAGCTATTCTTGAATACAGTTCCATTATCACTTCTGATGATCTTCGCTTTGTAGGTTGATCCTTTTTCGAGCTCCCTCACATGATCAAGAAGAATGGATGGAGATTCATCCTTGGTGTGCAAAAAATACACCCATGTGTATCTTGTATATTGATCAATAATTACGAGTGCATACCTCTTCTTGTAAATTGACATAACATCCACTGGACCAAAGAGATCAATATCAAGTAGATGATATGGTTCAAGAATGGAGGATTCAGTTTTACTCTTGAAAGTTGTTTTCATGTGCTTGGCTTTCTGGCATGAATCACATAAGCCATCAGGAGTAAACACTGCATTGGGCAATCCTCTCACCAGATCTTTCCTCAAAAGTTCATTGATATTGTTGAAGTTAAAGGTGAGAAAGTCTTTTATGCCAGTTCCAGCTATCTTCTACAGATTCTCTACTAAGTAGACAAACTTCTGAATCATCAATACTTTTGGAGACCCTGGATTTATATAAACTACCATGTCTTACACCAGTCATTGCAATCTTGCCATCAGACTTAGTGACAATTTCACTATTCTCCTCATAAAAATTAACACGGTAACATATGTCACAGATTTGAATCACACTGATCAGATTATGCTTGAGTCCTGCAACTAGAGCTATATTTTCAATAATGACATTTCCAATTTTGATTTTTCCATATCCCAAGATTTTCCTAAGTTTCCATCTCCATAAGAAATACTTGGGTCATCCTTCTCCTCAAATTCTGATAGTACGGATTTATAACCAGTCATATGTCCTCAACATCCACTGTCCAAGACTAGAGTATTCCTCCTGTTACCCTTTAATTTGGCATTGTCAGCCTCAGCATCAGCATTTTCCATGAGAGAATAATTGATCCCATCATCTGAATTTGATGAATTATCCCAGTTTCTTTTCTTTGAGATTAAAGCTTGTTTCTTCTCAGCTCTGGGTTTTCTGCAGTCAGCTGCAAAGTGTCCAATTCCATCACAGTTATAACATCTCTCTTTTGACTTGTCAGGTTTTCTAGATCTTGATTCCTTCCCTTCAGTATTTTTTCTGTTGTTCCTCTTATCAGAGTTTGAGGAACTGGAACCTTTTCTGGAAAATCTTCTCCCTTTCTTGAAGTTCTTGAAGACCATCTTCTTGAAGTTTTTAACCAGTAGGGCAGCTATTTGATCCATGTCTTCGTTGTTGTTATGATCACTGTCAGTATCTGATTCATTATCAGTATTTGAGTCATCATCAGAATTTGATGATTCAGTATTTAACTTTGTAATCATGGCTTTTCCTTTGGAGTAGCTTTTCCTCCTAGCTTTCTCCTTTGGCTTCTCTTCAACCTTGAGTGCAACTGGTCTAGATTTAGATCATTTCCTCTTACTTCTTTGCTCCATCTCTAGTTCATGAGTTTTCAGAATTCCATAGATCTCATTTAGAGGTGTGTTATTAAGTTGATAGTTATCCCTTATTAATGTGACTTCAAAGTCCCACTTTTCAGGGAGAGAAAGTAGGAACTTCAAGTTTGAGTCCTCCAAATCATATTCTTTGTTGACAAGGGATAAGTCATTCAGTAACTTCTGAAATCTGTCATAGATCTCACTTAAGGACTCATTGTCTATTGACTCAAAGTTCTCATATTCTTGAGTAAGTATTGTCCTCCTGTATTTATTGATAGCAGTTGTACCATGACACTTTACCTCTAAAGCATCCCATCACTACACTATAGATTGCCTATAGCAACCTTAAAAAAGTGTTGCTATATGGTACAAATTCATTGCAATAGGGTCTATGGCAACGTATTTTGAAAAAATAGGCGTAACGTTTGGTCTCGTTGCCATAAGGGCTTATGGTAACAAATTTGGGACCATATTGTAACAGAGTAAAGAAGTTGCAAATTCGGTTTATAGCAACATGTTTACATATATAGCAATGAATATAAAAGCATTGCAATACATGAGGCTGCCTAAGGCAACATTGTTTTCCAAGTTTTTTTTGTGATAATTGTTGCAAGGACTTATGCAACATACTTCAAGTTAATTGCAACATATTTCCAGTTAATTGCAACATAGTTTGTTAACAAAATTGAAGTATATGGCAACTATTTTACCCTCTACTGCAACACCATTTCAGAAGCTAACTCCTCCCTTAGCTTTTCCAGTTTTGCTGAATTTGTCCTCTCAATTTTTATAGCATCTTTCTTCGTTTTCCTTGTAATGCCAGTCCTGCCAACCAACCAGTTTGGCCCATGACCATCAAAGTCCAGCTGAACTTCCGCTTCACTATCACCACCAGTTTCTGCTGCATCACCTTTAACCTACGAATGATCCAAATATGAGTGTGTAAAAATTATAATTCATGCATATTTGTGATAAAAAAAACTGATGTGGTACCTCAGTAGGATTCTTGCGAGTCTTAGGGTAGATATATCCTTTTCTAGGGGTCTGAGGCATCTTCTTATTATTTTTCTAACATAAAAGATACAATATAGCAAAAAAAATTATACGACTTATTAGTATTTCCAGATTTAAATTTACCGCAATTCTTAAGATTCTCAAATATTGGCATACCATATATTTTCCAATCTGTGCGGAACTTGTGCGATCAGCATTGTGCACATCAGTGACCTTTTTCCGATTTCCAGCATTTGTTACAGCTTTGGTCTGCACATCTTCATCACCCCAATACTCGAGCAAAACCTTGAACTTTTCCAATGGAATCGAGGCAGGCCTGTTCTACAATTTTTCCACATCAGTACTGTATTTGGTATAATATTCTGCCTTGACATGACTCTTGTGAATCCTCCACAACTCAGCCATAGTCCTAAGTACCCAGCCTTTACCTTCCTTGGAAATGATATACTTTGTCTATACAAAATATGCGAAATATATCCAATTAAAAAATGATCACAAAATAACAAAACTCAACATGTAAAAGAGAAACTAAGAAAATATATTTGATGGTGTTCACTTGGACATACTCCCACCAACTATTTTTATGGCTTTCGGGAACCACACTCAAATTAATATAATCAAGTGGCACACATTGCCTTGCTAGAGTCCCCACAAATCTACTCAACTCGACTCTTATTTTACTACTTTCGGCCACCGGTTGAAGCTTTTTATTCAAGGTAATCACCGGTCTGTCTTCTAATTTTCTGGTGAAGACATGGTTCATTTTTGAAGGTCCTCTACGCCTCTTGGGTTTAGTTGTATCTATCAAAGAAGATAAACAAAACTATAATCATAAATTGTTAAAAAATATCTAATCTCTTAGGTATGTGTTGAATTATACCTCCAACAATTGCAACCGTTTCATCAATCTTCCCCAAATCTTCTTCTTCAGCATCAATGACATGTGTGGCTTCCTGTTCCAGCTGAATTTTTTTCAGAGCCATATATGCGTTCATCGTACCAACTCCATCACTATCCATTACCCTTTTCAGTTTTTTAAATTGTGCCAAATCAGTATGTAGTGGTGGGGGAGGTGGTAATAGTCCCAAATCACCATGTACTGGTTGCATAATCTCTTCCACATTGGCCTTGCAAAAAGTAAGGCAAATAAATTGGAGGATCATGTTCTTATTAATGTTAAAACAAGCTAAAACAAGTTAAATACCACTCATTGGATTATATAATTAGTAAGGCAAATAAATTGGAGGGTCATTTTCTTATAAATGTTAAGATGCATATTATTCTAAGAAAATGCTAAAATAAAATTAAAGTAAACTTATCGTACCTCATGTATAGTCGCAACATTATTCAATGTTTGTGAACGCGTCAAACGCGTCGATGGTTTGGTGACAGCCTTCACCTTCTACACTTTTTCTATTTTCTGCATAAACATAAAACATAGACTAAATTAATCGATTTCCATAGAAAATATCATCATGAAAATATGAACAAATAATTAAAATAAAACATGCATTTGATAGTGATACATGTATCGTGGGAACTTCTTCATTTTCACTATTTTCCAAGCTATCATGGCCTGGAGTATATTCTATCACACTCGGCCCAGCACTCTTCAAGTGATTTTTTCATTTTTTTTGATTTCTCAGAAATCAAACTACCAGCCAATTTTTTTAGTCCGGTCTCCTCTAAGAACATCACTTGTAATTTATCATTACACTCCCTCGGCAATTTTTTAACAACATAATATAAATGTTGTTTCGTACAATCTTGAATATAAAAAATTTGGTGTACTTGCGTAGCTAAAACATATGGATCATCTTTTTGGTATAATCTATTGAAATTGACTCTTGTGAGCCCACAACAATCTTTGTCCTTACGATACCAACAACACTTAAACAAAACTACATTCAATGCACCCCAATAATCAACTTCAATAATTTCTTCAATTGATCCATAATAACTAACATCCCCGGTTATTGGATTTTGATCTTTTGCACTTGCAAAACTCGTGGTAAGGGCTGTTAAAAAAAACCCCATTATTCTGCGTTGTACATTTTGCATCTCTTTCGTATGGAATCTGAACCCATTAATTATATAACCAGTATGCTTTTTAACTGCTCGTTGAGGCCCCTTTGCCAGACTTAAAAATTGTTGTGAACACCCCTCTTTTTTATCAATCTTTTCTTTTAACCAATTATGAAATTCTTTTGTATGTGTCCTCTCTCAGTTGTACTTTCTTGACTTTCCATGAGTATCATATAGGGTACGGTGTTCCCTGTATTTTTTAAACATAAAATTTATCACTGCTACATATATTTTACATACACTACTCTTATATACTTATACAAAAACTATGAAAAGAAACATACTCTATCAGCTTCTCGACCTCCATGTCACCACAGTTAAAGAGTATGTATCGATGGGCATCATTCCATAGCTTTTCTCCTAAATGAACAGCCTTTCCATCTTTGTCTCTCCTGGACCCAATGGGGTATCCCAAATTTTCTTTAACTTCAATATGTTTTATTTCCCTTTCGTCACTTAAAAACTGAGAACAAAAGCTCAAGCACTCTTCGACCAAGTACCCTTCAGCTATGCACCCTTCTGGTTTGCTCCTGTTACGAACGTATGACTTCAATTTGCACAAATATCGTTCGATTCCAAATATCCATCTAACATGTACCGGTCCTCCTAGTTCAACCTCTTTGCATAAGTGAATTGGAAGGTGAACCATAATATCGAAGGATGCTAGTGGAAAGATTATTTCACATTGGAAAAGTATTTCTATAATTTCTTCTTGCAACTTCGGAACATCCTCCAAATCTATAACTTTCCCACATATTCCCCTAAAAAATGAACCCAGCCTAATCAAAGGTATTGCAACCTCTGGATCCAATGTTTTAATCACAGCAAATTATATCAAGTATTGAAGAATGAAATGTGCATCATGGCTTTTGTATCCGTAGATTTTTCTTTCACTCATTTGCACACAACGGCTGATATTAGATGCACATCCATAAGGCAGCCTAGCATCTAACAACACCGAGCAAAAAAATTCTTTTTTTTATCATGAAAAAAGTAGCTGTGTTGATTTCATAATGCTTGTCATCAGCGGATAGCACGGGATGAAGAACCTTACGGATGCTCATCTCTTGCATATCAAAACGAGCATTTAGATTATCTTTACTCTTGCCACTAATATTTAACAAAGTTCCTAATATTTTATCGCACACTTTTTTCTCAATGTGCATGACATCTAGGTTATGCCGGATTAGATGACCACTCCAATATGGTAATTCAAATAATATGGACTTCTTTTTCCAAGGGCAATCTGAAGTCTTCTTTTGTTTCATTTGCTTCCTAAAATTATTCTTATATCCACGCAACAGTTCTTCAATTTCTGCTCCTGTTAACTTCGGTGGACAAAACTCTGTCTCGATTTGACCGTTAAATCTTCTTTTGTCAAACCTAAGCTTGTGGTCAGGTGGAAGGAATTTTATGTGGTTCATATAACAGACTTTTCGGCTATGCTTCAAATAGGTAGACGATATGCAATAATGACAGTTTGGACAACCTAGTTTACCCTTTGTACTATAACCTGATAAAACTGCATACCCCGAAAAATCACTTATGGTCCATAGTAAGCTCGCACGTAACGTGAATGTTTCATTAGAAATGGAATCATAAGTTTCTATACCCACATCCCACAATTCTTTTAATTCGGAAACCAGTGGCTGCATATAAACATTTATTTCATTACCAGGGTACACAGGTCCGGGGATTAAAGTTGAAAGAATTATATTTTCTGGTTTCATAATCAACCAAGGGGTAGATTATAATTGACCAGGATAACTGGCCAGGTGCTGTGAATTAAACCCATAGTTCAGTAAGGACTGAAACCATCCGCCGCTAATCCTAACCTAACATTTCGATTTTCAACCGCAAAATCTGGATATCTAGCATCCAGTGACTTCCAAGCCTCGGCATCGCCTGGATGCCTTAGCTTCCCGTCTTTGATGCGTCCTACATCATGCCATTTCATTATCTCAGCATATTCTTTACACATGAATACGCGTTGCAGTCTTGGTTTCAGCGGAAAGTATCGCATCACCTTTGATGGGATGTTATACTTTTTTCCCGTACTGCTAGTATCAACATCCCTGGTGTCATTATCCATAATTTTCCACCTTGAAATTCCACATACTTTGCATTTAACTTCATTTATATTTTCAGCCCAATATAACATGCAATCGTTCGTACATGCATGATTTTTTTGATAATCTAGACCTAACTCTTTGATCATATTCTTGGCAGTGTTAAAAGATGAAGGCAGATTAACTTCGGGGAAGGTGTCCTTTATTAACTCTAGTATAGCAGTAAAGGAGGACTCGGTAAAACTGTGAATGCACTTCAACTGGTAAAGTTTTACTATAAAACCTAAACGAGTAAATTTTTTCGACTCGGGATACAAAGGTTATTTTCCCTCTTCAACAAGCCGATAAAATTTACTTGCGTCCTGATTAACACCCTTCTTACCTCTACAATCATCATTATATTTATACGCATTATCCATCATCTCATCAAAATCATTACCTAACCCTAACCCTCTATCACTGCCCTGATCTGATTTCTTTTGGTACTTAGAGGTTAAAATCTCGTATATCCAATCAACGAATGATGGATAAGGACCCTTACAGACTAGATGATTATACATATCATCTATAGAGTACCAAAAGCGATTACTACAGTCCTTGCAGGGGCATTGTACTTCATTTCCAACACCGAAATTAGAGAATGCATTCGTAACAAAGTTTTTAGCCCCATTACGATATTCTTCACTTTGTTTAGGATGTAATATCCATTTCATCTTTTCAAACCTATGTTCTACAATTTTCACATAAACAACACATTTAAAAATAGTGGACCAAATTAAAAACAAAAAAACAGGGCACTTAAACAGTGGACCAAATTTAAAACAACAAAACAGGGCACTTAAACAGTGGACCAAATTAAAAACAAAAAAATAGGGCACTTAAATTTAACAAATACATGTAAATCCAATTTAACACAAAATATTAAAAATAAACCCTAATTTAACATATACATGTAACAATTAGTATAATAACTCGTGCGAGTCATGGGTCATTTTCTAGATTTTTTGTATGCTTCCATACAATTATATTAGCAACATTTTTGATTATTTTCTTTTTGATAAATATTTTGTAACATATAAGATATATCAAATATATGTTGAGTTTTATCAATATGTATGATTTTCATATAATACATTAACAACGTACCTAACGTTTATAATATAGCTCATTAGTTAAATTATATATTTTCTTATCTATGTCGTGTAATTTATATCTACTGAATGAGTACAAATGGTGTATGTTTAAATGAAAAGCATTTAAAGTTAATTCATAGAATTTTTCAGTATGTTCATAAAAAATAAACTAAAAAGTAACATGTATGTTTAATTCAGAGTCAAATTATTTTTTTGAGTTTTGATTAAATAAATCATGAGTAATAAAATATTTTATTAATAAAGTTAATACTAATTTATAAATACCTTATTTAATTTAAAAGGATTAGTAAAGTACAACTAAAGTCATCAAGACCTGCAATCGTATATTCAACAAAATAGAATTTACACTACCGTTATTAAGTTGATTTTTGATGGAAAATGTTATTTTTTTAGATTTAACATCTATGTTGATTTTATGTCATGCTAATATATTAATTAATTAACTAAAGTTGACACGACCCAGTTTTAAATATATTGTACAAAGTTATTTTATAAGATGTCAGATTATTGTCAATGTCATAATTTTTCCATTCAAAATTGGCATAATTCACCTAGTTTTCAACACATTGAAAAAAACTAAGATTTAATTGATTATCCTCATTTTCACAACATAAAATACTTGTAGTGAGATAAAGCCTACTATAAAAAAAATACTTTTGGTATTCTGAATACATCATTTACATTGAATCTTCTAAAATTAGTAAAGATAAAGCCATATGTTTGTGTGTTTATATGTAAATTATTGTTTGTTATATTTTTGAGTAGATAATGCTAGCCTCATTTATTTATATGCTAGATATCTTAGTCATGCATATGTCTAATCATAGTCAATAAAATACTTGAATAATATGCATTTATACTTATTCAAAAAATATAATTAATAATAAGTAAATTGCAATTATTTATATATAGTAACCGCAGTAGTACTGATAATAAATTCATATGTAATTTTACTCAACAGAGCATGAGTCATTGTTGCTAAAAATAATTTATATATCATAAAGACTAACTAATGATATTCACATGCTTTTTTTTCAAGAATTCGAAGAGAAATTTGTGCTAATATTATTATTGAAATTGTTTTCAAGTTTCTTTCGTATATGATTCTAATATTTTTTATAATAATTTGATACCATTGTATATTATTTTTCTAAAATTAAATATTTTTCAACTTGTTATTTTTTTAAATATTAGTTGAACTCATGGCTAAAAAGAAAAAAAATATTAGTTGAATTGTTAATCCTTTTAAATTATCGACTAATTTTTTTTCTTAGATAGCATAACATGGATTAAATCAAGTGGTACAATACATTATAGTTTTAACCTTTTTTCTAATAATTCAAAATATTAAAATAATTCCAAATAGTTATACGATATTTTTTAACATTAAATATTGTTTTTGTTAAATTATTATTGTTCTTCTTAATTTTTTTCGAAAGATTATATTTTATAATTTTTTAAGTTTCTTATAAAAATATATGTGAGTTAAGTTCTATTGAATCCCTATTTTTATCGAGTACGGAAGTACACATATGTTCTGAAATTAAATAGTACATAAAATATTATGAAACGCGTTATAATGTGAATCATATTTTACAAACATCAAATCTAATACATTTGGCAAGTTAAACATTGCAGGAACATATGATTCCATAGAACATGATTAGTTTGTAGAAATACATCTTCACAGTTGTAGAGCACATACATGTTCAACTTGTTTAACATTAATGATACAACACTTTGATAAACGTTCATATCATGGAGTTTATTATTTTAGTTTTTAAATTAATAAATTAAAACATGAACCATTAGATTGGATTGTAATATTAAGTTAGGATTTTGGACTCGAGACTCTAAAAAAAAGAGCCATGGATAAGATTACTTATAATAACTATCTCAAATTTAAAATTTTAAAATTAAAATCTCTTTTAAAAATATCTGAATATAAATGTAATTTTAATTAAATAATGCAATAAATAATCTATATTTTTGATGAAGAAACATCATATGTCTTATCTTTTTCAAATAACATGTTAATGTAAAATCTAATTTTACTATTTAGTTGTGTAATTTAATTTTTTTTAAAAGATAATGAAAAAAGTAGGACTTTGGTATCAATTTATTATAAATTCACCATTGTTGAATAATTTCATAAACATAATTCTTTTTTATGTAAAATGTTAAAAAATAAATTGATTTAGTATACATTGTAATTTTAACGGATCTTGTACATATAATGTCAAATACCGAAAATATTTAAATATTGGGTGAAATCCTAAAAATAATAATGTACAACCGGTCAGTTAGTAATTTTGAAACATATTATTAATTGAATTAATCGTATAAATACCTCAAAAAATTTATTTTTATTAATATGAGATTTTACAAAATAATTCAAATTTACCAAACCTAGACAATACTCATGTATTTTCGACCGGCCGGGTCATGTAGTCAAATTTCAAGTACTTTTTGAGAATGGGTAAAATAATTTTTGATACATATTATCAATTGGCTTGATTCGATAAAAACCTCAAAAATATTAATTTTTAGTGACATAAGACATTACAAAATTTTCCCTTATTGGTAAGATTTTCTCGTCCGACTCGTAATAAAATTTAAATCTAGATAGTAACGTTATATTTTCGACCGGTTCATGTAGCCATAAGGGGTGAAGTTCTAATTTTGAATTCGAAATAAACCAAAATACACTGATTATTTATGACCCTAACTTATCTAAATATGTGATATACATATATATTCTTTATATATAAGTGTAACTATATTCAGAAAAAAATAATAAAAAATAATTATATGTACAATTTATTTATTTTATTAAAAAATATATACTAAATGTATATGGCATACTTTTTAAACTAAAAATTATTTAATAAATAAGGTAATGATTCGTTTATATATTATGTTTAACTTTATATCTTAAATTCAATTCTTTAAAACTAACTCTACAAATATTCTAATAATTATGTTTTTAAACAAAATCAGTGATTATGTTTAAAGTTAAATAGATTGTCATTATTTACGACACTCACATATTATGTGTATGAATTAAAATACAAATAACAATGTGGTGTAGTGGTAAGAAGATGTGCACCTGGATAAAAAGACTCAGGTTCGATTTTCACAAATAACAATTTTATTATAAATACTAATTTGAAGGGCAAAATAGTCATTTCACTAAGATTAAAAAGTCTCACTAATTATAGCCATGTTGGGCTATTATATATAGAAGAGATAATATCCAAATATCCCTAATTACCACATACATGTTAAATGAAATGCAAGAATCAATAATTGACAGTCAATTAAACCCTAATTAACAATCAATTGAGTGAACACATAAATAAAGAAGCATGAATTAACACCCATCTAGCAATAATCGAACACCCATCTACAAAAAATGAACATTTCTAGAAAAGAAAATTTGGGGAAAAACGAACCTTTCGTGCTTTAAACTCCTCTGACCTTTAAATTTCCTCCTCTGAGCTTTAAATCTCCTCCTTCGTCTGAGAGTTCGAGTGTGTGTTTGTGTGTCTGAGAGTGTGCGGGTGTCAGGGAGTTGAGAGTGTTTGAGACTGTGTGTGTATTTTTATCTGTTTATTACTTTTTTCTTTAGCCGGGAAAGTTTTTTTATAAAAAGCCCGCTTAATATTTTGCAAGTGTACTGAAATTTTCAGAAATCCCGCCTAAATCTTTGGCCCAAATCTTCTATATATTGCAACGGTTACGTAAAGCATTGCAATAGCATGCTTTTTATAACAACCTCCAAAATTTGTTGGTTCAATTACAATATTTTTAAAACCCCTTGCAATAGACATGAACTCATATCTCAATAGCAATGTTTTTGAAAGAAATTTTTGAAATGTGGTTGCGAGAGCCAATCTATGGTGTAGTGCATATTTATTTTGTTATCTTACATCCAATGGCTCTATTGGACATAACACTATCAAGACTACTATGCAGGATGTGTCTGACCTTAGCATCCTTCATAATAGATGAAATATCTTCAGGAGTATAGTCCTTGCTGTCTTTGTCTATCATCTTCTCCGGTTCTTCTGCAAAAAAAACAACTACCTTCATTGGTTTATGAGGACCACCATAAATCCTGTTTAGATATTCAGGATCTGTGGCTTCCAAACATATGGCCATCCTGACTTTCCAGATTGGATTTTATGTATTTTCAGGATTGATACCTTGATTGTTTCATACCTACTCATGTTGCTGCTTATCTGTGATGTGGATGGGGTTGGTGGTTTTGGATTCTGTGGTTCTTCTTCTTTGTCTCCCGTTGTAGATTGATTTTGAGATCTTAAACTATTTGTATGTTAACAGCAAGCTCTGATACCAATTGTTAGACCCTTAATCAACTATAGAGGGGGGGTGAATATAGTTAATAAAATCAATTCAACAAAACTTCAACAGAATCAACAATTTTTATATTAACAGATAATAACTGATTATAAACGTACTCTCTCAAAAGAATGAACAATTATCATTGAGAGCTGCTAGGTTATGTGAAAGATATAATAATGTTCACAATGTTTATAGCATGAACATAATCAGTGCTTTATATAGATCACAGCTACACAATGTATAAGGAATACTATTCTATTAACAACAAGGAAACCTAATACAATGCTTCTGAGATAAAGTCCTTCACCTCCTTGACTTCCTGTTTCCTTCTCCTTATCGAAGATTAACTGATGTGACAAATACTGATTACATCATCCGTTAACATCATCATCCGTCGATATCATCATCCATTGATATCATCATTCGTTGATATCATCATCATCGGTTGATATATAAGTTCTGATGTGAACTTCAGACAGTTTCTGCTTGATAACATCAATTGCTCCTAACAAAATAAATAACCAGTTTATCCTAAATGGACTGAATTGTTTCCAATTTTTATTTGAATAAATCAAAATAAAATTAGAATAATTTTATCAAAAGTATTTTACTAAAATAATTTATTAAATTATCTCAGTTCTGAGTTATCTATAAGTCCAAAATTATACATGTAAAGAACTCTACAATGACTTATCGATAAGTCATAATAAAGCTTATCGAGAAGTCCCTCGAGAAGTCAGTAAATTGACTTATCGAGAACTCGCTCGAGAAGACTTAAAATGACTTATCGATAAGTCAATTAGACTTATCGAGAACTCAGTTCTCTATATACTTTTAATCACTTTGATTCTACCTTGTGCTAATTTTACATATTAAAAATGCAAATCAAAATTTAGGCAATTTTCATAGAATTGAAAAAATTCCAAGCTAAATTTTGAATTTTGAAAAATAAATATACAAATATTTATGAAATATTTATAATTCATATTCCAGTTCATTTCCAATTAAATCAAATTAATGTTGATTCGCTAGAAATTAATCTGCTGCAAAATATTAGTTGAGTTCCTTCCTTGGGATGAAGAATTTAGCATTCCAATTTCACCTACAAGTCTACTGAAAGTTGCTTCATCCAAAGGTTTAGTAAAAATGACAGCTAAATGTTTTTCTTTTGGAACAAAAATGAGCTCAATGGTACCATTTGCAGCATGTTCTCTAATAAAATGGTACCTTACATCAATGTACTTTGTTCTAGAATGATTAACTGGATTAGCCACAATCGATATAGCACTAGTATTGTCACACATAATTGGAATTTTGTGAGACATTAGGCCATAATCCATTAGTTGTTTTCTAATCCAAAGCACTTCCATCAGCTATGCATTCAGCCTCGACTGTGGAAGTTGACAGAGATTGTTATTTTTTGTTATACCAGGATACAAGTCTTTGTCTAAGAAACTGACAGCTTCCACTAGTGCTCTTTCTGTCAACCCTGGATCCAGCAAAATCTGCATCTGTGTATCCAACAGCTTCAAAACATGTTCCCTTAGGATACCATAATCCCAAGTTTGGAGTCCCCATCAAATATCTGAAAATATTCTTCACTACCATCAAATGTGATTCCTTTGGATAGGCTTGAAATCTTGCACACAGACATGTAGCAAACATGATGTTTGGTCTACTTGCAGTTAAGTTCAACAAAGATCCAATCATTCCTCTATAGCTTGAGAGATCTATACTTTGGCCCTTTTTATCTTCTTCCAACTTTGTAGCACATAGGTGTAGATGCAGGTGAACAATCAACCATACCAAATATTTTCAATAAATCTTTGACATACTTAGTTTGGCTGATGAAGATTCCATCACTTCTTTTACCGACTTGAAGTCCAAGAAAGTAACTCAATTCCCCCATCATACTCATTTCATATTCACTCTGCATAAACTTAGAGAATCTTTGACAAAGCTTTTCATTTGTAGAACCAAAGATAATATCATCCACATAGATCTGAACTAGGATCATATTATCACCATGCTTCTTGTAGAAGAGAGTCTTGTCAATAGTACCTCTAGTGAATCCTTGTTCAATCAAAAATTCTGATAGTGTGTCATACCAAGCTCTAGGTGCTTGTTTTAGTTCATAGAGAGCCTTGAGTAACTTGTATACAAAATTTGGAAATTCAGGATCTTCAAATCCAGGTGGTTATTGTACATAAACTGCTTCTTCCAACTCACCATTAAGGAATGCACTCTTCACATCCATTTGATACACCTTAAAATTAGAGTGTGCAGCAAATGCAACCAGCCTTGCTTTATTTCTGGTGACAATTCCATTTTCATCCATTTTATTTCTGAACACCCACTTTGTTCCAAATATATTTCTGTTCTTTGGTGCAGTAACCAATTTCCAAAATTCGCTACTTTCAAACTAATTTAGCTCTTCTTGCATAGCAGATATCCAATCAAGATCAAGAAGGGCTTCCTCAGTTTTTTTAGGCTCAACTTGAGACAGAAAACATGCATGGAGACATTCATTTGCAGTTGAACTTCTAGTCCTCGCTCCACCATTGGGATCACCAATAATTTCATCTATATTGTGACTCCTACCCCCATTTCCTTGTGTGAGTTTGCTGACTTGTGTCTTCTGCTTCTTCTTCATCATTGGCATGACTTCCGAAATTTTCTCCTTTTTCTCCCCTCGAGTTTGTGCTATCAAATTCAAGTGTTTGAGATGAGCTTCCATTCTCATGATTCACTTATTCAGTTGACTCTTTATATATTTTGTGATTTGTGTTGACTTCAGCTTCATCATCAGAATCACTATCAGTGTTGAGATTTTCAAAATTTAGGGCTTCAGCTTCATTTTCATCAAGGTATTACAAGCCTGGGCACTTGTCATCATCAAAAGTAACATATGTGCTTTCCATAATTTTCTTTTGTTCAAGCACATAGACCTTGTAGGCAGTTCTCTCCAATAAATTTCCCATAAAAATTGCCTCAAAGTCTTTAGAGTCAAATTTTCCCACATATTCAGAGTTGTCCTTCAAAACATAGTACTTGCTTCTAAACACATGAAGATGCTTTATAATAGGTTTCCTTTTAGACAAGATTGAGTATGGTGATTTGTCAAGATTCTTGTTAATGAGATATCTATTTTGAGTGTAGCATGTAGTGTTCACAGCTTCTTCCCAAAAACTTGTTAGCAACTTGGCATCTTGCAGCATTGTTCTGGCAGCCTCTACTAGTGTTCTATTCTTTCTCTCAACTACCCCATTTTGTTAAGGTGTTCTAGCAGCTGAGAACTCTTGAACAATGCCCTTGTCTTTGAAGAATTCAGTTAAGGTTGCATTCTTGAATTCTGTTCCATTACCACTCCTCAATCTTTTCACACAATTCCGATCTTCAGCCTGCTTCTCAATCTTCTTGACGTGTTCAATTATGATGTGTGGAGTTTCATCCTTAGAATGCATAAATTCTACCCATGTATATCTTGAGTAGTCATCCACCATCATCAGTGCATATTTCTTTCTTGAAATTGACAGGACATTAACTGGACCAAATAAATCCATGTGAATAAGTTGCAAAGGTGCACTTATGAAATTCACAGTTTTACTCTTGTGACTTGATCTCTTCATTTTTCCATTTTGACAAGCATCACAAACTTCATTCTAAGCAAACTCTAGATTAGGCATGTCTCTTACTAACTCCTTTTGACTAGATTGTTGATTGCCTTGAAATTTAAGTGAGACAGCTTCTTATGCCACAGCTTCTTTTGCTCTACCGATGCCTTGGTATAGAAGCAACAAATTTCATCCTCATTTGCTGAGTCCAAGTCCGCAATAAATAAGCTTCCCTTCCTTGCTCCTTTCAGAGCAACTTCACCACTCTTTTTGCTGATAAAAGTGCATTCTCCTTTGTCAAATAAGACCTTGAATCCTTTGTCTGTAAATTGACTAACACTAAGAAGATTCACTTCAAGACCAGCTACCAGTGCTACATCTTCAATGACAATATTTCCAGAAATCAATTTTTCAAATCCCATTGTGAAACCTTTACCGTTGTCTCCAAAAGTCACTAATGGGTCAGCCTTCTCCTCAAATTGTGATAGTAGGGCCATATGACCTGTCATATGTCTTGAGCATCCACTTTCTATGATCCATATAAATTTCTTCCTTTTTCCCTGCACATAATGAGGATTAAGTGTGTTTAGTAACCCAAGAAGTGTTGGGTACTTTCTTCTTGTTTATAGAATGCGCAAAATTAGAATGAGTTGTTTCAGAAAGAATAATGTTCATGGACTGTTGTGCATTCTCCCTTTTTGATTCAAACCCAACATTTACTTCTTTGAGGTTTGCCCTCATCTTATGTCAATTTTTTATCACTTTCAAGTTGCAAGGGATGCAATCAAACTTGTCACAGAATGAGTAGGGGTCATTTGCATTTGCTTCATTGTACTTGCAGGTTCCCTCTACTGGCTTGCTAACAACCTTTTTATAAAGGTGAGTTAAATGATATACTGAGCCATATTTTAGACATTATTTCCTTGGAGCATCTGCAACAAATGCAAAGTTGTTGTGTTTTTTATCCCAATCTTCCCATTTCTATTCTTCTTCTTCTTTCTTGCATCTTCAGTTTTTACTTCCTTGACAGGTGTCTTGGAATCTTGGTTGACCATGGGCTTCTTTTCAACTTTGGAAGTTGGAGTTGTTTCTGCATTTTTCTTTTTATTGTCTTCATCAGCAATTTCTTGCTTTATGATCAACTCTTCTTCACTGAAGTATACTTCACATGCTTTGAACATAGGTAAACCAACCTTTCTCAGCATAGCTGGGACATCTTCATTTTCAGTTGCTTTTCCTTTACCACCTACAACTTTCTTGTTTCTCTTCAAAGCATCATAATCAAGACCAATAGTTATGTTAGCACATGGCTTGTTATTCTCATGGTACTGACCAACCAACTCAGATGCATTCCTGAAAGACTTCAACTTTCCTTTATTCTTTTCCAGCTTCTCCCTCAACACAGCTTCAATTTCAGCAGCACACTTCAGCTTATTTTTCTGATATTCATTTTCTTTCTTGACTGACTCAAGCTCCACAAGCAGCAGATCGAGATTTTGCTTCTCACTCTTAAGATTCTCATTAGCCTTTGATAGCCTACTGACCTCCTCAGTAGCTTCTACCATGCTAGTGTGTATATGAAACATCTCTGCACTCATCTTTTCCATAGTCTCCTTATATTGACTAGAATTTAAATCAATAGTGGTTAGAGTTGGTACCTCTGATTTTGAAGTGGATGCTTCTCTATGCTCAAAATCCATGAGTGCATAGTTTCTAACTTCTTCATCCTCATCATCAATATCAGTGTCATCCCAACTCTTTCCTTCTGTAATATAGGCTCTTCCAGACTGTTTATTCAAGAGATCTTCATACTTTGCATCCAGTTCCAAATAAGTTGTTCCTTCTTCACCTTGTTGGGCTTTCTGCATTCAGTATCAAAGTGACCCAACTCATCACAGTTGAAGCACCTTATTTTTTATCTGTCCACAGATCTTGTTTTGTAGCCATCTTTGCTAGCTGAATTATACTGAGCTTTTGGTTTCCAATTGTTGTTGTTGGAATATTGTCCCTTGTCTTTGAAAAACCTTGGCTTCTTGACTCTTATGTTGGAGAATTTCCTAGCCAAGTAAGCCATGAATTGGTCCATTTCATCTAACTCATCCAAGGTGTAGTATTCATCTTCCTCCAGTTCCAACACAACTTGATTCTGAGGTCCTTTGTTCTTTTGTTCCACATTTTGAATAACTAGAACTTGATTATCTTGCTCATCTTCATTTTCTTCTCTATCATCTATAATCAAAGCACTGGAACGATCAACCACATGTCCATGGTGTGCCTTCAATGACTTTCTCTATAGCATCTCAAGTTCATAAGTTTTCAAGATTCCATAAAGAACTTCCAAAGTCGTTCTACTTAGATCTTTTCCTTCTCTAATGGCTGATATTTTCTGTTCAAGATGGTCAGGAAGAGCTAGCAGGAACATTAGGTTAACCTCCTCAGCTTCATAATATTTATCATGTAGCTGCAAGTCATTTATCAATTTATTGAACCTCTCAAAAACTTCAGTAATTCCTTCCTTTGGTTTAGCCATAAAACCCTCATACTGAGATACCAAAATCCTTCTTTGGCTTGACCTAAATTCCTCTGTTCCTTCACATAGAATTTTTATCTTCTCCCAGATTTGTTTGGCAGTGTCACAGTTGACAATGTTATTGTACATTACATTGTCAAGTGATTCTATTAAAATCAGTTGTAAGCCACTATCCAGAGAGGCTTTCTCCCTTTCAGGTTCAGTGTACTATGAGGGATCCTTAGGGGCATAATGAGCTGGAATGACGTCATCAACATTTGACATTAATATTTGTTGATCAATACTTGTTATCAATATTTGTTTATATCAGTATTTATCAAGCTAGAAATCAGGAGACATCACAGGAAGATATATTTGCAGAGATATGTCAATGTAGGACTTTACTTATTGTAGCAATCAATAGTTGGATATGTATTAGGATTCCTTATTCACTTGTAACATATCTTCTAGATTGATTGTGTAACTAGGCAGTATATATAAGGACAGATTAGGTTAACACTATATGTGCCTTCGAGTATTGATCTATCATACACATAACCTCGCAACTCTAAAGGATATTTGTCCATCCTTTGAGAGAGTATTGTATTCAGTTTTATTCATTAATATAAAAACTGTTCATTCTGTTACGTTCTTTAATTCGATTTGATTATTTAACTGTATTCACCCTCCCCCCTCTACAGTTAATTTAAGGCTTAACAATTATAATTATACTACTAAATCTTATGCCCCAACGAATAATATTTTAGAATCCCATATATGCAAATGGCTCCAGGTGGTGGTGTTTAAAAGGAAGTTATTCAGTCTTACCCAAAATATGTGGAGGATGCTAGAATGGCGAAGATGAGAATAACAATAATCATGCAAGGTATGTTGAGGCTCGAAAACAATCAAAGAATTTCTTCAACAAATTGAGTGCATGGGCTTCTTGAATGTCCAGTCTGCACGAGTTTAACGTACCCTCCAATTTACCAGACGTGCTCTTGCATAAGAGCAAATCCAGTGTATAGCTAAGTTGGTCTTATAGCTGCAATATAAGACCGAAATCAAAAAATCTACTCCAATGCATAGCTATACTTGGTCTTATAAATGGATAGTTGGTCCTATATTTAGGACCAAAAATAACTATACACTACTAAAAAACAGGATTAGACATCGCACCTTAGACATCGGTTAAGAAAACCACCGATGTTAAATCTACTTTTTACATCACTAAAAAAAGAACCGATGTCTTTATATTTTTCGGACATCAGTTGTCTTTGAAAACGATGTCTAAGACAAGATTAAAAAAAAGTAAGCGCGAGACCCCTCTTTTTTCCCCGCCTTAAGCCAAATATTTTGGTTTTAGTTCCCTCCCATAACTTTCCCCTTAATTTTTATTCCCCTCCCAAACAAACACGGGCCTTGTCCCAATTTTCAAACTAAAAAAATAAAAAAACTAAAAAACATAAAACTAAA
Organism: Apium graveolens; assembly: GCF_009905375.1. Classification (NCBI taxonomy): domain Eukaryota; kingdom Viridiplantae; phylum Streptophyta; class Magnoliopsida; order Apiales; family Apiaceae; genus Apium; species Apium graveolens. The sequence continues at coordinate 112,251,646 of NC_133648.1, read as the reverse complement.
AAAATTCAAACATAAAACTGAAAATATAAACTGTCATTCAGACAAACAAGAGCAACGGTAGTGTTCTTCCCCCTTTGCTGTCCAAACGTAACCCTAAAACTAACCCCGCCTTCGATTACTCCTTCGATTTTCATCTCAATTTCAGATTAAGTTTCAATTACAGTAAACCCCCTTTCTTTGTTTCTTTATTCGATTAATCTTTTAATTTTCTTTGTTTCTATTCTGGAACAGATTTGGGGTTTGGTGTTTGTTCGAGCTTGGTTCTTGGTGCTTTGGAGGTGTTTGTTCGAGCTTGGTTCTTGGTGCTTTGGAGCTTAGCTATTTGAAGTTTTGTGCTTAATTAGGTATGAGTTTCTATTCGATTTTGAGATTCGATTTATTTGGATCTTAAATTAGGTATATGTTTCGGTTCGATTAGAATTTAATTAGAGTATCATTAGAGTTTTCTTTGGCAGCATGTATAATATTTATATTTATATGTGTGCATGCATATATGTATGCTTAACAGTGTCAGTTGTTATGTTTATATATGTGTACAAGTACAAATGTTTGTGTCCCCTGTATATAGAGGTGGCCAAATGTGCGGGTTTGAACCGCACATTCGGGATCGATTCGTACGGAAACCCGTAATTATTCGGCCCGAAATGGGCCGGTTCAAACCCGTACAATTCGTTAAATTACCCGAGCCGATTACGAATCCAATATTGACAAACCAGGCCCGGACCGCACAACACTGACCCGGCACGGCTGCAACTAGCGCGAGTTGCACAACCTGTACAACCCGCATAGCCCGCATCCCGCACAGCCCGGTAAGTAAATCACTAGTATAGGTTTGGTTATTTACTGGGAAAACCACGTAACCTTGTTTTCATGGATATTAAAATACTCAGTTGTCTTGAAGTTAATCTTATAAATTTCTTTCTAATACTCTATTCAGTTGCAAATTTTAACTTTCTTAATTATCTGTTAAAATTTTATTATGTGACAAAATGGAAAATTAAAGAAAAACATCAAAAATAAAATTATAAAATAAAAAATGTAAAAATTTCGGGGACAACGAGATGATAATTAATCGAATATGGAATTTGAGAATTAATCGAATATGCAGTATTAGGAATTAAGATAATAAGATATATAAGTTGTTAGTCTTGAATTATTTAATCATTCTGTACTATTCAAATAATCAAATTCTGCTTCTATACTATTGAAACAATATTCAACCCGTATGAACCGTCAAATTCGGCCCGCACGACTCGCACGAGCACGCGAGCTCGCGAATCTCAGTGTCGATTACGAGTCTTATTTTCTTTATTCGAGCTCGGCCCAGCCCAGTTCGTGAATCCTATGTATCGGTTCAGTGTTCATGTTTCACGAGTTCACCCGCATGCAACCCGGCCCGGCCCGCACGGACCGCCCAAGTGGCCAGCACTACCTGTATATGAGTTTGTGTCCCCTGTATATGAGTTGTTTATGTCCCCTGTATATCTGTATTTATATATCCCCTGTAAACATAAAGGCATTTACATGAATTCTAATATGATATATTAGGTGAAATTATTAGGCTTGTATATTATTAGATATAAGCAAGTAGTTGTATGAGTGTATGTTTAGTGAATATTAGATCAAATTTTTAGGCTTCTATGTTGTTAGCCTAAGAGCATCTCCAACGATACTCTCTATAATAGTTGGCTATAATAATATAAACTGATAGCTATGTAAAATTTGTTGAATGTATAAGGTTTTATGCTCGAATGAAGTTGGCAGTAGGATTAGCTATATGTTAATATAATACTATATTGTGTAAAAATGTCTCACAAGGGCTCCCCTACCTTGGAGATGCTTAATTAGAGTTAATATACTAGTACTATAATAGTAAACATTAGTGAATATTAGAGTCTAATTGAGTATCACTAACTATTAACAACTTAAACACGGGGATGATGTGATAATTATAAGTAAATTAAAATATTTATTAATGATAATGTTATAGTTATAGTTAGTCTTTGTTAATAAGAACTTGAATCGAAAGTATAATCTAAATTGTATCCATATTAGGGGGTGAATTACAATTATAGACTACTATTTTGTAGTCTTTGTTACTACGATATTTGACATTTTATTTAACAATCAGGTAGTTCCTTCTTAACATGGACAAGTCGTGGATTTTCAAAGATAAGGATACACTCGAATATGAAATTGGGGTGGAACAGTTTTTGATTTTTGCTGAGGAAAATTCTCGTGTTCCTAAAAGAATTCCCTACCCTTGTAAACGATGTGTTAACTTTAAAAAATTCTCCGTTTTATCAGGGGTCATTTGTATGACAATGGTTTTATTTTAGGGTATTTGGATTGGATTTGGCATACAGAAGGGTGTGGGACTAGGTCATCGGTCAATAGTACTTGCAACGCTCCACCCCCTACACGTACACCTGCCCCTGCCCATGCCCCTGCCCCTGCATCGGAAACCGTCAATGTTTGTGATGCTGCATATAATTCGGGTGAGTATGACAATGAATCGTATCAGTTTAGAAGGTTTGTGGCGGATGCTGAACAGCCTTTGTTTGAGGGTAGTGAATATACGAAGTTAGAATCGATGCTAAAATTGCATAATTGGAAAGCAAGGTTTGGAATTAGTGATAGTGCTTTCACAGATTTACTCACTTCCGTTGGCTGTCTCCTTCCTGAGGATAATGTGCTGCCACCTAATGCTTATGAAGCCAAAAAAATCCTGTCTGACTTAGGCCTAGAATATGAAAAAATTCACTAATGTCCAAATAACTGCATCCTATATCGGGGTGCACATGTCGATGCTTCTGAGTGTCCTAAGTGTCGTCTATCTAGGTGGAAGTTAGGAAAGGATGGTAAAATAAGGATGAATGTTCCTGCAAAAGTAATGTGGTATTTTCCAATTATTTCGAGATTTAAATGTATGTATAAATCTCCTTCTACTTCTGAACTGATGATATGGCATGCAAAGCAGCGAATACAAGATGGAAAGATGTGGCATCCAGCCGACTCTCCTTCTTGGAGAAATATAGATTATAGGCGGCCTGCATTCGGCAGTGAGGCAAGAAATATTCGTTTGGCTTTGTCGGCAGATGGTATAAACCCGCATAATAATGGTTTAACCATACAGCTGTTGGCCCGTAGTTTTAGTAACTTATAATCTTCCTCCATGGTTATGCATGAAGAGGAAGTTTATGATATTAACAGTTTTGATTTCCGGTCCCCATGAACCTGGTAATGATGTTATCGTCTATTTACAACCGCTTATTGATGATTTAAAGAAGTTATGGGAGGGTGTACCGAATGTGAATGATGCCTATACTAAATCATATTTCACTTTAAAAGGAATTTTAATGTGGACAATAAATGACTTTCCTGCATATGGAAATCTATCCGGTTGCGTCAATAAAGGTTATTTGTGTTGTCCAATATGCGGTGATGATACCGTTGCTAAGTATTTAAGCCATAGTAGGAAGATGTGTTACCAAGGCCATCGGCGTTATCTGCCTAGAAATCATCTATATAGGAAGCAAAAGGCAGTTTTTAATGGGCAACACGAGTTGGGGCAGGCACGTCAACCACTTTCGGGAGAATAGGTGTTATCGCTGCAAGAACAAATTGAATTTCAATTTGGAAAACAAGTCAAAAAGTCAAAAAGGTGGACTGCCCATGGAAGAAGAATTCAGTTTTTTTTAGCAAGAATATTGGAAATTTCACCACGTTCGTCATTATCTCGATGTCATGCACGTCTAGAAGAACATGTGTGATAGCTTGATTGGCACATTATTAAATATGAAACATAAGTCTAAAGATAGTGAGGCTTCTCGTCTTGACATGATTGACATGGGGGTTAGGGCTAATCTAGCTCCACAAAAAGGAAATAAAAAAACCTATTTACCTCCTTCCATTTTTAATTTGTCAAAGGCAGAAAAGAAGAAGATGTTGTCATCTTTAATGCACATGAAGCTTCCCTATGGACATGCGTCCAACATCAAAAACTACGTATCCATAGATGAATTAAAGATGTTTGGGATGAAGTCCCATGACTTCCACGTCATGCTCCAACAGTTACTTCCTATTGCAATTCGCGTTGTTCTTCCAAAAAATGTCAGGGTCACAATAATTAGGTTGTGTTTCTTTTTCAATGCTTTGTGCAACAAAATTGTGGATGTATCGAAGCTAGATAAATTGCAGGCAGATGTGATAATAACTTTATGTGAGCTAGAAAAAATCTTTCCTGCATCTTTTTTTGACGTAATGATACATCTCATAGTCCACCTAGTTCGTGAATTACGGTTATGTGGGCCGGTATTCTATAGATGGATGTACGCATTTGAGAGGTTTAATAAGGCGTTGAAGGATTATATACGCAATCATTATGATAGGGATAAATAAATTATGATTGTATTATTAAATACTGCATTAATTGTACAATTTGTGGGCTGCTAGACCCAATAAAAAGATATATGATACTCAGACCAGAAAGGTTAAGCCTGATGGACCAGATCAGGCCTGATGGAATAAAAAAGGCCCAAAAGCCCTGATTATTAATTAATTTCATAATTAATTAATAAGGGACAAATCAGATGTTGAAAAGAGTCCCGATAAGGATATAAATCCTTGGAGATTAGCCTCAAGGGGACCTAAAAGGATAAGGAATCAGTTTCCTACTATCTAGGACTCCAAAGTCCATTCTAATTATGAGACTTGCCCAGCAAGTCTCCTATACCAAGTCCAATTCAAGGACTCCCAACATCTATATAAGGGGTCTCACCCCCACCAATCAGAACTACGTTTTTTGGCTTGATTCTCTAATTCACAGAGATACGTAGGCATCTCGTAAAGGCAGAGTTAAGCTACGAAACACGAGAGCAGCCATTAAAGGCCTTGAGCTCCCGAATCTTAGTAATAAATACAGCAAATAATAACCTTAGCTTTTTATCCATAACATTTGGCGCCGTCTGTGGGAAGGCAACAACAACCATGGCGAGAACACGGAGAACAACCAGCACTCTGGAGGGGGGAACACCATCAGGGACAACCCAGGTGATTTCATCAACCGTGGAGGTTCCTCCCCATTCAACTTATGCATCTACTCAGGGGGAAGCCCAGACAGGGGCAACTCATCCTCAGCCACAAGGGACAACTCCCCCGATTATTCAAGGTACGAATCCTCAAGTTCAACAAATACATATACCTGTGAATTCTCGACCCGTCGGGTATGAATATTCAACTATTGTTACTACTAACCCCCCTTATGGGATGCCCCTTTACCCTGAGGTTGGAGGAAGTGGATATGCTGGGTGAAGCGAAGCACGAGGGCGGTCGCCCCCCTATATACGAGGTTTGGATCCTATCCCTGAGGATCGGGAATTTTCTGGTCCATACACTGAGAGAGACTCCGAATCTTCGGATGATGAAGTGGCCCCGAGAAGGAGGCGTCCTGGAAAAGAGCCAATGGCCGATGGAAGGCAACGCCCCCAAAGCACCCCAAGGGCGAATCCCCAAGAAGTGCAGGAAAAGATCAGGGCTCATGAGGCTGAAATCCAAAGGCTGAGACGTGATTTGGAGGCTCACCAAGCCACCAGATCCCACATACCTCCTAGGGGGAGAAATCCTCCTCCTATCATAGACCTGGATGGTCCGGTAAGAAGAAGGGCTGCTGTCCCAAGAACTGATCCAAGCAATCTCCTTCCCCTTGGAGATCCTGATGATCCAACTCCACCCTTCACAGAAGAGATAATGAATGCCCATATCTCAAGGAAATTCAAGATGCCCACTATCAAAGCCTATGATGGCACGGGAGACCCCGCTAATCATGTTAGGACATTCTCTAATGCACTGCTGCTGCAACCCGTGAACGATGCTATAAAATGTCGGGCCTTTCCTCAAACCCTGTCGGGTATGGCTCAAAGATGGTACAGTCGCCTACCCCCAAATTCTATTGGATCATTCAGAGAATTAAGTCAGGCTTTTATTAAGCAATTCATCAGTGGAAGAGTCCATGAGAAAAGTTCAGCATCTCTTATGAGTCTTGTGCAGGGAGCTAAAGAATCCTTAAGAGATTACTTGAATCGTTTTACAAAGGAGGCTTTAAAAGTCCCAGACCTTGATGATAAGGTAGCCATGATAGCACTGCAACAAGGAACTAGGGATGAGTTTTTCAAGATGTCTTTGGCCAAACGACCCCCTGAGAGCATGTTGCAGCTCCAAGAGAGGGCAGGGAAGTATATCAAGGTTGAAGAAAGTATGAGGAAGACCGTAGTAAGTAATGAGCCCACTGGAGGCAAGAAACGAAAAACTGATTTGGAGTATATCGCTAAGGATAAATATCCTAGAACTGAACAAAACCCTGATTCAACCCCCAAGAAGGGAGGACCTGGGCAAAAGTTCACTGAATACGCTAAGCTGAATGCTCCCAGAAGTCAGATTTTGATGGAGATTGAGAAAGACAGAGATATTCGCTGGCCTAAGCCCTTGAAGGCTGATCCCGCCAAGCTAGATAAGGGCAAGTATTGCAGGTTTCACAAAGATGTTGGCCATGATACCGATGAGTGTAGGCAGTTGAAAGATGAAATTGAGTTTTTGATTCGAAAAGGAAGATTGAACAAGTATACTGGAGATGGAGGAGACAGAAATAGTAATGGAAGGAAAAACTTTGAAGATCGTAGGAGGGACCAAGATGATCAGGGGCGGAATCCCCAACCTAGAGGACCAGTTATAAACACCATTTATGGAGGGCCGAGACCTCGAGGGCCTGTGATAAACACGATCTTTGGAGGTCCAACTGCTGCTGGATTGTCCAAAAATTCCAGAAAGGCATATACTAGAGAGGTTATGCATATTGTTGGAGAAGCCCCGAAGAGGGCCAGGACAGAAGTAACATTGGCTTTTGATGATTCCGACCTTGAGGGTGTGAAGTTTCCCCATGACGACCCGCTGGTCATAACGCCGATAATAGGAAATAGCCCGGTTAAGAGGGTCCTTGTGGATAATGGTGCTTCTGTGGATATCTTGCTCCACGACACCTTTCTAAGGATGGGGTATAACGACTCCCAGTTGACACCAACCGACATGCCGATATATGGATTTGCTGGAGTAGAATGTCCTGTGGAAGGGATAATTAAATTGCCAACCACCATAGGTACGGAGCCAAGGCAAGCAACGCAGATGCTGGATTTTGTGGTAGTAAAGGCTAGTTCAACTTATAATGCTATCATGGGGAGAACAGGGATACATGCCTTCAAGGCAGTCCCCTCTTCCTACCATTCAGTCATGAAGTTTCCCACCCGAAACGGGATTGGAGAAGAGAAAGGAGATCAAAAAATGGCTAGAAGCTGTTATGTGGCCTCTTTGAGGGCAGATGGAGTCGGGGGGCAGGTTCTTCCTATTGAAGATATGGATGTTCGAGAAAATGATGAGAATAGAGGAAGGCCAGCAGAAGAATTGGTTTCGGTTCCTTTAGATCCCAAGAATCCTGAGAGGATGACTTTCATTGGAGCCACATTAGAGGAGCCCCTTAGAGGGAAGTTAGTAAAATTTTTGCAAGAAAATAGTGATGTGTTTGCATGGTCAGCAGCTGATATGCCAGGCATAGACCCGGAGTTAATTACTCACAAGCTAAACGTGGATCCAAGCCGGAAGACAGTGAAACAAAAGAAAAGAAATTTTGCCCCGGAAAGACAAGAGGCTATAAAGCAGGAAGTGGAAAAGCTCTTAGAGGCTGGTTTCATTGAGGAGATTCAATTTCCGGAGTGGTTAGCAAACCCTGTAATGGTGAAGAAGGCTAATGGAAAGTGGAGGATGTGTATAGACTTCACCGATCTGAATGATGCATGCCCCAAAGACTGTTTTCCGCTGCCTAGAATTGATACTTTGATTGATGCTACCGCTGGACATGAGATGCTGAGTTTCATGGATGGGTTTAGCGGATACAACCAGATCAAAATGCATAAGGATGACATTCCAAAGGTATCATTTATCACTGACTTTGGTGTTTATTGTTATCTTGTTATGGCGTTTGGTCTCAAGAATGAAGGAGCCACCTATCAAAGGTTGGTGAATAGAATTTTTAAGGATCTTATTGGTAAGACTATGGAAGTCTATGTTGATGACATGTTAGTCAAGAGTCTAGTAAAGACTGATCATATAGCCCATTTAAGGGAAGCTTTTGAGGTCCTGAGGTACCACAAGATGATGTTGAACCCGACGAAGTGTGCTTTCGGCGTAGGATCTGGAAAGTTCTTGGGATTGATGGTCTCGAAGAGGGGAATTGAGGCAAATCCCGATAAAATAAAGGCGATCCTGGACATGGAACCCCCCAAAACTGTCAAGGATGTTCAGAAGCTCACAGGAAGGGTTGCTGCGTTAGGACGATTCATCTCCAAGTCAGGAGACAAGTGCTTGTCATTTTTCAAGTCACTGAAGAACATCAAAGACTTTGTATGGAATGAGGAAAATCAGAAGGCATTTGAAGAGTTAAAGAAGTATATGGGCCAGGCCCCGTTGTTGGCCAAGCCAGTTCTGAATGAAGTTTTATTTTTGTACTTGGCTGTTTCAGAAAGCGCCTTGAGCGCCGTGTTGGTTAAGGAGGAACTGAAAGTCCAGAAACCCGTATACTATGTCAGCAAAATTTTGCATGGTGCTGAGTTGAATTATTCAGCCATTGAGAAATTCGCTTTAGCCTTGGTAATGGCTTCAAGAAAGCTGCGTCCTTATTTTCAAGCTCACCAAATTGAAGTGCTAACAAATCAGCCACTGAGAAATATCATTCACAGTCCCAAGGCAAGTGGGAGACTGATTAAGTGGGCAATAGAGTTGGGAGAGTTCGATCTCAAGTATAAGCCACGTACGGCCATAAAAGCCCAGGCACTAGCTGACTTCCTGGTGGAATGTACCATACCCAACCAAGAAGTCGGGGGGCAGGAAGATACCATACCTCAAGACAAGGGAGTCGACAATGGGGACAAGGAGAAAGAATATTAGGTTCTCTATTTTGATGGAGCATCAAAAACAAATTCCAGTGGAGCAGGGTTGGTTTTGCAAAGCCCTGATGGATTCTTAATTGAGTATGCCATGAAGCTAGACTTCCCAACAACAAACAATGAGGCAGAGTATGAAGCCCTGATTGCTGGCCTTGGTCTAGCTGGGACACTTAGAGTCAAAAACTTAAAGGTTCGTGGAGACTCGAAGCTGATCATATCCCAGGTAAAGGGAGAATTTGAGGCAAGGGATGATACGATGGCTAAGTATGTTCGCCTAGTAAGGGCTGTGATGACCCAATTTAATGAATGCCATGTTGAACACATTCCAAGGGAAGAAAATGCTAAAGCAGATGCGCTATCAAAGTTTGCTTCATCTGAGATTGAAGAAAGTTCAGGAAGTGTGTACTTCCGTGTTTTGAAGACACGAAGCATAGATGTTAAGCTTGTGGCTCCCGTAGGCTTGGGGACGTCATGGATTGATCCCATCAAGGCTCACATTCAGACCGGTTGGTTGCCAAGCGATGCAATTGAGGCACGGAAGTTAACTGTTCGAGCACTAAGGTACTCTTTGATAGATGGGATTCTATATAAAAGATCTTTCGTGGTTCCTTACCTGAGGTGTCTCAGGCCCGATGAGGCACGCTTGGCTCTTGAAGAAGTGCATGAAGGTATTTGTGGACAACACCTGGGGGGCAGGGCCTTGGCTCATAAAATAACCCGTTTAGGCTTCTATTGGCCAGAAATGATGGCTGATGCCAAAGGATATGTGAAGAAGTGTGATCGCTGTCAGAAGCATGCACCAGTTGTTAGACAACCCCCCGAGATGCTGACCTCTATCAATTCGCCTATTCCCTTTGCCATGTGGGGGATGGATATTCTAGGGCCTTTTCCTATGGCCACGGCACAAAGGAAATTTCTGATTGTAGCCATTGATTATTTCACCAAGTGGATCGAAGCCAAACCCTTGGCCAAAATCACAACTAAGCAGGTTGCACAATTCCTGTGGGAAAACATTATGTGCCGATATGGAATTCCCCGTATCCTCGTCACTGACAATGGAACACAATTCAACAATGAGGAATTCAAGAAGTATTGTGAAGAAAATGAAATTGAGTTACGATTCACCTCTGTGGCTCACCCGCAAGCCAATGGGCAAGCAGAGGTAGCAAATCGGATAATCCTGGATGGACTAAAAAAGAGGATCGAGAAGTCAAGAAATAATTGGGTGGATGAGATACTTCCAATATTATGGGCCTATAGGACTACCTGTAGAGTCACGACAGGAGCAACTCCTTTCATGTTGGCATATGGGGCAGAAGCAGTAGTTCCCGTGGAGATATCGCATTCCTCTCCAAGGATTCAGACTTTCAATGCTGTAGAAAATGAGGAAGGGCAGAGGTTAGCCCTGGATCTAATTGATGAAGTGCGAGATGAGGCACATGCAAAGATAGTAGAATATCAGAAAAAGGCTTCATTCTATTACAACCTAAGGGTTAAAGAGAGATTTTTTAAACAAGGAGATCTAGTCTTGAGAAAAATAGAGGCTTCTGGTGTTGGACAGAAAGGAAAGCTTTCCCCAAATTGGGAAGGGCCGTACAGAGTCAAGAGCGTTCAGGGTAGAGGAACCTACAAGCTGGAAACTATGGAAGGTTTTGAAGTCCCGAGGACCTGGCACGCACAAAACCTGAAGGTTTACTATGTGTAAGATAGGAGAAGTACGATTATCACTTGTCATTGACAAGTAGGTTTAAAAGCACCTTGAAGCTTTGCTTGCATAGGATTTTATATTCCAGTAGAATTTACATTGTCTAGTTATTGTTGATTAGGGTCGAACCCATGCTAAGTAAGGTTTTGGAAAACCAGACTTCATATTAAAGAGTTTGAAATTATTTCTATCTAAGGATGTTTAAGGTTCAAATGCATATTAAGATTGTAAAGATAAAACAGAAAAAGGCAAGAAAAGCAACATATAGAATACAAGCCCCGAAGGGTAATAAGTTCTGAATGCGATTAAGTCAATACATAGAAAGCCACAATGGGCCAAACAAGAAAAACAAAATACTCAAAGATCCTTGAAGAAGTCATCATCGATGTTTCCTTCATTGGCAGCAGAAGAAGGAACTGGAACATGATCAGCACCTCGAGGAGAAACAGCTTCTGCCTCAGCAGAAGAAGCAAGAATAGGAGAAAGAGGGATGTCATCAAGAAGAGGCTCTTTCCCAGGAATATCAGGGACTGGATAGGCAGTAAGAGTCACCTCCGGAATCTTCTTCCCAATCTCCTCTACTATCTGCTCCCAACAGCTAGAAAAGGTCTCCGGGAAGTTAGCATCGTACTCAGCATTTAGGACATCCTGAAAGTCCTGAGATGCCTTATACTCAGCTATCACCTCAGCTCGGGCCCTTTGAGCATCCAGCTCCAGCTTACGAACTTTCTCCTTCTCGTCCGCCAGCTCCTTCTCTACCTCACGAAAACGAGTGAAGTTGGCCTCGGAAGCCTTGAGGTACCTATCCCTGTCCCTCTCAGCGATAGTTAGGCTGGTCCTCACATCCTTCAAATTGTGAAGGGCAGCCTGGAGATAGGTATTCATCTGCATGAACATGTAGTAAGTAAGTAATAATAAGCAAAAAAAAAAAAAAAAACAGTTAAAAAAGGAAGAGGCTTACAGAAGCCACGGCCTGAGCACCCAGACGTTCAATCTGTAGGTCATCAGAAGACTCGACGATCTCAGCCCTGTCACGAGGCGTGATCACACTCTGAGACCAAACGGCGGCAGCCTCGGAACTCCCTACCACCGTGTCCCTCCTCTGAAGGCCCCAAGTGACGGTGAAGGGAGAGTTATCTTCATCAAGGCTAGAAGGCCTCTGGGATAAAAAAGTAGGGACGGCCTCCTGAACCGTGACTGAAGGGCCGTCACCAATCCTAACCCGCTTGTCGCGGTGACTCTCAACAGCAGAGCCCTTGGCGGCACGGGCCTCCCGCTTCTTGAAGATCGTGTCCAAAGCGGCCCTAGCTGCAGGCAAATACGAGCACATAAGAAAAAGGACAAATAGAGAATGGAGGAAATGGAACAAAAAGGGGAAAGAAATACCCTCGGGACCAAGGTCACTTAGACCTACACCTTGCAAATTACCCTCTGAAAGGATGAGAGCTCAATGGTGCAAGTTATCAGCAGTAATGGCCTTGATGGCCGCATCCTCATCTATCCCCAATTTTAGGTCTCTTAAAGACCCGTCTATACTTTTTGAGAAGTTGGGCCTGAAAAAATGGTCCCAACCCTCCTCGGAATCCAGAAATATATAAAACCACTCACTTTTCCATGTTGGATACGAGTCGGGATTGGTGCCAGAAATAAAGCAGGAACGAGCCAAGGATCTATGAACTATTTTGACCCATCCTTGGTCCTCAGAAGCATTTACAAATTTAAATAAATAACGAAAGACACAAACATTTGGCTCAAAACCGTGTTTACGAGATTGGGCCATATAACAGTGAATAAAACGCCAAGAGTTGGGTGTGAGTTGGGTCGGACAGACTCGGGCCTCAGCCAAAAGGCGAAAAACAAAAGGATGAGGAGGTAGGCGAAAACCAGCATAGAAGGTTTCCTTATAGACCCGAATGGCCCCAGGTTTTGGGTAGCAGGCCCTATCATTTGGGCCTGGAGCCTCGGCCCTATAAGGGTGGGAAATGCCAAAAAGGCGGGCTATGGTACCTACTTGATCTGGACCAAATCTAGAAGGATAATTATATGCATCTAAGTGTAACATGTTAGGAAAGGCTTGCCCAAATTCGGTTAAAAGATCCCTAAGAGAAATAACTGAGGAATGTACAAGAGATTTTTTACCTCGGCTGGCCCTAGAGGGACGGGCAACAGCTTGGGGGACATGGGAGTGAGATGAATCGGAATCCGCCATGGATGAAGACAAAAACCCAGGAAGCTCTTGAAAGTAAGTAAAGAAGATGAAGATTCAAACGGAATCTTCAAAATAAGCCCAGAAAAGCGGCGGAGTAGAAAGCCGGAAATCGCTTGGAGGTGGCGATTCTTGAGAGACTAATTGCAGAGTTGAAATTTAGAAATTTTTGTGAAAGTGAAGTGTGAGAAATGAACTCACACTCCACCTCTTATATAGAGGAGCTCAAAGATGCACAAACGGGCCTGGGCCTAAGAAAAAGGCGGGAAGCCCATAAGATTTGAATTTTGAAAAGATTTAAAATCAAAGTTCAATGAATGAATCAAGGCTCGAACAGCCTCAACAACGCTCAGGATACATCGTCCCTAGCCGTTGTTAGAAGTGTGGCTCCTAGGCGTGGATCAACAACGCCCAGGAAGCATCTGTATTCAACAACGCTCAGGATACATCGTCCCTAGCCGTTGTTAGAAGTGTGGCTCCTAGGCGTGGATCAACAACGCCCAGGAAGCATCTGTATTCAATAACGCTCAGGATACATCGTCCCTAGCCGTTGTTAGAAGTGTGGCTCCTAGGCGTGGATCAACAACGCCCAGGAAGCATCTGTATTCAACAACGCTCAGGATACATCATCCCTAGCCGTTGTTAGAAGTGTGGCTCCTAGGCGTGGATCAACAACGCCCAGGAAGCATCTGTATTCAACAACGCTCAGGATACATCGTCCCTAGCCGATTGTTAGAAGTGTGGCTCCTAGGCGTGGTACAACAACGCCCAGGAAGCATCTGTATTCAACAACGCCCAGGACGCCAGTTTCCTAGACGTTGTTAGAAAACTGTCTCCTAAGCGTGGGTGCACAACGTCTAGGATCTATGAAAGCATCTGTATTCAACAACGCCCAGGACGCCAGTTTCCTAGACGTTGTTAGAAAACTGTCTCCTAGGCGTGGGTGCACAACGTCTAGGATCTATGAAAGCATCTGTCTTCAACAACGCCCAGGAAGCAAGTTTCCTAGACGTTGTTAGGAAACCGTCTCCTAGGCGTGGATCAACAACGCCCAGGAAGCATCAGCCTCCAACAACGCCCAGGACGCAAGTTTTCCTAGACGTTGTTAGGAAACTGTCTCCTAGGCGTGGATCAACAACGCCTAGGATGTATTGAGCAACAAAAATTCTGTTTTTCTGATTATTTAAAAAAATAAGAAAATTCCTTAAATATTTTCTGAAAAATGTTAATATTTCCAGAAAATTAGGGAAAAATCCCAGAAAATTAGGGAAAAATCCCAGAAAATTAGGGAAAATCCCAGGAAATTAGGGAAAATCCCAGAAATTAGGGAAAATCCCAGAAAATTAGGGAAAAATCCCAGAAAATTAGGGAAAATCCCAGAAAATTAGGGAAAAATCCCAGAAAATTAGGGAAAATCCCAGAAAATTAGGGAAAATCCCAGAAATTAGGGAAAATCCCAGAAAATTAGGGAAAATCCCATAAATTAGGGAAAATCCCAGAAAATTAGGGAAAATCCCAGAAAATTAGGGAAAAATTCCTGGAAATTAAGATAATTCCTGAATAAAAGGGAAAATTCATTGTAAATGTGTAGGTCGCTCCACTCTTTACGGAAAAATGAAACCCTGTAAGGGAACGAATAGACTTAACTTCTGCGAAACCTAATCGATGTTTCCCAAAAGTTGGGGGGCAAATGATAGGGATAAATAAATTATGATTGTATTATTAAATACTGCATTAATTGTACAATTTGTGGGCTGCTAGACCCAATAAAAAGATATATGATACTCAGACCAGAAAGGTTAAGCCTGATGGACCAGATCAGGCCTGATGGAATAAAAAAGGCCCAAAAGCCCTGATTATTAATTAATTTCGTAATTAATTAATAAGGGACAAATCAGATGTTGAAAAGAGTCCCGATAAGGATATAAATCCTTGGAGATTAGCCTCAAGGGGACCTAAAAGGATAAGGAATCAGTTTCCTACTATCTAGGACTCCAAAGTCCATTCTAATTATGAGACTTGCCCAGCAAGTCTCCTATACCAAGTCCAATTCAAGGACTCCCAACATCTATATAAGGGGTCTCACCCCCACCAATCAGAACTACGTTTTTTGGCTTGATTCTCTAATTCACAGAGATACGTAGGCATCTCGTAAAGGCAGAGTTAAGCTACGAAACACGAGAGCAGCCATTAAAGGCCTTGAGCTCCCGAATCTTAGTAATAAATACAGCAAATAATAACCTTAGCTTTTTATCCATAACACGTTATCACCCCGAAGGTTGTATGGCTGAAAGTTATCTTGGAGAAGAATCGGTAGAATTCTGCCAAGAGTTTGTCAAGCAAAGTGGCACCACTGCCGGTCTTCGGAAAGATGCAGACAAGTTAAGCGGTCCATTATCTGTTGTGACAATGAAATCAATCGATGAAAAAGAGCGAGATGAGGCACATTTACATGTCCTTCTAAACAACCCTGAAGTACAACCATATATTCTGTAAGAATTTTTATTTTTGTGGCTGTTGAATTAATATATTATTTTTGTAGTGAGTGGCTGCTTAACTAGCATATAACTTTTATCAGAATGCATAATGAGTATCTACAGAGTATCCACCAAGGGAAAAAGAAAAGTACTCATTGGCTCTTGAGAGAGCACAATCGGCTTTTTGCAGATTGGTTTCTAGAAAAAGTTAGTTTCATTAAATTTTCCTTTTCTGCCTACTTTATTGGCTCCCCGTAGTAAATATGAATTAATTTTTAATTTGTTTGTGAAAAATGTATAGGTCAGTAGTGAAATGATAGAGAATCCAGGAGGTGTTTCAGATACAATAAGATGGATAGCTGGAAAACCATCATTTTCCGTAATGACTTATGAAGGTTATCTAGTAGACGGGGTCCGATACTTTACAAAGGAGCGTGATGATGTGAGGGTTTTTTCAGAACAGTGGTGTGTCTTTAGTGGCTAATACGGTCCAAGTGTCTAGTGCCAAGGATTTAAATCCCATAGAGAGTGAGATGACATTTTACGGTTTTATCCTAGAGATATGGGAGCTTGATTATCATGCATTCAAGGCCCCATTATTTTTGTGTAATTGGGCTGACAATGACAAGGGCATAAAGGTGGATGATCTCGGGTTCATACTTGTCGATCTAAGTCGACAAGGCCATAAGAAAGATAAGTATGTGTCTATAGATCAGGTAAAACAAGTGTATTATATTGAAGATCCGGTTGATCCGAAGTGGTCAGTTGTATTAGCCTCTACCACTCGAGATTATCAAGAGGTGTACAACGACGATGAATTAGGAGACACGACCATGGAAAATCCCCTTCTCTGCAAACAAATTCCTACATGTGATGTCGGCGATGATGTTGAGCCACAAATTAGAGAAAATATTCAGGGCACTTGGGTTAAGAAGTGACCAATATGTTCAGTGATGTATTTTTTTTAATTTTGTGATGTTACCATCTAATTGTAATGTTACAAATTTAGTGGAATTTGCTTTTAGCTTGAATCATGTGTATTTATTTACCATTCTTGTGTATCTGCACTTCACTATTTATATTTGTTACAATAAGTTAGAATTAATTTTCTTGTATATTGTCATTTCTTGTTTATGTATATATGTATGTGCACGATAATTAGATTAAAATCTCCATGACTGATAGTTTTATGTTTGCATTTTCAGGTTGGAAATAAATGGCACCTAAAAAGAAGCAAAGTAAAATACAATTTGAAGAAGACGTCAAGGCAGATGAGGTAGTAGATAAAGTATCAGATGAGGTAGTAGATAAAGTATCAAATGAGCAGGCAATAGAAACTCAACCTGAAAATTTGGATTCTGAGGAAGCAACCCAAGCAACAGTTACGACTTCCGAAACTACGAAAAAAGGTATGGATCTGCACGAGGTGTTTCCGCAATGTACAAAGTAGTGGTGAAGAAGGCACAGGGCAAGAAAGCAAAGGTTAGGTGCAATGCACGTGGAGTTCCCATAGGGAATACTAGGCAGGTCCTACAGTCCTACACTGGAATATTGGCGAGAACGATGATTCCGATTGACTATCCAAACTGGGCAAACGTACCAGTGGAATTAAAAGAGAAATTATGGCTTGATGTTAAGGTATATAAATTGTATTGATATGTGAATACTAGGCAGGTCCAAGAAAATTGTATTGATATGTGACTAATTTTCTTGTACTCATTCAAAAATTTGGTTTCAAGAAACATTCAGAGTTCCCAAGGAACTTCAGAAGGGGTTGTTACAGTCTGCAGCGGCAAAGTGGAGAAATTTTAAGGCGAATTTGACTAAATACTTTGTGAAGCCTAATATTGGACAAAAAAAGAAATTGTGAAAGCCTCCAAAGCAGTATGCTTATGTTGGTAAGGAGGCTTGGAAGAAATTTATTGCTGCGAGGACTACCTCGGCATGGAAGGTATAGGCGTAATTATTTTAATGTAGTGATATTTAGTGAATAATATGTATAATGTTTTTGCTGTCATTTAGTGAAAAATATTTGGGAAAAATTGTATATAAATAATATGTATAATGTTTTTGCAGCATTTAGTGAAAAACAAAGTGAGCGGGTGAGTAATCAGAAATATCCTCACCGCCTGTCTAGAAAAGGCTATGTTGGATTAATGGAAGATGAAGTAAGTGCCAATTAAGAAACTATAAATTTTCTTAAAGTGAGTAGCTATATCTGCATATTTTTAAATTTTCTTCATTTTTATCAGCAAAAGAAAGGAAATTTGCCTGCCGATGAAGAACCTGATAGGGCTGTAATGTGGCACAAGGCTCGTAAGGGAAAAGATGATGAGGAGGTTGATCCAGAACTTGCTGAGATTGGACAAAGAATTGTGAGTATTTTGTTCAGAAATAGTACACACATATTATTCATTCAATTTTAATTCTAATATTTATATTTTTGTGATAGCAAACCTTACTGGAGCTGCAAAGCAAGGGGGAATTCAATCCTTCGAGAAGTGATGATGTGTTGACAACGGCCTTGCAAACTCCTGAACATTCAGGAAGGGTTCGAGGAGTTGGAGGATTTGTCCCTCCGTCAATTTTCTTCAATTTACCAAACAGGAAAAGATGTAGAGTAACCAAAGCAGAATTATTGGCTCGTGATCGAGAAAGGGATGCAGAGTTGGAGAAGACAAGGAAGGAGATGGAGAAGACACGGTAGGAGATAGCGGAATTAAAGGCCATGCTTAGTGCAGCAAAAATTTCATCGCATAAGTTTCAGATAAAGCAAGTTGTGAAGAAAAAATTTTGGAGAAAGCTAATCTAGGGGCTGCAAAGGAGCTGGAACCATTGTTGGTTGATGATGATATTATTTCCATGAAACATATTCCCCCAGAAAACAAGGTAAAATAACTGAATGTAGCTTGTATATTTTTCAGTTCATCTAAACTTAATTTCTTTATTCCCACCATAGATAATAGTTGTTTAATTAAAAATTATATGTTTAAAATAAATGTATGTAGGGCCCTCGAAAATGTGAGTTGGCAGTAGGCACCTTAGAAAACAAGGTGGCATTTGGCTTGCTATTTGACGATGAAGACATGAACAAGTCTGTACATGACGTGCCGATATAGCCTGGTTGTGCCCGTGTGTCGGTGGATGGGCCAATTCAAGGACAAGCCAAGATTCCTATTCCAGTAGTGGGTGAAATTGAGACAGTAGATCAAGCTGTTGGCTCCCACGTCTCATGGCCACGGGACTTGATCATTTTCCCAAATGCCCTAACTGCGGTATGTAACTAATTAATATGCGAGATATGTTCTCTTTTATTTGTTGCTAAATTTTTTTTAAATAAATTAAAGAAAAAATAAATCTAAATTGGAATCGGTTTGAATTTTGCTATAGATTTTTTGTAAATTTTTTATGAATATATTTACTAATATTTGCAGAAAAGTAAAAGAAAAGGAAAGCAACCTGTGACTGAGTTACAGAAAGTACAGTCCTTATTTGAAAAAATTGTGATCAATAAAAATGTTCCAAAGCACTTTCGTTTGTTGTATAAACATGCGACAACATTCATGAATTCCACTGGAAACTCGATTCAAATTTCATGTGATGCTGAAGTGTTTGGTGTTATGAAAACAATTTTTATATTGCATGAAAACATTGCCCACCTGCTCGAGTTTAAAATGATTGGCCAAGGAGCAATATGTACATACATGGCGTGAGTATTATTATTTTTCCTTATTCTTATCTTTTCATTCTTGTACGATATCTCACGTATTCTTGTTTGCTGCATTTTTTTATTTACAATGTAGGTACTTGCATTCGGTGGTTATTGGCAATAACAATCACGAGTTATTTGCTTTTTGTGATCCCGGGGCCACATTTACCCTGTATAGCGATTTTAAAAACAACTTGGTTAATCGTTTGAAATAGGGCAATCCTGATCGTCTCTTTTTAATGTCACATAATAGCGGGTAATTATATTAAGTATTTTCACTTGGTTATTTGTTTATATAGCTCAAAATCATAATTTGTATGATTTTGGTAGTAATTCTGTTTTCTTAATTTTTTTATAAAAACAGTTGCCACTGGATAGGTTGTGATATGGGCTGGCGAGATTTTCATACTAATTCTTTTACCTCGTGCAACTGCTTTTCCAGAGTTGAAAAAAGCCGTATCAAAGTATTTTTGTTTATATTTAAACTATTTTCTCTTCAATTTTTCATTATGGCATTGATATCGATCAGTTCACGTTATTGACAATGCTAAATGGACAGGGCGGTGATTGCTTTCAACATTCAGGCTGGAAGGGGAAACAAAGCCCCGAGTATCAAATATATTCCGGTAAGTTTTATTTATTTTCTGCATTCATGTCGTTGCACTTCTGACTTTGCGCTACTGCTTGTTCGGGCCAGTCTTTAATTTAGTAACTAATCTTTTTTTGTTAAACAGGGATGTCCTAAACAGCCGGGTGTAACTGAATGTGGATATGTAGTTATGTATTACATGAAAGAGATTGTCATGGACCCCGAAATGTCATTTATGAAAAAGGTATTTGTTTCTACTTCAATGCATAGTTGGTTTATATGTCAGTTGTAATTGGATTCATTATAATTGTCGTGTTTTACATTATTCAGTGGGCTGCCAAGAATCGGAAGGTAATTTGTTCCAGAGATGAGCTTGATGAGATTCGATTTCAGACGTTAGACTATATTGAGTCCTTCTTATGAAAAGGCCCTGATGATCTGCAGCTTGAAATCTTGGACATATGATTTTCTTTGAAGTAGGCAAACTTTGGTTTATTTTGACTCTAACTAGCTAGACTTGTGTTGCACCAATCAATTTGCTTTAAGTATTTGAACTTTCGTTTATTTTGACGTGGAGGAAACATTGAATGATTTGGTGTTGGGATGAGTTATGTAGATGTTAATATATGGTTGGGTTTATCTATGTAGTTGGTTTGGATTATTGAATGATGATGCAATTGATAAATTAATGTACGTATGGTTTTTCGACATGGATTTTTGATTTGGTAACTTAGATTTGGTATTGGTAACTTAGATTTGTGATTTTGGTTTGTGATTTTGGTTTGGCATTTTGATTTTTGGGGATTTTAATGAAGTAGGTGATTCATGGAAAAAAAATCAAAACATACATCACTTTACTAAGCCAAATAACTGATGTTAATAATAAGCAAATAACACATCCCTTTATATGAAAGCCATTATGGCATTGATGTCATAAGCAATCACACATATCAGTTTGTTAGTTTCAAACTGATGTAAAACCAAAGAATAGATATCATATAAATACAAAAAGTGATGTAAAAATATAGTAAAGACATCAGTTCATTTATATGAAAGCCACTATGGCACTGATGTCATAAGCAATCACTGATGTCATAAGCAATCACACATATCAGTTTGCTAGTTTAAAACCGATGTAAAATCAAAGAATGAATATCATATAAATGTATAAAGTGATGTAAAAATAGAGTAAAAACATCAGTTCACTTACAGAACCGATGTCTAAATAAACATTGCACATCGGTACTATATAGTGACTGATGTTATACAATAAAACACACATCGGCTTGATTTGAAGATTGATGTTAATTTGTTGTTTTCTCCTATACATAATATATTTAAACTGATAGAAATTTCATATTATTGCAGTATTGAAGTCATAGTAAAGGACTACTTTGAAAAAAAATACATCAGAACGAATTTAAAACCGATGTCAAATATGCTTTAAGACATCGGCTCACAACCGATGTAAAAGGCCCCTACATTTAACATCACATGCAAAAACATCGGTTTGATTTTTAAAAGACATCAGTCCACAACCGATGTCTAAGGCCTTTTTTCTAGTAGTGATATCTATCCTTGCCACATCATTAAAAACTATAAATGTAATGTATATTGGTTTGCTTTAAATGAAATTTATGTGTGTGTGTGTGTGAGAGAGAGAGAGAGAGAGAATTTCATTAAATTTGGAAATATTTGGTTGTAAAATAGAACTTGCATTGGAGTTGAATTCCTATTTTAGCACCAAAATGCACTTTTTGACTCAAATTATAACAATAATTATAGTCATTTTAGCTTTAGTATTGGATTTGCTCTGAGACATCATATGTGTGGACGTATATAGATTTGAACTTGTTTAGTTTATAATGGTCACTTTAGATTCAAATGTTATAAATGGTTGGTTTTTTGACAAAGATAATGAAAGATTCATTAAAATATTAAAACACAGTCGGAACAAATCTCCGAACTGCCAACTGCAATCTGAATAACACATAAAGTATGCAAATTTTTCAATCTAAAAATCATTATAATGACATCTCGAGCATTTCAACATACATCAGTTTTGAAAATAGTAGCATCACAATTGACCTTCACAAGCATCATCTATAGTCCAATATTCAGAAATATGAATAATTTTTTGTTGTGAAAAACGAGTTCTTATAATATCCACTACCGTCCCAGATTTGATGCGAGTTTTACAAATTTCCCAAAATATCATTAGAATTCCTTCTAAAAAAATTACCGAACCCATAACAAGACACACAAAAATATCAAAACATAGCATTAACATCTCAAAATGAAGGGCATGAATAATAATTCTGATAACAAGGTACTTAACAAGAATTCATACAAAAAGGATTAAATCTCGAATTTATTAAAAAAAATAGATAAAAGGATGATATAGAAGAAACGAAGAGGGATGAGGAGGAAGGATCGGAAAAAGGAGAAGTGACGGATAGATACGTAGATAAAAGGATATTTTTGTTGCATATGTAGAACTTTATGAAAAAAGCTCATAAATACGCATTTAGGAGAATTATATGTGTACGCAGTATATTTTAATTGTATAATTCTAATTTTTTTAATCAAACTTTATAATTATAATGATACTTTTATGCATTTACATTAAAAATCTTTTTATACTCACTTAAGTTATTACCTACTTGGGAGTATTAAGTCCTAACTTTATTGTCTAAAATCAGCATTGACTCTGGTTTCCCAATTTTTGATGGTGAACCTTTTGTCAGCAGGAGTTATAGGAGTAAGAGAGATATGAGTAACTTGCTCGTGTCCGAATTTTTAGTTAAGGCTTCTTATGTAACCATTTCAAAAACTCCTGCTTACCTAAAAAAGAAGATGCTACATTTGTACCCAGGGATATGGTAAATAATCTCGGGGACATATGCGAATTTTCATAATCGGACCCTTGATAATATAAATTTAAATATTTTTTTCTTAAATAAAATAAATTATCGAAAGACAACATAAGCAAGGAATATACTCCGCCTGAATAAAAAAAATTCTTTAATTTTAATATATATACATAAAGAGATAAAATTTTGAGACCCTATATTTTGGTAGATCTTGTATAATCACTTACCTCGCGCTACTTATTGAGGGACGGTGGTAGACGGGTGCGGTCGCCCCTCTAAGCCCCGGTATAATTATAAAATTAAAATTAGAATTTACAGAAAAATTATATATTAATATATTTGGTACTAAATGTTGTTATTTCTAAATTTCGCCCCATTAAAATATATAAATTTTATAAATATTATACAAAAATTAATGATATTTACAATAATTATGAATTTAGATACGTGACTTCAAGTATATTTGTACATTAATATTATTAGAAGTAACTTTTATTTATATATTTATTATATAATAAATTATAAAAATATACTCCATCTCTCCCCCTCAATTCTTTACACTGGGGGACGGGGCTCGACACGCACTTTAATGCTATTGTTAAATGTAATTTGCATAATTTTTTTTTGAATTTTTTTTCTTCTAAATAAAAATATAATATTCAAACTTTTATACAAAAAAGAAAACTTTTAATATTAAATTACGAAATTATACTTTATAATTGTCTTAAAATACATGTTAAGCATGTCAAAAAAACTGTAAACAAATGAGGGGAACTAGTATTTAGTTATCCGAATAAAATTCGCCCCCGCAGACTCTAGTTTCTAGCTCCGTCCTGGCGGTACTGTGTACACTGCAAAAGCTGTTATCTCGCAGATTTTGTTTAGGTCTAATGTTTCTTTTTCAAGACATCGTTTTTTAACCCGTCTCCTGTTGCAATAAACCTCAAGTGGATAATTGCATTAATTTCATCTCCTTGTAGACAGGAAGGACAAACTTTTCTATGTGCTTTTATTAAAGACCTGCATCTTCGTGTTATAGTAGATTAGTAGTCTAATACATTCTGATAATATGAGGGGAAGTTGGTTATTCTATTCCCTATAAATGTATTTTCATGATCTGGTGCTGTAATTAATGTGATGCATGAAGACGTGCATCATGCAAAGGGATATAGCCAGCTGGCCAGTCGTCGAACCGCCCGTTCGAGACCGGCTCGTATGGAAGCCCGATTAATTCAGCCTGAATCGGACTGATTGAAAACCCGCACGATTCGTTATAGTACAATAAACTGAATAAAATTCAAAAAAGTTAAACCCGAGCTCGGACCGGCCCGCACAGCCCGGCACGTCCGCACTTTAGGATTTTTTTCTGCGTCTTTTGCGGCCTAGTCATATTTGTAGTCTGCATTTTTTAATTTCTCAAATGATAAATTAGATTATAGTAGGGGTGAAGGGACTAGTAAGTGGGAGATTGATATATATTGATAACTACAACAATAACAAAAAGAAGAAGCATTTAATACATGAGCACAAATAAGAGATTGTATAAACAAATAAGAGAGGACGGTAGGTAGAATATTTATTTAATATTCGATTTTCGTGTGCCCATGGGTATATACTAAACACAAATTTGTATAAATTTAGTTTGTTTTTATTGACCAATATTTCTTAATAATGATGGACCCCTGCATTTATAATAAATACACCAATCAAAACACTCCAAACTTTATAAGTTTTATAAGTTTTAGTGTTTATCATCTGCTCATTAGCACACACTAAACAAACCCTTTAATATTTGCGGGTCAACACCATATAAATCTCACTTCTGCTTTTTTTTAATTGCAATTCCTAAATCGTCGACCTTTGAACACCAAACCCGCCCAGGATTGCGGGGCTTGCGAGCTCAGTGACCACTCACAAGTCGACTCCAGTTCTCATTTTCACGATTCAAACCCGGCCCGAGCCCGATTCGTTACTTGATAGTGCCGGTTCAGTGCCCGGGATCAGTGAAGGAACTGCCAATTGTGTTTGAAATAAATCTTTGAATCAACTTGTGACTGCAATTCCTAAATGTGTTTTGGGTGTTATTTGCTTTCCAGTGTCATAATGCTTACTGATAAAATAGCTTAGTTTCACTGTTGAACTAACATTATTGAGCCTGAACTAGTATTTATGATTTTATCCTTCGATACATGGGGCATTGGGTCGAAAAACTGAGTTTTTCACATTTGAAACTCTCTTATCAATCTTCCCTACATTGTTTTAGCATGTTTTTTATTAATTGGTGTGGATGTTAGGGTGTATCATCTAAGTTTATCTTATGATAACAATTCTGAACATTCTTATCCTTCTTTAGCAATGAGATTCTTAAATGTCTAAATGGTCAATACTTTATGCTCGGACTGAAAAAGTAGAGTACATTATTGCTGCCCAACTTACTGCCTTGATTATACCAGTGTCTTGGCTGCCATGATATATTCCATATTATCGCAAGCTCAAGCATGAATAATAATTGCCAATCCCCCCCCCCCCACCCATATAATTGCCCTACGCTGGGTCTGAATGTTCCGCTACAGGTGATATTCCAAGCCTTGCTACACATCTCAAGGATGATCACAATGTTGAAACGCACGATGGATGTTCGTTCAACCATCAGTATGTCAAGGCAAACCCACACGAAGTTGCAAATGTTACATGGATGCTAACTGTGAACCTTGACTATGGTTTGTGCAGTATGTTGTAAATATTTCTCCTGACGTGATATCAATCCCTAAGATGGATGAGTATCTGCGGGTAGTAAGATCCTTTTGATTTAAAACTCTAGCTTTGGATTGACATAATAACTACAATAGTTTCAATGTAAGCATCCGAACCTCACAACCTGGCAAGCATGTCCTAATTTTCATATAGGTCTTCAACTGCATGGAAGACAGTTTTGCTTGCATTTTGAAGCTTTCCAGCTGGGCGTTCTACCAGTCTACACATCTTTCTCCCATTTTATGGGTTAGGACAATGAGGCAAAAAAGTTCAGATAATCTTCTAAAGTCCGTGGATCTGGGCATAAGTTATCATGGCAAGGCAAAAACTCAATACATAATCTTAAATTACGAATTTTTAATAGAAGTCTAATATTCAGATCAATTTCAATCTTTTCAGTACATGCAGAAAAAGAAATAATAAAATGATAACCGCACTTCAATTTAAAGTTGATTTCTACTTTATCAGTTTGTTTTATTCCTTGTTTTCTTCTCAGGTGCTTGAGAAAGGGGGCAAAAAAAACAGATTGAAGCCCCCCCATCATCCACGTCTAGTTCGGGGCTTGCAGCGGAATTCAGCTAAGAGTGCGATGTGATCAGAGGACCACTCTGGAGAAGGAAGTGCTGTATCCTTTCTCAAGCAATCCTCATCCAACAGCTCTAACAAAGACTCCACAGCTAAGGAATCCGCTGAGACCAAATAATATGGATATCAATTCAGTTCATATACCCATCTTCAATAAAATAATCTATCAAATACTAAAGAATGTATGACTTTATGCACATTTAGGGTTAACATGATTTGTATAAGAAGCTAGGAGAGAGAACTTTTGGTTAGTATAGACTGAAGCAGAATGCAACTGGTCAGTAAATAAAAGAAAGAGAAATTAGAGCCCCCATATACCTGAGTAAAAAATGTAATCAGAGGTACCAATAAACTCTCTAGTATAGTACGTAAAGACAGGTTCATCCGTCTTAGGGTCCAGGCTCATAGTTCTCTGCTCAAAGCCGAGACCAACTGCAATTCTTGCAAAAGACGAGTATGCACTGACCTTCAGGAAAAAAATATAATCATCATAAATCACGACATTCATATAGCATAACACGTCTTCAAGAATTTGCCTCCCCGAAGTTACACCTGTCAAGATATAGTAAGTTTAACGACACACTCCTTGGGAAACTACTCAAGAAACAGTGCATACCAATGGGAGCTCATGTGAGAGCTTGTTGGCAGGGTGCAGAATTCCTAGAGGGTCCAAAGCTAGCTCTGGATGCAGCGGATCTACTTTTCCCGATGTGAGAAGTGCATGAGGAGCACTGCAATCAAGTCCAACGTCGACTAATTTTAATAATGATACATAATATCTTCTAGCTTCTAAACTAATACAGATAGCACACAGACCCTTCTAGTGAGGAATTCATTATATTAAATAATACAATATACCTTCCAGGCACCGAATTAAAGTCCCCACATACCAACATGGATATGTCCGCTCTAGAAGCTATTGTTTCCAACCCTTTTAAGAGAGTTTGGACCTGATAACACAAGTGCAATAAATTAAATAATCACCAAAACATCAGCAAGATAAAAGAGAGGCACAGGCATCAACTAAAACCTGCCATATCTTGACATCGTTCAAATCTTGGTGGATATTCACATGCATATTGGCCTACAAATTATAAATAAACATATTACAAAAGTTAAGGGGGTGATAAATTTAGTAAATACAACAGAAAATGAGGAATCCACAAAGAAATAGGAGTACGCAAAGAATAGCAGATCAAAATGATATAAAATGCATAATTTATTGAGAATAGCAGATCAAAATGATATAAACATGCATAATTTATTGATAATCCAGAGACCTTATCTGAGACAATTCACATATGTTGATGACAGCCCACATATTTTCAACAACGAGAAAGGATCAACTGCTTCTAAAGTTGTAAAATCTCCATATTTCTACCACATCACAGAGTCACTATGTACCTACCTTGAATTAATTTATAGAACTAAAAACTAATTAGCTACTTTGTAGGTTTTATCTCTGAGAACAGTTAAAATAAGAGAATAATTTAATATTACATTAGTCAAAACTCAAAAGTATGCAACCTATTTCGCAATAAAAACAAAGTTTGCCTACTGAATAGACACTAGAAGATCTATTAGCACAGTACAGAATACAGATTGATGTTAAACAAGCGTAAGCCGGAAAATATTTAGGTTAGCTGCAACATATAGCATAATCGACAAGTAGGTTATTCTCAGCTTACGGAAAAAAGAGAATATGTAAAAGTAAAAATATGGAAACGCATCACTGGGAGATGTGCACCAAAGAACCGTCTACGGAAACTTCCTCAAAAGCTATGCAACAAGGCCCAATTTATTAGACATTTGTCCACCTATGTTTATCATTCATTGCACCTTTTCTTAATATATTACGTCCAATTATGGAAACCAAAAACATTCATTTTTTAGAGTAGAATTGATCATATTGGGCCAACTGTCATTTTATTCATTAGGAATATCAAAAGACATCCAGACCACGTTAACATACTTGGAAAAAAAAGAAGATATAATGGTGTTTCAAATTATACATCATTCTGACAAAAAATTTAAACCGTATTGCATAACTGTTAATGCCTAAGGGGTTACATTCAACGTTCAAATCTCTAACATTTAATGACTTGTGCATCTTTAATAAGTAAAGCATCTAACATTTATGACTTATGCTTATGTAATGATTATTGGGAGGTGAGAACTAAAGCACATTGATATACATATAAACATCAGAAGTAGAATTTTCTATTCAAGCCTTAAATGGCATAAACAAAAGCAAGGTCACATGCTCAAACAAAGCAAGGCACTGTCTACTTACCACACAAACTAGCTGACGCTTGCTAGGATTATCAGCCCCCTGATTAGTGAACTTCGCTTCCAGAATTACAATTAGTGCAACATTATCCTAATACATAAATAAACAAATAAAATAAATATACTTACATACATACATACATCCAGACATCCATACATATATTTCAGTTTACCTGGACAAAGAATATTCATAGAAAGAAAATGAGTATACTTAACCGAGATACCTTTAGCAATCGGTTTAAAGCAGATTTTCTATGAGCACTAGGAATCATAGCATCGATCAAAGACTGTGCCGCTTTATTGAACTCCACCTAATACAGGCATAAACCATTATATTGTGCATCCGATAGATAAAAAAAGAGATAATAAGTTTTTCCTAACCTCATATTTTTTGACATGTGAAAATCTATCTTTGCGAAAAAAGGTAGCACAGCCATCAATGACATTTCCATTGCTATTAAATAACTGCATGCACATGCAACAATACAATTTGAATGAATGACTTTAACAGGGAAAAAATGTAAAACTTACTAAGATCTACTAATAAACAACCTCCACAGTTTTGCTCTTAAACAGCGCCTGGTATCCATGCTTGTCTAGCTCAGGGGCGAAAAATTCCTCAAAGTGGTTCTTTTGAACCTGAAAAGAAGGGAGATAAGAGAATGCTCCAAGTCAAAGTTCACTAGGATTTTTAAGAAGTGACTAGTTATAAGTCAAAACTTTAGTGATGAATACTAAATTATTTTTACAGGAATAACCAGATAAATACATGATGGAACATAATTGCTTATGTAAAAATGACGAATCTGACCAAGATAACCAGGTTAAAACCCCTTTTAAGTGCTTTCTGGAACTGTATTTATGCAGCATTTTCATCCAACCAACATAATAACATACAGCAAGAGATCAATTGTCCAATATGAAGTTTGCAGAATCGTTGAGATGAGATAATGGAGTAAACCATTCAGGTACCATAGGTGCGATTTGTTTCATTCAGCCAACACAAGCATAAATGATTCATCGTAGGCCCATTAAGTCATATTTGCTCATAACCAAATGGGCTTAAAGTATGATATAACTCTTAGATTCAAAATGCACTTCTACACTTGGTTATAGTAATGACCTGATTTATTTACTTACCTCTTGAAGGCAAACAATGTCTGCACGGTAACCAACAATTTCCTTCAACAAATTCTGCCTGCGGTATGGCCATGAAAGAGCCCAAGAAGGGCAGTAACTGTATATTTCAGTTGAAGCAGCTTCAGCTGCTAAAATGTTGTACGACAGAACGGTAAACGTTCCTGAGGATGATAAACGACCATCTACATTAAGATGGCCTGTCATTTCATCTCCACTGACTGAAATTAAGCGGCGCGGAGTAGGAGATGGAGCTGGAATGACACGAGAAGTCAATACAGTGTTGTAAACGGCATGCCCTGCTGGTAAATTTGTTTCTGCATCTACCACAACACACTCAAACTTAAGTACATGGCCTACATCATCACTAGATGGAGTATAGGTTTTAGCATATCCAACTTCAAACCAAGTTTCAGCACCATTCTTCTGTGCAATTGCAGCAGCATTTGAAGACTTTGTACCATTCGACAGGTTAGGATTTGATTGTGGAGCAACTAAGCGACCAGATCCACTGTTATTAGCACGTACAAATATTTCTTCATCTTGAATTCCATACTCATTTAGGGCACTAGCAGCACGCTCATGCAGAGCGCGGTGGTGTGGCCATGCATCGAAAAAGCACTTAGAGGAACAATGGTAACTTTTTACAATAGAGATCTTGGCCTTAACACATCCCATGCACTGCACAGTCGCTTGTTCAGTTGGATGTACACTGCAGATAGCAACTTTCTTATCACTTTGTATCCGGTGCCTACAACGCAGAAGGTTAGAGGATTGAATTGAGTTCAGAATCATAGTTTTAATTAGCTTTATTGATATCCAATATTCATCAGCCGGTGTTGCAAAAAATGAATATTGAGAGGTGAAAGGGTTCATCAAAACCACAGTAGATTGACACAAAAAACATATTTCAGATGTTGTCGGTTTATGTATTAGAAAAGTTATATGTAAGCAAAAAGGTAGAAAAAAAATGCATTATTTAACTGGAAACTGCTGTTACTGACAAGGGGAAACTTCTAAGTAATTACGTATCTACCAAGTGAAAAAAGTGCAGAAAAAGGTAAGCGCGGCATCTCATTCCAAACAAGGACCATTATGTTTTTAAAAGAGAAATAGCCACAGAGCATCTAAAGCATCAGAATTAATGAGAACCTTACAGAGAAAAATCAAAGATAATAACAGTAATATTAATTCTAATATTTCTGAAGTTTGGTGAGAAAACTAGAATACATAGTTAAACTTATATAAATATAAAGTTCAGACATATACTTTATCCAGAAGGATGCCTCGACTTTCATCTTCAGAAGATGTTTAAATGTGATTCCACATAAGTAAT
Organism: Apium graveolens; assembly: GCF_009905375.1. Taxonomy (NCBI): domain Eukaryota; kingdom Viridiplantae; phylum Streptophyta; class Magnoliopsida; order Apiales; family Apiaceae; genus Apium; species Apium graveolens. The sequence continues at coordinate 112,220,996 of NC_133648.1, read as the reverse complement.
GTGGTCCTCAAAGCAGAAAAAGTTAATTAAAGTTGTTTTTTTCTCTCAAATTAGGATCTTATAACATATCTCGCTATTTCCATTTAGGTTCTTCCAAATCATAACTAATACTTAAATGTGTCCAATACTTGGTGTGTAATAGTGTGTTCTCATTTGTGTGTGTGCGAGCTCGCGCAATGCGTGCATGTGTATGTATAAAATCCAATGGCAATCATCCTTATATAATAAGCTTCTAGTTCACCAATAAAAACACAAGGCATTGATAATATAATATAGAAGTAATAATAAGTATGCATTAGATAAATACACAGATATGGCACCTCAGGGTATAGCAGTGCAAGAGTTAATATTCGGCACACCTGGTCAGTACCACTGTCCATTAGAAGTATCACCTATAATTTACCTCGAAAGTCCAGAAACACTGACCGACAAGCACCTTACACTCCAAGCAATCAACAATTCTCCAACATGACGAGGAGGTCAAGGTCATCAATCAATATTAATTAGACAAGAAAATTAATAAATTATATTTTATTCACAAAAAAATTGTAGAAAACAAGGTACTATTACTAATAACTACAAATGATAACAAATTTTATATGTTTCGATAAAAAATCAAGAACTCGATTCTCGACCGCAACAAGAAATAATATGATATCTTTGTATTATTAGGAAACTAGATGCACAGTTATAAATATAGTAAATTACCTTTATAGTTTATTGGAAATATATTGAAATACAATTATATATAGATATATTAAAATTAAAAATATATGATGGTTTAAACATAAATTTTAGAAAAATATAATTTATAAAAATAACAATTGAATACTCCTAATTACCAAAAAATAAAAAAATAAAGTAAAAATATATACTATTATATAATGTTTGTGCATCACATATTTGCATGTGATATAACCTAACCTAGTACAACAACACGTTAAAACTTGTTAATTCCAAATAAAAATAAAACAATTAAGAGGTCTTCAACATGAAAGCAGGTGGTACAAAGGGGCCAGCCTACCACTTTGAAGTCTATAAACCACATAAACCGGAGTTCATGACCAACATATCTCTTCAAGATTCATACATTTTGCAGTTGATGCCCAATCCAAAGAGCATGCGGCCACAAGTAACACAAAGAAAACAAACTAATAAACTGTCAAACCTGCTTGCAACAGGTGTAGCAAATTCAAACAAAAGTTTTCAACTTACAAATAGCAGAAATGAAAGATGGAAATAAAGTAATTTAGAGGTGATTTAGAACATTAAACTTAAGAAGCAGAATCTCGGAACACCAAATTGCAATAAAAAGGCTACATACAACAATTCTCGCAAGTCTCAGTCGCAATCAATTACTTTCCCTATCTACATATTAGAGCTACACTTAATAGTTTCTCTGTACTAAAACAACAAAACAAGCATAATTAACCTATCAAACTAACATCATAAACAATCCACAAGTCAATTAATAAAGCCACATATTAAAAATCGAAACAAAAAATTACATTATTACAAATACATAACAAAAAGTTTCGAAAAACCACTAACCACTTGTACTTGACACAATAGCCATCAACCGGAGCAACTTGATAGTCATCATCAGTCATAAAAAAGCCATCATCACGTTGTAACAGGACATAAGGCACAATCTCACAACCAACAACCGGGACATCACACTGAAGGTGAACTCTCGAAACAGTCAACATTCTCTCAACTCAAATAGTTTAGCTCTAAAACTCTCTCTAAAACTCTCTCTCCCCCCAATTCCTACTTCTATCACAAACAAAAACGCTATATTTATACCCACATTTGTCCCGATTACTCGAACGACACCTGGCATTTTCACAATCACTCTATACAACACACGCCAGCCTCGCCTGATACACCTAAAAACGTATAATTGACAAAATCCAACGGCCGTTACGCCTCGAAAACTCGAGAAGCCACCAAAGCCAAAAATGTGAGTTATGAGGAAACAGATGTAGCCAATTTAAAGATAAATTGTGAAATAAAAAGATTGATATCTAACGTGATCAAATACAGATATAATTGAAACATATACATGTATCTACAAATGTACAGCTAAATTGGGGGTATACGTTACAAAATTAAACGTGATGAGTAGAAAAATATAGATACAGCCAAATTAGAGATAGAGATAGAATAAAGAAGGGTGAGTATAGTTTGATTAGAGATGTTTAGAGATAGAGTTGAGTTGTTAGGGTTTTACACAGGAACAAGTGATGGTTCTTGTGTCTGTGCAATTGTTTGTGTAGATCAGATTTTAAATCTCATTTACTGTAGGTAGTTGGAAGTTGGAAGAGAGGCAGTTGCAGTAATTATGTACACACTCTGTAAATTTTGATTGAGCAGGAGTTGTTGGTAGAATTTTGGATGACAATTTTATCCTACCCGACCCATTTGTTTCGTTTGGATTTGAATCTGGATTAGAATTTTATTTTTACTTTTAGACCCAAAGATGGGGCACTCTTTTTATTAAAAAAAGTTATATTGGGCTTTCACCCTTTCACCCTACTAGAGCTAGGGTTGTAAAAACCATGAAGAGAATTGGACAAGATCGGTAGAGTAATCGATTTAGGATTAATTAATCCGAGTAAAAATGAGGTGTATAATAAAATTAAATTATATTTTCGTGGTTATATTAATTATTTATTAATAAAAATATATATATTTATCATATCATAATTTTTATAATTATTCATATTTAAATGAATATATTATTTTAATTTAAATAAATAATTATACATAATACGATAAAGAAAAACTTGTAAGGATTAATCGAATCAATAGGGTACCTTATAAGGAATTAATTAGTTAAATCGGAGATGTTTAGAACACTGTTAGTAGTTTGTAATTTTTCCATATAACCTCTACGATGCACGATTATCTAAAATTTACTTCTTCTTTTTTAACTTTTATAAATTTACTAACTTCAAACCCGTGCGATGCACGGGTTTACTTTAATTTATATCATTTTTGTATTTAATTTTTTCTAAAATTGACTTTTTTATTTTTTTAAAATTTTATAAATTTATTAACTTAAAACATGTGTGATGCACGAGCTTACTTTAATTTATATCATTTTTGTAATTAATTTGAATTAAATTTTTTAATATTATATTGTTAAATTGAATTCATAATGTTTTTAGTTGAATATTAATGTAATATTATTATTTTATTTAATTAAATAAAATTGTGCATCTTGTTTTTGGAAATAAACGGGAGTTTGGTTTAAAAAATAGAAAAGGTAATGTTTTTAGCTGAAGAAAGTAATTAAATGGTTATTAATAATTACAATATTTTATTCTATTTTATTAAATAAAATTTCTCGTGATATTTTTGAAGAAATATATGTTATAGTTGGAATATACCGCAAACTTTTCGGTTCGTGTTTTAGTTGAAAACTTAATTTATATTTTAGTTGAAAAAATGAATTGGTTACTTATTATTGCCCGTGATATTTTTTAGAAGGAAAAATTTTTGTTGGAAAAAATTGAAAAGATAACATGTTTAAGTTGAAAAAAGGTAATTGATATTTTAATTGAAAAGAGTAATTGGTTAGTTATTAGTAATAATAATTCAATAATATCATTTATAAACGACCAACACCGTGAAACCAATATTTTCAATATTTCGTTTATTATATAATGGTATATGTTAGGCTTTTAATAAACTATAGAGGGGGTGAATACAGTTAAACTATCAAATCCAAATAATATAAACAATTGAATTAACAGTTTTTATCATCGATGTATAAAAACTGATTACAATATTCTCTCAAAGGATGAACAGATATCCTTGAGAACTATTAGGTTATGTGAATTGTTAGGTACTTAATAAAACTATAGAGTGGAGTGAATACAATTTATGCAAACAAATCGAATTAAAGTTGAGTGAAACAATTTTGTATTGATTGATAAAAACTGATTACAAAACTAAACTCTCAAAAGATGAACAGATATCCTTCAGAGCTGCTAGGTTACATAAAAAAATATATCAATTCGCGACACATAAAGTGTAAACCTAATATGTGCTTCTGTACTGCACTGCTACACAATCAATAAGGAATCCAAAAATATATTCATGTATTGATTGCTACAAGAAGTAAATTTCTATACTAATATGTATTCTACAAATCATTTTCTTCTTCGATATCTTCTGACTTTTAGATCAAGTGACCACATGCTGATGTCAATTATTGATCAGCAAATGCTGATAAGAAATGTTAATGATGTCACCTTTTTCTAAACTTTGATATCAAATACTGATAATAAATTCTGATAGTTTATAAGCTGATATCATCAATTTTTTCTAACAATCTCCCCCAACTTGTGCATTATGAAAATATGGACAAGCTTTAAATTGATGATGTCAAAACTATCTAAATGCAAAAAACAAACAAATAATCAATCTTACAATCAGTGTCTTCAGACTTTATCTTCATTCTTGAACTCTAGTACAATCAGTAGCTTCATCAAGGAATTTCTTGAGTATAATGTCTTTAAAAACATTTACATATATTTCCATTCTATGTTTTATAGCCTTGAGCTCCTCTATTGATTCATCATTCTGATAAACAGCAGCTCTGAGGTCATGTAGATTAGACTCTCCAAGTGACAAGTCATCTAGTTCCAGACTAAAAGTAAGAACTTCTATTCCTAAAGACTTAACCATATTGGCTCCTTCAATAGGCATATCAACAGTATCTCCAGATTTTTGAATGTACTTTGGAATTCAATTAGACTTGTATGTCATTTATGTCTGCTTCATGTATACCAGATTCTTCAAGAATTTTGACCATCTAGAAGTAGTAGAGTTGGTTACCTTGAGTAAAGTAGTGACAATTTCCAATTTCCGCCATGGTTTGTTCTTTAAATGCTCTTGAGTAAGTCTCAGCCATCTTTAGGACTCCAGAAAATAAATCAGTTTTTCTCCAACTAGATCATTCATAATTTATACTAATACAATTTTCTGCAAATTTTCAAACTTTGTATTATCCCCAATTTATGTCAGATTTCCAGTTTCCCTTAGAATTAAAGCATCATCAACATAAGCATCAGCATTTGGAAGTCTCAAGCCACTTCTTCTACCAGTTCTTCTAGACTAAGAGTTTCCACTACAGATCTTGTTTATAGTCCTAGAAGAATCTCTTACTGGTGCAGGTGTCTTGCTTCCCCATAGTAGCTTCTTCTTTTCTTCTAAAGTCAATTCTGGCATATCAGAGTTTAAATTCTATGAATCATGATTTATGAAATCAGCTTGTTTTTACCAAATTATGAGGAGCCGGTATCAATTTACTAACTATTAGCTCTTGTTGCCTAAGTGAAGTTAATTTTCTTGAACTGTCAATAACTTGAGTAGTATCAGTGGTTGTGACTGGTTGGGCTTCAATAATTGTTTCTTCATCAACTTGAGCATTGTCAGAGGTTGTTACCAACATTAATTACTCGACCCAATCAGCTCCAGAAATCATCTTTCTTCTCTTTTGGAACTGTTGGTTTCTTCTTCTTGAATCTTTTGTTCATCAGCATCATCATGAGCTACAACTACCAAATAGATTGGATCTATCAATATTTGAGATTTTAAAACTTTAGATGATGGTTTCTTCTTGGATTTTGCTTTAGGCTTTGACTTTGATTTCTCACCAATCTTCTCCTTCCTTTTATAACTCCTGTCAGTATTTAAAATTGCTTGAGACCTTAAAGATCCTTCAGCATCAGTTTGACTGATCTCCTTGATCACTACTCCTTTTATAGTTCTACTTCCAGAAATATCATCATAAGGTAAGATATCATCAGTATCTGCTGATCTCATTGATTTGAATTCTTCCTTCATAAGCCTAAGCTGTTCAATATCAACTCCAGGATTTTCTCTCTCAAAAATTCTTCTACTCACCTCAGAATCAAAATCTTGAATCTTTGGATCCTTGTAGAATAGAGTCATTTTCTTCCCTTTCACTTTTAGTGTTTATAGATAATGACTTGCTTTAGCACCATCTTCTATCTTCAGAATGCCTTGGTCATCATCAACATTTGTGACTTTCAGTGCTTATTGAGATTTAGTCACAGTCAGTTCTCTACTTTACACATTCTTTGAGACTTGCCTTCCAGATATCCTCATCTCTCAACCTTGTCCTGACTGACTAGTGGTTTTAGATGTATCACTAGTACCAATTAGATCTCCACCTTGTCTCTTCAAAACCAACTCCCTCTTAGTACCCTTGTTGTCACCATCAGGACCATCATTTATCAACATTTGTCAATTTGAGCTACTTGCATTTAGATTTTAATATGTTCTCCCCCTTTTTGGAATCATCACCAAGTAGAAGGGAAACTATAAGCTCCATAGACTGTTGTACCTCATCCAATTGACTAGACATATTTGCTTGATTAGCTTCCAACTTAGCTTGGTTGACTTCCAATTTATCTTGTCTCGTAAGGATAGGCCTCAACTGTTTGGTCATCTCATGGGAAGCAGTAAGTTCCTTCCTCTGTCTGCTTTACTTGTAATCCAAGAAAATAACTCAATTCTAGACTGCATTAGTTTTGCAAACCTCGCACAGAGTTTATCATTAGTAGAACCAAAAATGATATCATCAACATATATCTGTACTAATAACAAGTCCTTACCATGGTACTTATAAAATAGAGTTTTATCTATTGTACCTCTCTTGAAACCACTTTCCAACAGAAATTGAGCAAGTGTTTTATACCAGTCTCTTGGAGTTTGCTTTAGTCCATGGAGTGCTTTATCCAGCTTGTAGACATGATCTGGATAGTTTGGATCAATGAACCCTGATGGTTGTTCAAGATAAACTTTCTCTTCAAGTTCACCATTTAGAAATATACTTTTTACATCCATTTGGAACACCTTGAATTTCATGCGAGCAGTATAGGCCAGAAAAATTCTGATTGCCTCAAGTCTTGTAAATTGGAGAAAAAGTCTCATCATAATCAATGCCTACTTACTGTGAATAACCCTTTGCAACTAGCCTTGCTTTATTCCTTATAATAATTCCCTCACTATCAGTTTTATTTCTGAATACCCACTTTGTACCAACTACTGATCTGTTCTTTGGTCTTGGTACAAGAGTCCAGACTTTGTTCCTTTCAAATTCATTCAACTCCTCTTGCATTGATGTGATCCAATCAGCATCTTGAAGAGCTTCTCCAACTTTCTTGGGTTCTGTTTGAGATAGAAAATAATGATAGAGATATTCATTCTTAGTGGCTCTTCTAGTCTTCACACCACTATTAGGATTTCCAATGATTAAGTCAGGTGTATGTGACTTAGTCCATTTTCTTGCATAAGGAAGTTAACTTCTTGAAGTAGAACCTCCCCCTTGATCCATGAACTTTCTTGTTTCATTTTACCTTGTACCACTGTTATCTCCTGATGCTCCCCCTGAATCAGTATTTCCAGTATCATCAGTATTTGCTTCATCGATATTTGAGGAATCAGAGTCTAATGGAGTATCTACTGATGTTTCTTGATTTTAATCACTTGACCCTTGATGTAAATCATGTTGCTCCCCCTCAATATGTGCTTCAGTATTTGCAGAGTTTCCACTGACATGTGGCTCATTAGAGTTTAGAGTGATGTCAGGATTTGTTATATCAGGATTTGTCAGATTATCAGGATCTGACTAACTATCATGATTTAACTGTTCAACATACGGTACTTCATTTTCAAATCTCAATTCTTCATGGTCATATGAATTCTCTAAACCTGTAATCTTCTTATCATTAAAAGATACATGAATATATTCCATGACCGCCCTTATTCTCAGATTATAAACTCTGAAAGCTTTCGTTGACAATGGGTATCCAACAAAAATGCCTTCATCAACTTTTAGATCAAATTTTATAAGCTGTTCAGGATGAGTTTTGAGAACAAAATATTTGCAGCCAAAAATGTGAAAGTACTTAAAATTTGGCTTCTTTTCTTTTACCATCTCAAATGGTGTTTTGCCATGCTTGTTTATCAATGTTGTATTTTATGTGAAGCAAGCAGTTTGCACAGCCTCAGCCCAGAGGTAGGTAGGCAATTTTGCTTCCTGAAGCATGGTTCTTGCAGCTTCTATAAGAGTTCTATTATTTCTTTCAACAACTCCATTTTGTTGTGGAGTTCCAGGGGCAGAGAATTACTGTTTGATCCCCTTGTACTTGCAGAATTCTTTCATAGTGATGTTCTTGAATTCAGTTCCATTATCACTTCTAATGATCTTGAATTTATGAGTTGATCCTTATTCCAGTTCTCTTACATGATCAAGAAGAATGGATGGTGTCTCATCCTTGGTGTGCATAAAATACATACATGTGTATCTCGTATAGTCATCAACAATAATAAGTGTATACCTCTTCTTTGCAATAGACATTACATTGACTGGTCCAAAAAAATCAATATGAAGCAAGTGATATGGTTCAAGAACCGAGGAATCAGTTTTACTCTTGAAAGATGTTTTCCTTTATTTGACATTCTGGCATGAATCACATAAGCCATCAGGAGTAAATACTGCATTGGAAAATCCTCTCACAAGATCTTTCTTCACAAGTTCATTGATGTCGTTGAAATTGAGATGAGGAAGTCTTTTATGCCAGTTCCTGCTGTCTTTCACAGATGCTCTACTAAGTAGACATATTTCAGAATTATCAGAATTTATGGAAACCCTGGCTTCATATAAGTTACTATGTCTAACACCAGTCATTGCAACTTTACCATCTGATTTACTGACAATTTCACAATGTTCCTCATAAAAGTTTACATGGTAACCACTGTCACATATTTGACTCATACTGATCAATGAGTCAAATGCGTTGACCCCTAGATCGATAAAGAGTGGGTTTTCCAAATCGAAGTACTCCCATATATCATGGGAGATGTGTTGAAGTATATTGATACTTTTTTACTATTGGGTTTGACTTAACTAAGCTACCACAATAGGATTGTGAACTTAGAGGCATATAGTTTGGTGAGATTTATTAGATAAATATGAACAAATGTTGTTCCACCAAGTTATCCAAGAGTTATATAGTTGATATAACTGACAAATGTTCCTAACCTAAATAATCATATTTTAGGAGAAAAGCCAAAGCTGACCTAACGCATGGTGAAATATGGATTTTGGCTCACTAGAAAGGATATAGAAGATATTCTTTTCGAATTAATAGTTAGGGCTATTAATTGATAAAAATAGTGGGAGATATATATTGTGAATATATATTAATAATCACTTGAACATAATTTAATGATCATCTGTAGACTAATTCATTTTATGCACTTTATATTGTAGATATCAAATGATAAATAACACAAATAACTTCTCTATGTAATAGTCCTTGAGAAGGACAAACTGACATAAAATAATTTCATCAACTTACATGGGAACTTGAGGATTGTCCTCAGGTACAAAGATGTCACTCAAACCCCTCCCTTATTTTTTCTGGCTGGGAATAAAATATGTGCTGAACAAAATGCTTACCAGAAGAATATTGATTATGCAGTTGATGTTTCATGTCTCATGATTGAAATTATGAGTGCTGAGCTTTAGAAGCAACAAGAGCATAATGATGCTTATCATATGATTGAGCAGCTTCAAAGGATGTTTGAAGGATAGGCTCGTCAGAAAGATTCGACAATAATAAGGTACCATACTTTTGTATTAATGGGAGAATGATATCCGGTTGGACCACATATTCTGAAGATGATAGGTATATGTACCTTGATATTTTCGGTTTCAAGATGGTCTAGAGACTCAGCTTGATTTGATCAAACAATCTTTGAACAACTTATATTCTCAGTTTGTTAAGAACAAAAGAAATGAGATAGACAGAACACTCACTAATTTGTTAGACATGTTTGGAACAACTAAAAATAACATGGTAAAGGCATGAATTACGTCCATATTGATGGTGTACACATGGAATGCAAATGGGAAAGGAAAGTGGACATGCTGTAGCGACTGGAAATTTTGTGACGTAATTAAGTGAATAAAGTATAGTTTTGTGTTATAATTGTGTAATTATGTGCTTAAATAAAAGGCTAATTAATTTTGTTGGTAAATTGTCATTATTGTATATTTATAACTGGGAACGTAAAGTAACTCGTTCCAGTTTGATGAGTCAGCTAAAAGGTTAAGTTGTGTTATCGGGCCGTCAAGTTGAATGGGACCCGTATTATAAAGGGATTAAAATATTTGGAAATGTGTATGAGAGATATTACTTGATGATCCTATATGTCTGTATGTTGTGTGCTATGTGTATAATCGAACCTGAGTTATTTATGGGATTTTAAATAATTATAAAAGGATTTGCAAAGGATTTAGTGATCTTTGAACATTTTTATAAAATCAAAGGAATGTGATTAAAGTATGAAGTTTGCTTCATTGTCTTAAAAATAAATCAAGGGACTTTATAAAAATATTAGTTGAATTTATGTGAGTAGTTTGACATTTAAGAATGATTTTATAAGGTTTAAATCCTATTGTTGGGATTCATTTGTAAAGTCCATAGCAAATTATTTACTCACTCAAAAATTTATTTAAAAATATAAGAGAAGAGCCATTTCAATGTTCTATTTTATAATAATAAAAGTTTAATTATTTATAATTTGTGTAGAGAGAAATTATGTTATTTCATTTTGTTTTGTAAATAGAAAAAAAGGGAATAAAAAGAAAGTTGATTGTGCTAATTACAGAAATGCCCCTGAGTATATATATATACCCTCCTCCCCCTCTCTTTTTCTTTTCTTCACCCCGACCTTCTCTCTCTTTTCTCTCATCCCACTCATCTCTCTCGAACCCTCATCACTCTCTCTCCCCGGTAGCTCTCTCTCTCCCCCCCCTCTCTCTCTCTCCCCCCTCTCTCTCTCTCTCTCTCTCTCGTTTTCTTTGAATCCACCATTAAAACCTCACACCCATCCCATATTTGAGTTCCATATGATATATATATATATACGTGTGTGTGTGTGTTTGTATGTGCTTGCATGTGGGTTTTATGTGTGTGTGTGTTTGTGTTCGGTGTTTGGGCCGAGAGCCCGAGTTCTTGATTCCCTTTGATTTTCGACTTGAATCTTCTCATTTCTATTATGAATAAGTGTTGCATGTGATGATTGTTGTATTTTTGGTGTAGAAATCGGTGGTTTTGGTTGGATACCCTAGAATGAGGGCACCACCAAGAGCCACCTCCACCGGTGATGAACTCCGGTGAACCGGTGAACCAGTGGTGGGCTGTGATGTCATAACTAAGCCCTATAAGTCCTTAACCTTGATTTTTAACCTTTCATGTGTAGTTTCTTTGACGATCGAATTTATTCTTATTTTTCTTGAAGTTTAGTTCGAAAATTGATTTATTAAGTTGAGAAAAGTTATTGAATGATTGTAATTAGATTGAATTGTGGGTTAGAAAGTAAAAATTGGTGCATGCATGTGAGATTCTATTTAAATTCATGTTTGGGTTATTTAAAAGTAAGTGATTTTTAGAAGGTTGTTCTTGCTAAAATGGATTTAAATGGAGTTTAAGTGATAAAATTGTATTTTCATGTTGCTTGTGGGTTATGCATGTTGTTTTATTTGGTTAGGGCCAAATGGTCCATTGGTTTTAGGGAAGAAATTGATCAAATGACTTATTTGATTTTAAACTTGGTGATAAATAGATATTATGAACTTATTTATTGAATTTAAGTCATAGTTAAGCTTTGATGTTGATTTGGAGTTATGCATGTGAGGATAAATGGTTGCATGTTAGATTAGTATGAATTGTTGGGGTTTCTTGGTTCGAATTTTATGGATTAAAAGGAAAATTGAGTCGGTTCGATATAAGGTTGTATAATTAGGGTTTGGAGTATTAAAGTATAATATACTATGTGATATCGTTGAGTTGTACTATTTGATTCGATGATTAATTGTAAATTTGGAGTATACAAGTATATCGTAATACGTGCTATGTGAATATGGTCGAGTATATGCGTTAAGGGTTATTACGATAAGGGGTAATCATTAGACGTTCTGAGAAACCTCGAGTATCGAATAAGTTACTAATTAGGGATTTCTGTTTGAATTGTAGATTCGGATAACGGAGGCATTCAGGCTAGGAAAGGAAAAGCGATCTTAGGTGGCAGTAGCTCAGTACCCGTTAAGCAGGAAAGCGATTTAAGGCAAGTAACTCTGCCGTCTCTTATGAATTGATTATAGAGAGGAAATTATTGATGCCATGATAAAATAGTAACTTTTTATTGTAATTGTGATATACCTGTTATTGATTCTGGGAAACCCTGATATTGTTTCTTGTGATAACTTGATATCAAACCCTGTTCGACCTTTTTATAGTAACCCTTTTAATTTGCACCCTGATTACCTTATTATTTCTTTTGTTATCAAATGATCTTGTAAGCCCTAAAAGAACCTTTATGAATTCTCTTGCTTAATGTCTTGATCAATCTGGATTCTTTGATAACCTGTGAACCCTGTCATGAGTTGATCTTTGAAACTCTCTTAAATTGGAACTAGTACACCCTGTTTATCATTTGATCCAGTTCCTTGGTATTGATCCCTGTTTACGTTTGATTCGTTCACTTTCCTTGAAATCTTAAATTGAACTTAAGAATGATTTTCAACTTGAATGAATCCAAATGATTTCACATTCTTGGTAATATTAAAATAGATTTAGTCAACTCTTTTCCTTCTTCCAACACAGGTTTTCCAAACGAATTCCTGATGGATTGGATAGAGATGTAAGAGGCTAGTGGGACTAGTCCAGTCACATAAGAGGCTAGCGGGGCTATTGTGCATATGTTGTGTACTTGATGATTACATAAATAAAACACCTAAGTAGATTTTACTTAGTGAAATAATGTTGCACTCGACGAATAAGGATTATAGTCCCGACGGATAAATCATTATAGTCCTGACGGATGATGACTTATTATCCGTCGAGTGAGTAGCTTATGTAATAATGAGTATGTAGCATATTTCTGCATACACCTTTGTATAGATTCTGTAGTAGCATATAAGTCATGTTGACTTTAACTAGATATGCAGAATAGATTGATTAATTGTACATAGATGATGTCTTGTAATTCTGCATAAATGAATTGAAGTCAAGTGCCAAAATAACTACCGACGGATGATTAATAAAGCCATCGGCGGATGATCAAATAGCTATCAGCGGATGTTTAATATAGCAGTCGACGGATGATCAATGAAGCCATCAACGGATGATCATAAAGTCGACAAGTGATCATGTACTCAACGGATAAAGAATTCAAATATCAGTTGACAGTGACAACTGGTCACATGCGTCGAAGTGTATGCAAATGGAATGAGGAAGCCTATTAACTGGGTAATAGAGAACAAAGTAACAAAGCATTAAACCCGATAGTTTTTATAATGATCCTGTCTTTTGACTTTGTAATCTTGGTAATATATAAACCAAGAAGTAGCAAATAGAAAAGAACGAAGATCTGAGATACAAAAAGTGAGAAACATTTGTAAGCAGATTTATTAGCATCTCTCTGTATTCTCGGTAATTCATATTTGTAAGCAGCTGTGAGTATTCTTGCACACAGAGTTCTCTCAATATAATATATATCTCTGGTGGAATTGTTTAAATCCACCATAAAGTTTTTAAAGACTCTTGTTTTTAATTACTTGTGTTTTGATTCATTTAAGTTCTTATTTCGCAAAAGGCTAATGTTGGTCACATGACTGTCAAACAGTTAAGTGACAGACTTGAAAAGATTGAGGTAAAAACAGAGACTAAAAGGAAAAATAATAGGATTGGTAAAGTAGGGATTAACAAACACAACAACTATACACCTGATAAATATGCTCCCAAAAAAATCTGTGTCAAGTGTGGTAGTGTAAATCATCTGTCTGTTAATTGCAAATCTGCCATGCCTACTTCCATGTCTGTGTAGCCTCAATTTCCTAACATGAATGCCATGCCTCCCATTCCTGTTAATGCTATGTCTACACAGAACATGAATGCACAGTTTGCTAATATGCCATTTGCACCTAATCCTTATTATGCTGCATACAGTATACCACAAGTGCCATTTAGCATGCCTTACTGGAATAATATGTTTACCCACAGCATGCCATTTCCTGTTAATCATGGTATGCATGATAATTCTGTTGTAATGAATGGTTTTAAAGGCCCAACTTAAATGACTAAGAATGAATCTGAAATTCGTAAGTCAAATGAAATAAGGCCTAAGAAATAGAAAAAGAAAGCTAACAATGCAGGACCCAAGGAAACTTGGATACCAAAATCAACTTGATTTGATTTTGATGTGTGCAGGGAAACATGAAGAATCTTTGGTACTTGGATAGTGGTTGTTCAAGACACATGACTGGCGATTCTACCCTGCTCACAGAGTTCAAAAAGAGAGTTGGCCCAAGTATTACTTTTGGAGATGACATCAAGGGTTATACTGTGGGATATGGCTTGATTTCAAAGGACAATGTCATCATTGAGGAGGTCGCCTTAGTGGATGGTCTCAAACACAATCTGTTGAGTATCAGCCAGCTTTGTGACAAAGGCAATTCAGTACCCTTCAACTCAGAAGCCTGTGTTGTGACTAATAAAAGAAGCAACAAAGTGGTTCTCACTGGTGTGAGAAAAGGAAATGTGTACCTAGCTGATTTCAACTCATCTAATGCAGAATCTGTAACTTGTCTTCTCAGTAAAGCAAGTCAAGATGGAAGTTGGCTATGGCACAAAAAGCTATCCTATTTAAACTTCAAGACCATGAATGAGCTGGTAAAGAAAGAACTAGTAAGAGGCATTCCTCTAGTGGAGTTTTCAAAGGATGGACTATGTGATGCCTGCCAAAAAGGGAAGCAGATTAAAGCATCATTCAGGAAGAAACTTGATTCAACAATTGAAGAGCCTTTGTAACTGCTTCACATGGATTTGTTTGGACCAGTCAATGTATTGACCATCTCAAGGAAAAGATTTTGCCTAGTAATTGTAGATGATTTCTCAAAGTTCTCTTGGACATATTTCCTAAAGTCTAAAGATGAGGCTGGTGAAATCATCATCAATCACATAAGGCAAGTCAATAATCATCCTAATTTCAAGGTTAGAAGAATTAGGAGTGACAATGGAACTGAGTTCAAGAATTCAGTCATGAGAGCATTTTGTGAAGAAAATGGGATTCTGCATGAGTTTTCAGCAGCAAGGACTCCACAATAGAATGGAGTAGTGGAAAGGAAAAACAGATCACTTATTGAAGCTGCAAGGATAATGCTTGAAGAATCTAAACTGCCTACATATTTCTGGGCTAAAGATGTAAATACTGCATGCTACACTCAGAATATTTCTTTGGTTAATCAAGCAAGATGCATGACTCCCTATCAATTGTTCAAGAACAAGAAGCCAACTCTAAACTTTCTTCATGTCTTTGGCTGCAAATATTATATTATGAGAAATCAAACTGATCAAAATGGGAAGTTTGATGCTAAAGCAGATGAAGGAATTTTTGTTGGATATGCTGTTGGTAAAGCATATATAGGCTACAATCTAAGAACCAACATTGTTGTGGAATCAATACATGTTGTGTTTGATGATAAAAAGATTGAAGGACTGAAAGATGGAGATTACCATGAGAGCCTCAAATTTGACAATGTGGAGATGGTTAGTGATGACAGTGATGATGAAAGTGATCAAGAGAATGTATCTAAGGATAATGCAGATAAATCTACCACCAATGAAGTACAAAACTCAACATCTGTCGAGTTGCACAATGCTTCATCCATCGGAACTCAAAATTCACCATTGGTCGGGTTTTCAAAAGGAGCAGGAAGTCAAGACAGATCACCTATAGAAAGTTCTCCTTTCTCAAATCAAAGATCCACAAACTCAGGAGGAGTTTCAAATAGTCAAAACTCAATCACACATCAAGACAACAATGAGGTCTCTTCATCTAGAGCTAATCTACCTCAACAAAGTAAATGGACAAAAGATCATCCCTTTGAGCTTATCATTGGTGATGTTTCTTCTAGAGTTCAAACAAGAAGATCAACTCAGGAAGAATGTCTATACAGCAGCTTTCTTTCCAAGGAAGAACCAAAGAAGGTAGAAGAAGCTTTGTTGGATCCTGATCGGATATTAGCTATGCAGGAGGAGCTAAACCAATTTGAAAGGAATAATGTGTGAAAGCTGGTACCCAAGCCTAAAGGAAAGAATCCAATAGACACCAAGTGGGTATTCAGAAATAAGATGGATGAAAATGGCATAGTTGTCAGGAACAAAGCTAGATTGGTTGCTAAAGGCTATTGTCAACAAGAAGGAATAGATTTTGATGAAACATTTGCTCCTGTTGCAAGACTTGAAGCCATCAAAATCTTCTTAGCCTATGCAGTCCATGCCAATTTCAAGGTCTATCAAATGGATGTCAAAAGTGCCTTTCTGAATGGAGATTTGGAGGAAGAAGTATATGTCAGTCAACCTCCTGGTTTTGAAGATCCAAATTTTCCAGAACATGTCTATTATCTTTTGAAAGCACTTTATGGACTGAAGCAAGCACCTAGAGCCTGGTATGACACTTTATCAAAGTTCCTTTTGGAAAATCACTTCACAAGAGGTACTGTAGATAAAACTTTATTTTTCAGGAATGTTAATGGCTCTAGTATACTTGTTCAAATTTATGTAGATGATATTATTTTTGGCTCTACAGATGAAAAACTTTGCAAAAAGTTTGCCAAATTGATGCAAAGTAAGTATGAAATGAGTATGATGGGAGAACTAACTTACTTTCTTGGTTTACAAGTTAAGCAAGTTAGTGATGGAATATTCATTAGTCAAACTAAATATATTTTGGATCTTTTAAAGAAGTTTGATCTAATGGATTGTACATCTGCAAAAACTCCCATGGCCACAGCAACTAAGCTTGAATTAAACACTACTGAAAAGTCTGTGGATATTTCAAGTTATAGAGGCATGGTTGGCTCACTTCTGTACTTAACAGCTAGTAGGCCAGATATAATATTTGCTACTTGTTTATATGCCAGATTTCAGGCTGACCCTAGAGAATCTCACTTAATAGCTATTAAGAGAATTTTCAGATATCTCAAGGGAACACCAAAACTTGGCATTTGGTACCCTAGAGATTCTGGTTTTGATCTCACTGGTTATTCAGATGCAGATTATGCAGGTTGTAGAATTGATAGAAAGAGTACAACAGGAACCTGTCAATTTCTAGGAAACAAGCTTGTGTCCTGGTTCAGTAAAAAGCAAATTTCAGTTTCTACTTCTACAGCTGAAGCTGAATATATTGCTGCTGGCAGTTGCTGTGCACAGATTTTATGGATGAGAAATCAGCTGCTGGACTATGGTTTGCAAGTTGAGAGGATTCCAATTTTCTGTGATAATACAAGTGCAATTGCCATCACTGAAAATCCAATGCAATATTCAAGGACAAAGCACATAGATATCAAGTACCATTTCATAAGGGAACATGTAATGAATGGTACTGTGGAGCTTCATTTTGTTTCAAGTGAGAAGCAACTTGCAGATATCTTTACCAAGCCACCGGATGAATCCACCTTTTCAAGGTTGATAAGTGAGTTAGGTATGCTTAATTATTCTTAAATTTATCTGAGTTATTTTGCAAGTTGATATGCAGCTAAAAATTTAATTGATTTTTCAGTCCTGGATGAAATTTTGGCTAAGTCAAAATTTACATCTCGACGGATAACCCTTACCCATCGAGTTTGGTCATCCGTCGACACACAATTTGCTAATAAAAAGCAATTACTTTTCTGGAATATTTTATTTCTCGACGGATAACAGTTTATCCTTATCCGTCGAATTATCTTAATCTCAGCCGTTAATTCCCTGTACATTATCCATCGAGTATACTTACAGTTTGTAAGCATTACACGACGGATAATGGGTGGAATATTTACAGTTTATTTTTAAACGGCTATTTTAGGCAATTTTTATTGGTTAATTTATTTTACTTTATTATTTTTAGCAGTTATTTTTGAGATAGTATAGAAGCTTATTTCATTGCAATTGTTTTCTTTTATCATTCTCAAATTCAACTGCTCTAATTTCATTCTCTCTCAAGCACTTACTCTCCTTCTCTTCAAGCTTTTATTCTCTAAACAATGGCACCTATTGTAAAGATTATGTCTCAAACTGGGTACATTTATGAGAAGAACAATTTCACCGCATTAGTTAACAAGTGTATTCAGCAATCGGATGACTATCACAAGATGATGGACTTTGTGAAAAATTGCAAGCTCAATTATGCCATGTTGGAATCACCCACAATCTTCTGTGAAGTTGTTGAAGAAATGTGGACAACTGCTACCTACAACTCTACTGACAAGACCATCACTCTAACCATCAAAGGTAAAGAATTCAGTATCAATAGTGATGTAATAAAAGCATGTTTCAAAATTCCTGATAACAATGTAACTTCACCACACAATGACACTGATATCATAAATATGTTTAATTCCATGCACTATGCACTTCCTACTTCTAAACTGAGTGATATTAGGAGAATGGGTCTTAGGAAGGAGTGGAGTTTCTTGTGTGATGTAGTTACAAAGGTTTTCTCAGGAAAGATCAGTAATTTTAATTCAGTGAATATTTCCATGCTCAACATGCTATATATGCTAGTTGCAGATAAATTTTATAATTTTAGTGACCTTGTCCTGTTTGAGTTAGGCTTTAAATTAGGTGAGTTAGCTAAAAGAGGGAAGAATGTGTATTATTCTAGATTTCTTATGTTATTGGCTAACCACCTCTGTGAAGAGATTGTGCTTGAGAACCCAAACAACAAACTGGATTGTTGGGTTCAAGAGAGAAGGCTCATTGCAGATTTGAATAGGGCCAATCATCACAAGGATGTGCCAATGTTCTATTTTCCTGTAATGCAGGCACCTCAGGTAAGTGAGGTAAGTTCATCCATCCCTACAACTATTTCAACCTCCACAATTTCTTTGAGTTCAGGAGTAGCTATGACAACTGTGTCAATGACCAAACAGTTGCCTACCAAAGCTACCAAACCTACTACTATTTCCAAATCCAAATCAAAGAAAATCCCTTCTGGTATCTCTCAAAAGATGCCAGTTGAAAAATCCACCAAAGCCAAAGAGGGGAGTGTGAAGGAGGGTAAGTTAGGTGAGGGAAGGGGTGAACATCAAAGAAACCCCAAGAATAAGGTTGGAGAGTTGAGTGAATCCCATCATAGCCACACTGCAGTTTTCCAACAAACTATAGTGCTTAAAAATGATAAAAGCTCACTTCTAGCTGCATCCTCCCAAAAGGATGTAGTTATTGAACAAAGCTCTCAACCAAGAGCACATGTCAAGAGGGTTAGGGACACAAGCTCACCCCAAACTTATACAAGAAAGAAGAAATCTAAAACCTCTGGGGATGCACAGGATACACACACAGTGTAAACTGGTGCTAAAGACACAGTCACTGCACCTTCTCAAGTTCAGTTTGATATGGCTCCAATAAATGTGGAGTCACAGCCAAAATCTCTAGTTATAGAAGCACCTCAAACACCATACTCACCAACAAATTCTCTGGATGTGGATATGATAAACACATCAATTCCTGATTCCCCTTCTTTAACTCTGTTGGGGAAGCCAAAATCCAGTGCAAGTGAGCATCATCTTTTAGATGATTTGTTGGCTCACTTGCCAATTCTTTCAGAAACTGTTGTGTCATCTGTGCCTAAAATTTCTTCAATCAGCACAGAGTCAACAATAGTTTCTCTTCCCACCTCATTCATTTCTACTCTCTCGACGGATATTTCTCATCCGTCGAGTAGTGATTGTATCCTGACGGATAAGCCTAACAGCAGTTATCCGTCGGATAGCAAAACCACTCACTCGATGGATATCACTCATCCGTCGAGTATCTCTGCACAACCTCAAACTTTAATTATTTCAAGTTGCAGAAGATTTAGTGGTTGTACAGTCACTCTTAGGATTGAGAGAGCAGAGTGTCTTCAGTGAGAGGCTGGGTTGCTCCCAGGCAAAAGGAGAGAAAATGAGTGAAAATCTGCAATCCATTTCTTCAGGATTGGCAAAAGGGAGTGAAAGGAGTCCCACCTTAGTAGGTGAAGGTGAGGGTGTGAGGGTAGGGAGCCAGGGTGAGACCCTAATGCAACGAAAGAGAGAACATGAGAGAAAAGCAGGTATAGAGGATATAAGGGTGAATCCAGCCATTGCTCATGAGTCAATGATTGTGGATGATGCAGAAAAGGAAAGACAATTTCAGTAACATTACAAAACTGTAATTGATAACATTTCCTTGGATGCTGACACTTTTACTCATCCTGTGTTGGCCTATCAACTGTTGGCTGCACAGGGCAATGAAGAGGCAGATAAGACTTTAAATCTAGTACATACTTCAGCATCTATACAAAGGGATAAAGCTACTGTTAATTTAATGCCTTCTACAGCTGGTGAGCCATCTGAAGAATTTGGAGTAAATTCTAATGATGATGACTCTGTCTCATTTGATGGAAGCATGAACTTAGGGGGAGATTAAGGCCCAAGTTCCATTCCAGATCTACCTGAATGGGCATTGACAAAGGAGTCTACACCAGGACAATTCAATGTATCCTTAGTCAAACAAATCATGTCTATCCAAAAGGCCATTCAGAACACCTCAAATGCTGGTACCAAGGCTATTCTTCAAGCCCACCTAGATTCTCTACATCTCATGAAGCTACAACAATTAAGACATAATCTAAGTGTGGATGAACTCAAAAAGGATATAGCTTACTTGAAGGCCTATAATTCTGAGAAGCTGGGTTCAATAATGCCCTATGGTACCATGCAGGATCTACTCCTGAGACTGAGAAGAGAATCAGATGCTGAAAAGAAGCTGGCCAAATTGGAAGACAGAGTTCAAGTAATTGAAAACTCTGTGGCCTCTATTCTTCAAAATCAACAGTCCCAGACCAGTCTTCTAATGCAACTGGCTAAAGCACAAGGCTGGACTCCTCAACTTGATGATAACAAAAATGGGGAGAAAGGACCAAATGAGGGGGAGAAACTTCAGATACAAATCAGTAAAGTAATTGTGCCTTCAATTACTGCCTCAAAGCCACCAGTTGCAGATGGTATAGATCTGATTCAAGCAGCAGTAGCTAACTTGAATGTTGCTGAGAAAGAACAGTTGAGTTTGGTCAACTGGAAGAAGATTGATGAGGAGATACATAAAAAGTTTGAACTTGTCAAGGAGCTAGTTAAGTCAGCCATCCATCACTCTCAAGTCAAGCAAATTAGTGTGAATGAGATGGGCATGAACTATCTGGAAAGAGGATAATCTTCCTGCATCAAGTCTCCAAAGGCTGAAATGATTCTTAAACCAAGGGCAAACTACTCAAAATCATCCTTGAAGAACCCCTTGGACACTGTATATGAGACACCCAAGCCTAATGAGAAGAAGCTTCTGTCAAGATCAATTTTCTTCTATAAAGATCCAGCTGATTCAGTTTCTAAAAGGAGGATTGCTAAGATTTTCAGAAATGGAAAAGAAATTTGTGTGGTGGCTGGACACCCTCAATTTGCTCAAGCAAAGAGAGAAGAAAAAGCTAGATCAAAGCAGGAGAAGAAGCAGGCTACTCTAGATGCTAGAAAGGCTAAATAAAAGAGAGAGCAAATTGCTATCTTGGCCATGCTACATGCTGTAAATTCATCACAACAAATTCCCTCTCAACCATCTGAAGCAACTGAATCAAGGAAGCAAGTTGAAGAGCATGAGTTAACGATCAAAGAGTAAAAGCGGAACATCAATGATCAAATGGATTGCTTCATCCACTAGATATACTCGAATGGAAATGGGAGCATATCGCGATGGATTTCGTGGTAGGATTGACAAAGACTAAGTCTAATCATGATGTGATTTGGGTAATAGTCGATCGACTGACAAAATCAGCGCATTTCTTGCCAATCAATGAAAGATTCTCATCGGAAAAGTTGGTTAAAATATACTTGGATGAAATCGTAATGCGTCATGGAGTACTAGTGTTTATCGTATCTGATAGAGATCCGAGATTTAACTCGAGATTTTGGAGACAATTATATGATCATTTGGGAATGAAGTTAAAAATGAGCACCGTGTATCATCCGCAGACAGACGGACAAAGTAAAAGGTGTTACGACCGGCATTTTCGTGTAATATTATTTGTGGTTTTGGTATAATATTAAAGTCGAAAGTAAATATGATCAATGATTTCACGATGTATTAGTGAGAATTTATGCATTATAAAATTTTTATGTGTAGTACATGATTTTTTTCAAAGTAAAAGTTTATTTATTTCCTTTATTTTTTATTTATAAGGAATATTGTAAGCCTTGGAGAAATTTTCTTTTAAAAGATATTTTGTTCATAAATCTTGAAAGTGGTTTTATAAAATCTTTAAAAATCCAAATTATTTTATGGTATAAATTTTATAATTTTTGAACTTTTATTTTATTATATAAAAATAAATCTTTGAAAATAAGTTGCTTATTAATTATCAAATTACACGGTTGCCCTTGCATGCAAATCCTTTTCTATTCAATTTAAAGGGCTAAAGAGACAATTCCAACCCCACTAACTCTCATTTTACTAGCCAAATTCCTTCTTTGTCCTTGCATGCAAAATGATCTAAGTATAATTGGAAGGTTATTCTTGTCAAATCTCATTTCCACTCATATTTTGTCAAATCAAAAACCATAAAACAAGCAAAGTATCATGATCATTTCACACTCCACCCACACCACACTCTCTCCTCCCTCCCTCCTCCCTCTCACTTTCGGCCCTCCCCCTCTCCTCTCGGGTTTTAGCCGAGAACCAAACCTCCCTCCCATTTTCTTCATTCCTCATTCAAGCTCTCACCTTCTATACAAGTAAATACTACTTCCCATATCATGATCATATATACTTCAAAGAGTTTTGAGTAAAAAGTTTAAGTTTTAAGTTTGCATGTCAAGGTTTTAGTTGGAACTCAAAGTACAACCTTAATTCTTATGGATATAAGGTTGTTTTTGAGAGGACTACAAGGAATGGTGTAGTGCCAAGTCTTGAGAAGGAAACTCTTGATGTTGAATGGCCATTTCCCTTCCATTTCATTCGGCCATGACCTTAAGGGAGCCGAATGAATGGTCCTTGAGATCATTCTTGTTGCTTTATTCAATTCTTGTATGTTTATGTGGTAATGGCATGAATCTTGTAGTGAAAACTTGATGAAACTCTTTGCATGCTAAGTGATCATATAGATATAGCTTATGCTAGGCTTGCATGTCAATTCCATGATAGAATATATTTAGAAAATAAGTTGTTTTGGTTTGTAAAACTCGAAGTTATGCATGCATGTGGAATTATCTTGGAATGTTGGAAGATTTTGTTAGTAAGCTTTAAATTCAGTAGGGATAAGGTGTTAATCTTGATTAGTGCTCCTTGATGTATGGTAATAATTCGTGTATATATAAAAATACATAACTTGTTATTTTCAAAAACTTGATGACTTGTAAGTTGTGAAATATGATTTCCTTTGTTTTGCCATGATTGCACCTCAGGTAAGGACGATATCATGGGTAGGCCCTCATTAGGCCCTGAGGTTTAGAGTAAGTTTTGACTATGTCATTGATGTGCAATTTAAGGCCCAAGCCACCAGAAGCTAGGATTAGGAGTATATAAAAGGTTTTAGGTGTTGGTTGGAGGTTTCCAAGTCGTTTGGTTAGGTGCACAAGTGGAATCATAAAATCTGTCCAGCAGGGGACAGTTTTGTTGCAACTTAGAAATAGGAAGTTTTGACCATATCATGGGTAGGCCCTCATTAGGCCCTGTTGGGCCTTAGTTAGAGGGAGTGTCAGAGAAGTTTTTCCAACCATAGTTCATAGAATATGAGTTAGAACCATGTGTCACAAGTTAATTCAAGTCAGGTTGTT
The DNA here is from genome assembly GCF_009905375.1 of Apium graveolens. Taxonomy (NCBI): domain Eukaryota; kingdom Viridiplantae; phylum Streptophyta; class Magnoliopsida; order Apiales; family Apiaceae; genus Apium; species Apium graveolens. The sequence goes on along the minus strand of NC_133648.1, from coordinate 112,197,061 downwards.
TTCTGCCCAGAAAAACAGGGGAACCATGGACTTTAAGCTTAGACCCAAGGAGGCCCAAGTCAGGCCCTTGAGCCACATCAAGTTTGGGAGATGCCCTAAGTTCAGGAGAGTCTTGTGTAAGAGTTTTAGAGGAAAACTAGTAGTTTAAGGGTGTCTAATGCACTCAAGAAACCATAGATGTCATTCTGAAATTTACACCAGTGAGCACTTTCATTTATCACATAGTTTTAGAACACTTAGGAGTGAGATCTAGGTTGACCACCATGGTTGTAAGATAGTATAAATTCAGTAGAGAAAAAGTCCCAAGTGAGGTTCAATAGGTCTTGGATAGTTTAGTAAAGGCACATCGAGTTAGGAAGTCAAAATTAGGAGACTTTGTCTAGTATAGTGACCAAGTGACTTAAGTTGGGGATCGAGATCATCCAAGCCTAGTGTTGCATTATGGTGTATATGGTATTATTTGGTATTAAAATATGATATGTGAGTATATGTGGCTTTGTGTGCAAATATATTTTGAAGGTGAATATAAATTAAGTGCATATAGGCCTAAGTGCCATTCATGTTTAATTTCGGATTGTAAATAGGTTAAGTTGGTGAGAATATATTATAATGAGGATTATTATTATTTATGTAGGATCTCAAGACGAGGGTAAAATTGCCATAAAGGTCGAGTGAAGCTTCCAGTTGCTCCTACCAGTCAGACCAGACCAGCCTTTCTCAAGGCAAGTGATTCAACCTGTCTTTCGTATTAACTACAAATAGTTCATATATATCGATGCGAATATCCTGAGTCATTTTGATATACTTGAACCAAGCGTATCTTAAGTTTATCTTTGAATCATATAGAAATGCCATGAACCCTCGAGTACGTATCGCAATTAGTTCAAAAGTCTTTTTATGATAGTATATTAAAGTAATTTGAACGCCATCATAAAATAAAGAGTTGTTATAACAGTTGGTTGATCCTCTTGATTTACATGCTAATGATTCCTAAGTATTGATATCTCATCATGATACTTGAACCCCTATAGAACCTTACCTTGATACCTGAAAGCCAGATATTTATCAAAATTGTCCCTAATTGATTGATACCCCTCTTTCTTATCCTAAAGCTTGACAATTCTGATATATCCTGAGTTAAAGATCATTTGTTCATACCTTAACACCCTTAGTATTCATGAAGCTTATCTTCTTGATGATCTAGCACTTGCACCTTGTCGAGAAACCATTGCTTTAAGCCTAGTTTGGCATTACCCCTTCATAATATCCAATAGCCTCACTAAATTTCCTTGTCCAAGTTTTCATATATGAAAACCTTTCAGTTACCCTAATAGAGTAAAGTCTAGTGGATCATGTCCCTGAGATTTAGTATCATATTTCCAGTGTTTCAAGTTGATCTATAATCCCTTGATAAAAATGTTTATTTTATCATAAATCAGCATCAATTTTTGAAATAAATAAAATGTGGATTTTCAATCCCAAAGGGGGATAAATGTTTTCTTTGAATAGTGGATCTGGACTGAGACGCGAGTCCTTTCCACACTTATAATATAGGCTTAAAAGTTGCCTAGGGATCCCATTAATGTTTTAGAATGCAGCGAGGTTCAGGATTACTTCGCGGCTGATCATCGGCTGTAATCCGTAGCGTCATAAAATGATTTTGATTAAGATATGATTTTGAAATTGTTTTGATACAAGAAAATGATGCCATCACCCAAAGTATTATCTCTTGTTATCATTGGTTATGTCTTCACATTGACATTCTTTAATATATATCTCAATTTATGTTTTGTATCGTATTGTTTAGCACTTGTTGAGCATTTGGCTCACTTCTTGCTTTACCCTGATATTTCAGCTAGCAGCTATGGTTAGATTCAAGCAGACCGCCCGTAAGACCTATGACGCTGATGCGTATGTTCGAGCTCAGGTAGAATAAGAGATAGTTATGTGTGAGGAATCGATATTAAAATCAGTTGTAATAGATGGTAGTGTTGGGTTGTTCCAAACCCTAAACTGTAAGATCTTGGATTGTGTTGTGTTTACTTATTTTAAAATATTATAATAGTTATATTCAATTTGTTGGTTAAGTTGGGGGTGTGACAGGTTTTGGTATCAGAGCTACGGTTTAGAGTCCCTGGACAGCCCAAATAGGTTATAGGATTTATGTATAGGCTATAGATAATATGCGAGAGTGTAGGTTAAGTAAAGTTATTATTAATACTCCTCTTATTGGTTTGTCAGCAAAGGGCGCATTCCTCGACATCCTCTGGGTCGGACGACACTATTGCTTTCTCCGTGTATGCTGAGTTGAGGCACGAGTTTGACATGCTTCAGGGCAAGTACGACCGACTGATAGACCGACTGAAGAGCGTGTACCCTGACAGCCGAAACTATGAAGGGAAGCCCAAGGAGCAGATGACTGCGAGACTTGAGACCTTGGTTCAGTACGTCAACACTAAGCTTGAGGAGATGCCAGCGCACCAGGACCGCACCAGCCAGTATGTCATCCAGATGGTGGCAGATGAGCTCCAGAGCATTGTGAAGACGCTTCGAGAGGAGAAGACTACCAAGCCCCGTTCAGATGGAGTGGAGCCTTAGTTCTTTCCATTTACCTTTTCATGTTGTTGTACTATCAGACTTCGTAGAATTCCCAGTTGTTTCCTTTAAATAAGCCTGTTAATCCTAGAATCAGACTTTGTCCTAATCCAGATGTATTGTGACCTTTAAATTTCAATAATCATGCACTATTGTTCCATATGCTCTCAACTATTATTTTACGCTTTTATCAGCATCGCCATACCTGCTTAATTTGAAACTTGACCTCATATGTAAATAAGAATGCCATGCGATACCCTCAAATTATTTCATCATTCATATCTGTTTTGACAAAACTCTTATTTCAGGATCATGCCTCCCAAAAAGAAGAACCCAACAACCACATCTACCACAGACCCAAATATTCTTCGATTACTGGAAACTTTGCAACAGCAAACCAATGTTATAGCTCAACAACAACTAACTCTTCAACAACGAATTGAAAACCAAGATAACCGTGAACCACACCAACCACCTGAATAACCAGTACCACCTACACAAATTGTCACTTTCAAGGCTTTTCAGAATGTGAATCCACCTGCATTTCATGATACCACTGATCCAATAATAGCTAACACATGGATTAAGGAAATGGAAAGGGCTTTTGAGTTGGTACAGTTAGGAGACGATCAGAAGACGCCATATGCTACTTACTTCTTGAAGGGCGAAGTCATCTATTGATGGGAATCAGTAAAAGCTATGGAAGCAACTCAGCAGGTTTCTTGGGAGAGATTTAAGAAGTTATTTCTGGAAAAGTATTACCCTAAGTACATGCAGAATCAGATGGAGCTTAAATTTCTTGAGTTGAAGCAAAGGAACATGACTGTATTAGAGTATGAGAAGAAGTTCACTGAGTTGTCAAGGTTTGTGACAAAGTATACCAGCACTGAGGAGGAAAAAGCAAAGAAATTTCAGCAAGGATTGGAGTCTTGGATCAGAGATAGAGTGGCTATGTTTGAGCTTGAAACCTATGCGGGAGTAGTATAGAAAGCTGCTCTGATTGAGAATAATGGGATGCAGTCAAGGAAGGAAAGGGATAACAAGAAGAGGAAAGTTCCATTTTATGGAGAGAAGTCTGAAGCCGGAAGTTCACAAGATCGGAATGTTAAGAGGATTGGATTTCATAAGGGTGGAAATTTTCACAAGAAGGGAAATTTGGGCAAAAGACAAGAATCGAAGGGGAACGACCAGGCAAGCCAAGGACAAGTTGGAGAAAACAGGTTCCAGAGATCGGAATGCAAGCATTGTGGAAGAAGGCACCCTGGAGTGTGCAATAAACTGAGCATGACATGCCATAGGTGCAACCAGAAGGGACATTTAGCGAATGAGTGCAAGATGCCGAAGCCAGGAGTTACATGTTACAAGTGTGGGAAGACTGGACACATAGCTAGGGAGTGCAAGGCAACCGGACCAGTCAAAGCTCTGATGAATGTGGCAAGTACCAGTGCTAGCGTGCCAACTGAGGTATTGGCATTACCTCCACCACCTACAACAACCCCACAAGCAACAACAAGGACATTCGATCTGAAGATGAAGGACGCTGTTCAGAATTCTGAGGTGATAGCAGGTACACTTTTACTCAATAATGTCAAAGCTAAAGTATTGATTGATTCGGGAGCAACAAGATCTTTCATATCAGAAACTTTTGTTGATAAACTTCAATATGATAAAATGGTTATGAGCGAGGTAGTAAATGTGGTAATTGCGAACCAAGAGAAGATTCCTGTGAATCAATTCTATCCGAAGTGTGAGATTGATATTTCGGGGTATAAGTTTTCAGCCGACTTGATACTCTTCAAGTTGGGAGATTTCGATAAAATTTTAGGAATGGATTGGTTAGGGAAGAATAACGCCCAGATTAATTGTAAGACCAAGAAAGTGTATTTAAAGATGAAGAGTGGAGAGAAGGTAGTATTTAAGGGGCAGAGGCAAGAGCAACTATTTCTTACAATCGTTCAGGCTAAAAAGTTACTTAGAAAAGGTTGTGAGTCGTTCCTAGCTTATGTAGTGGATTCAGAAAAAGGCATTCCCAGCATAGAAGATATTCCCATAGTTAACGAGTTTCCCGATGTGTTTCCAGATGAACTACCAGGCTTACCACCAGATCAACAAATCGAGTTCGAGATCAACCTTGCTCCAGGCACGGAACCAGTTTCAAAGGCCCCATAAAGGATGGCACCAGCAGAAATGAAAGAGTTGGCGAGCCAGCTACAAGAATTGTTGGATAAGGGAGTGATACGGCCAAGTACGTCGCCATGGGGATCACCTATTCTATTTGTAAAGAAGAAAGATGGGAGTATGCGACTATGCATAGATTATCGGGAGTTGAATAAGGTAACAATCAAGAACCGCTACCCGCTACCAAGAATAGATGACCTTTTTGACCAGCTGAAGGGAGCAAAATGATTTTCAAAGATTGACTTGAGATCGGGATACAATCAATTAAAGATCAAGGAAGAAGATATTCCCAAGACAACATTCAGGACCAAATATGGGCATTATGAATTCCTAGTAATGCCGTTTGGATTGACCAACGCCCCGGCCACATTTATGGATCTGATGAATCGAGTTTTTAAGAAGTATTTGGACAAGTTTGTAGTGGTATTCATTGATGACATCCTTATTTATTCTAAGTCGGAAGAAGAACATAAGCAGCACCTCTGGATATCATTGGAGATACTTCGTCAAGAGAAGATGTATGCCAAGTTTTCCAAATATGAGTTTTGGTTAAAGGAAGTTCAATTCTTGGGGCACGTCATTGGAAATGAAGGAGTTAAAGTGGATCCGGCAAAGATTGAGGCGGTTATGAATTGGGAAAGGCCAAAGACTCCTACGGAAGTGCGAAGTTTTCTAGGATTGGCAGGATATTATAGAAGGTTTGTCAAGGATTTTTCAAAAATCGCCACGCCATTGACCAAGTTAACCAGGAAGAATCAGAAGTTTGAATGGAGTGCAGAATGTGAGGATAGCTTTCAAGAGTTGAAACAGAGGTTGGTAACAGCTCCGGTGTTAGTACTTCCAGATGACCAAGGAAACTTTGTGATATTCAGTGACACTTCACATAAGGGATTGGGCTGTGTGTTAATGCAACACAGTAAGGTGATCGCGTATGCGTCAAGACAGTTGAAACCGTATGAGTTGAAGTACCCGACACATGACTTGGAACTAGCCGCCATAGTGTTCGCACTTAAGATTTGGAGACATTACCTCTACGGAGAAAAGTGTGAAATCTACACAGATCATAAGAGTTTAAAGTACATTTTCACTCAGAAGGAGCTCAATATGAGGCAGAGGAGATGGCTGGAATTGATCAAGGACTACGATTGCTCGATAAATTACCATCCTGAAAAGGCGAATGTTGTGGCCGATGCTCTAAGCAGGAAGGAGAGACTGAATATGATGGCAACACCAAAGGAATTGTCTGAAGAAATCAAGAGATTTGAACTGGAACTTTTTGATTGTGAAAGAGTTGAAGAAGTTTGTCGTGCGATGACTTTTCAGCCAACACTAGTGGAAAGGATAAAGAAATGTCAAGAAGAAGTAATGGAGAAAGAGAAGAATCAGCTAACTGGAGAGGAGATTAATACTCAAAAGGATGAGCAAGGTATACTAAGGTTTTCCTCAAGAATTTGAATTCCTCATGTACCTGAATTAAAGAATGTGATCCTACAAGAGGCCCACAATTTGAAATTTTCAATCCACCCGGGAAGCACTAAGATGTATCAGGACTTTAAGAAAAATTTTTGGTGGCTAAATATGAAGCGAGACGTGGCGGAATGGGTTGTGAAGTGTTATACTTGTCAGAAAGTGAAGGTAGAACATCAACGACCAAGCGGATTAATTCAGCCCCTAAAGATTCCAGAATGGAAATGGGAAAATATTGCTATGGACTTTATAGTGGGACTACCGCGAACGAAATTCGGACATGACGCTATATGGGTTATAGTTGATCGTCTTACGAAGTCAGCGCATTTCCTTTCAATTAATGAGAAGTCGTCATTGGACAAATTGGTTCATCTGTACGTGCGTGAAATTATACTAAAACATGGAGTACCCGTATTGATAGTTTCAGACAGAGATCCCCGATTTAACTCGAGATTCTGGAAGCAATTTCAAGAAAGTCTTGGCACAAAGTTGAATATGAGCACGGCGTACCACCCGCAGACTGATGGTCAGAGCGAAAGGACAATTCAAACGATCGAAGACATGTTGCGCAGTTGTGCAATCGATTTTGCAGGAAGTTGGGACGACCACTTGCCATTGATTGAATTCTCTTACAATAATAGTTATCATTCCAGTATTGGCATGCCACCATACGAAGCTTTGTACGGGCGAAAATATAGATCACCGACAAGTTGGGATGAAGTAGGAGAATGAAGGATTCTCGGCTCGGAATTGGTACAACAGTTGCATGACACAGTCAAGTTAATTCAGAGAAGGCTACTTGTTGCTCAAGATAGACAAAGGAAGTATGCGGATCCAGCGCGTAAGGATGTTCGATTCCAAGTTGGCGAAGCTGTTTTGCTGAAGGTGTCGCCTAGAAAAGGGTTGTCTAGATTTGGCAAGAAAGGGAAGTTAACACCAAGATATATAGGTCCTTTTGAAATTTTGAGTCAAGTGGGGAAGGTAGCCTACAAGTTAGCCTTACGACCTCAGTATCAGCATGTGCATAATGTGTTCCATGTGTCGCTGCTTAAGAAGTACAATCCTGACACTAGCCATGTGATAGAATATGAACCTGTAGAAATTCAGGCAGACCTGTCATTTGTGGAACAACCTGTCAAAATACTCAACTGGAAAGAGAAGAGTCTTAGAAACAAGTTAGTAAAGTTAGTAAAAGTACTTTGGAAGAACCCTAAGATCGAATAATCGACCTGGGAGTTAGAGTCTGTTATGCGTTCCCGGTATTCTCATCTGTTCTCTTATATTCTGGGGACAGAATCCTTTAAGGGGGAGAGGATGTTACGACTGGCATTTTCGTGTAATATTATTTGTGGTTTTGGTATAATATTTAAAGTCGAAAGTAAATATGATCAATGATTTCACGATGTGTTAGTGAGAATTTCTGCATTATAAAATTTTTATGTGTAGTACATGATTTTTTCCAAAGTAAAAGTTTATTTATTTCCTTTATTTTTGATTTATAAGGAATATTCTAAGCCTTGGAGAAATTTTCTTTTAAAAGATATTTTGTTCATAAATCTTGAAAGTGGTTTTATAAAATCTCTAAAAATCCAAATTATTTTATGGTATAAATTTTATAATTTTTGAACTTTTATTTTATTATATAAAAATAAATCTTTGAAAATAAGTTGTTTATTAATTATCAAATTACATGGTTGCCCTTACATGCAAATCCTTTTCTATTCAATTTAAAGGGCTAAAGAGACAATTCCAACCCCACTAACTCTCATTTTACTAGCCAAATTCCTTCTTTGTCCTTGCATGCAAAATGATCTAAGTATAATTGGAAGGTTATTCTTGTCAATTCTCATTTCCACTCATATTTTGTCAAATCAAAAACCATAAAACAAGCAAAGTATCATGATTATTTCACACTCCACCCACACCACACTCTCTCCTCCCTCTCACTCTCGGCCCTCCCCCTCTCCTCTCGGGTTTTAGCCGAGAACCAAACCCCCCTCCCCTTTTCTTCATTCCTCATTCAAGCTCTCACCTTCTATAGAAGTAAATACTACTTCCCATATCATGATCATATATACTTCAAAGAGTTTTGAGTAATAAGTTTAAGTTTTAAGTTTGCATGTCAAGGTTTTAGTTGGAACTCAAAGTACAACCTTGATTCTTATGGATTTAAGGTTGTTTTTGAGAGGACTACAAGGAATGGTGAAGTTCCAAGTCTTGAGAAGGAAACTCTTGATATTGAATGGCCATTTCCCTTCCATTTCATTCGGCCATGACCTTAAGGGAGCCGAATGAATGGTCCTTGAGATCATTCTTGTTGCTTTGTTCAATTCTTGTATGTTTATATGGTAATGGCATGAATCTTGTAGTGAAAACTTGATGAAACTCTTTGCATGCTAAGTGATCATCTAGATATAGCTTATGCTAGGCTTGCATGTCAATTCCATGATAAAATATATTTAGAAAATATGTTGTTTTGGTTTGTAAAACTCGAAGTTATGCATGCATGTGGAATTCTCTTGGAATGTTGGAAGATTTTGATCATTTGGAGAGATTTTGTTAGTAAGCTTTAAATTCGGTAGGGATAAAGTGTTAATCTTGATTAGTGCTCTTTGATGTATGGTAATAATTCGTGTATATATAAAAATACATAACTTGTTATTTTTAAAAACTTGATGACTTGTAAGTTGTGAAATGTGATTTCCTTTGTTTTTCCATGATTGCACCTTAGGTAAGGATGATCTACATCAAGATTATTTTGAGTATAAGGGAGTTATTTCAGTAGATCACCATGTTTAAGTCTTGGTTTGGGTATTTGGGTTGTTGGTGGTTGAGTTTGTCAAGTAAAAACCTTGGAGAAAGGAGAGTTTTAGTTTCTGCAGAAAATCAGTTTAGTACCCTGAGGTTTAGAGTGAGTTTTGACCATGTCATTGATGTGCACTTTAAGGCCCAAGCCACCAGAAGCTAGCATTAGGAGTATATAAAAGGTTTTAGGTGTTGGTTGGAGGTTTCCAAGTCGTTTGGTTAGGTGCACAAGTGGAATCACAAAATCTGTCCAGCAGGGGACAGTTTTGTTGCAACTTAGAAATAGGAAGTTTTGACCATGTCATGGGTAGGCCCTGATTAGGCCCTGTTGGGCCTTAGTTAGAGGGAGTGTCAGAGAAGTTTTTCAAACCATAGTTCATAGAATATGAGGTAGAACCATGTGTCACAATTTAATTCAAGTCAGGGTGTTTTCTGCCCAGAAAAACAGGGGAACCATGGACTTTAAGCTTAGGCCCAAGGAGGCCCAAGTCAGGCCCTTGCCTTGAGCCACATCAAGTTTGGGAGATGCCCTAAGGTCAGGAGAGTCTTGTGTAAGAGTTTTGGAGGAAAACTAGTAGTTTAAGGGTGTCTAATGCACTCAAGAAACCATAGATGTCTTTCTGAAATTTACACCAATGAGCACTTTCATTTATCACATAGTTTTAGAACACTTAGGAGTGAGATCTAGGTTGACCACCATGGTTGTAAGATAGTATAAAGTCAGTAGAGCAAAAGGCCCAAGTGAGGGTCAATAGGGCTTGGATAGTTTAGTAAAGGCACATCGAGTTAGGAAGCCAAAATTTGGAGATTTTGTCTAGTATAGTGACCAAGTGACTTAAGTTGGGGATCGAGATCATCCAAGACTAGTGTTGCATTATGGTGTATGTGGTATTATTTGGTATTAAAATATGATATGTGAGTATATGTGGCTTTGTGTGCAATTATATTTTGAAGGTGAATATAAATTAAGTGCATATAGGCCTAAGTGCCATTCGTGTTTAATTTCGGGATGTAAATAGGTTAAGTTGGTGAGAATATATTATAATGAGGATTATTATTGTTTATGTAGGATCTCGAGACGAGGGTAAGCTTGCCATAAAGGTCGAGTGAAGCTTCCAGTTGCTCCTACCAGTCAGACCAGACCAGCCTTTCTCAAGGCAAGTGATTCAACCTGTCTTTCGTATTCACTACAAATAGTTCATATATATTGATGTGAATATCCTGAGTCATTTTGATATACTTGAACCAAGCGTATCTTAAGTTTATCTTTGAATCATATAGAAATGGCATGAACCCTCGAGTACGTATTACAAGTAGTTCAAAAGTCTTTTCATGATAGTATATTAAAGTAATTTGAACGCCATTATAAAATAAAGAGTTGTTATAACACTTGGTTGATCCTCTTGATTAACATGCTAATGATTCCTAAGTATTGATATCTCATCCTGATACTTGAACCCCTATAGAACCTTACCTTGATACCTGAAAGCCAGATATTTATCAAAGTTATCCCTAATTAATTGATACCCCTCTTTCTTATCCTAAAGCTTGACAATTCTGATATATCCTGAGTTAAAGATCATTTGTTCATACCTTAACACCCTTAGTATTCATGAAGCTTATCTTCTTGATGATCTAGCACTTGCACCTTGTCGAGAAACCATTGCTTTAAGCCTAGTTTGGCATTACCCCTTCATAATATCCAATAGCCTCACTAAATTTCCTTGTCCAAGTTTTCATATATGAAAACCTTTCAGTTACCCTAATAGAGTAAAGTCTAGTGGATCATGTCCCTGAGATTTAGTATCATATTTCCAGTGTTTCAAGTTGATCTATAATCCCTTGATAAAATGTTTATTTTGTCATAAATCGGCATTAGTTTTTGAAATAAATAAAATGTGGATTTTCAATCCCAAAGGGGGATAAATGTTTTCTTTGAATAGTGGATCTGGACTGAGACGCGAGTCCTTTCCACACTTATAATGTAGGCTTAAAAGTTTCCTAGGGATCCCATTAATGTTTTAGAACACAGCGAGGTTCGGGATTACTTCGCGGCTGATCACCGGCTGTAATCCGTAGTGTCATAAAATGATTTTGATTAAGATATGATTTTGAAATTGTTTTGATACAAGCAAATGATACCATCACCCAAAATTCTATCTCTTGTTATCATTGGTTATGTCTTCACATTGACATTCTTTAATATATATCTCGATTTATGTTTTGTATCGTATTGTTTAGCACTTGTTGAGCATTTGGCTCACTTCTTACTTTACCCTGATATTTCAGCTAGCAGCTATGGTTAGATTCAAGCAGACCGCCCATAAGACCTGTGATGCTGATGCGTATGTTCGAGCTCATGTAGAATAAAAGATAGTTATGTGTGAGGAATCGATATTAAAATCAGTTGTAATAGATGGTAGTGTTGGGCTGTTCCAAACCCTAAACTGTAAGATCTTGGATTGTGTTGTGTTTACTTATTTTTAAAATATTGTAATAGTTATATTCAATTTGTTGGTTAAGTTGGGGTATGTCAAAAGGACTATTCAAACGATTGAGGATATGTTGAGAACCTGTGCAATAGATTTCAAATGAAATTGGGATGACCATTTGACGTTAATTGATTTTTCCTACAATAATAGTTATCATACAAGTATCGGCATGCTGCCCTATGAAGCGTTGTATGGAAGATAATGCAGATCCCCTACCTATTGGGATGAAGTTGGTGAGAGCAAGCTGTTAGGTCCAGAATTAGTGCAACAAATGAAAAAGAAAGTGGAAGTTATTCGCAAAAGGCTGATAGCTGCTCAAGATCGACAAAAGAAATATATAAATCAGAACTGGAAAGATATGCAATTCAAGCCCGGAGATAAAGTATTGTTAAAGATATCTCCATAGAAAGGTCTATCCATATTCGAGAAGAAAGGGAAGTTGAATACTAGATATATTGGACCCTTCGAGGTGTAGATTCTGTTTGAATTGTAGATTCTGACAGTGATCACAACAATAATGAAGATATGGATCAAATGGCTGCCCTACTGGTTTAAAGTTTCAAGAAGACGGTCTACAGAAACTTCAAGAATTGGGAGAAGATTTTCCATAAAAGGTTCCAGTTCCTCAACCTCTGATTAGAGAACAACAGAAGAGATACTGATTGGAAGGAAGCTAGATCTGGAAAACCTGACAAGTCAAAAGAGAGATGTTATAACTGTGATGGACGTGGACACTTTGTAGCTGACTGCAGAAAACCCAGAGCTTAGAAAAACAAGCTTTGATCTCAAAGAAGAGAAACTGGGATGATTCATCAGACTCATATAATGGGATCAATTATGCTCTTATGGAAAATGCTAATGCTGAGGCTAACAATACTGAATTAAAGGTACCTCAGTCTACTCTTGCATTTGATACTGATGATATCTATGAATTAAGATTATTTCTTAATTCTCTGTATGTTAGTTTTAGGGATCAAACCTTATAGAACAATAGGATCAAGAGTGAAAACTCGGTGCTAAAGAAAAGGAATTATTACCTAGAAATTGAGTTGCTTTCCATGCTAGAAATTCAAAAAGAAAGAGATAATGTTGTTATGTTAAAGAAAAATTGTTAGAAAAACATGCTTATCTAGAAAAGGAGCTAGCTAAAGAGAGAGAAGTCATTAAACTTTGGACTAACTCAGGAAAGGCAACTCAGGAAATCTTAGAAAATGGTTGTTGGGGATCAGGATTATGATATTCAGCTTGATCTAATTCTAATAAGAAAAGTGGAGAAGAAACTGAGAAAACAGAACCAATAAAAATTGATAGTCATGTCAAATTGAACAAGATTCAAATAAAGACCATTAAGTTTAATCCAAGTGCTAATAATGTTAAATCAATCCATGAGGAAGGTACTACCTCAACACCTAGATCAAACTTAATTACTGAAAAAAGTGAAGAAGTTCACATAAATTCAGTAAATATTGGTTCAATGACTCAGAAACATCTTAAGCAAAAGCTGAAGGACTTACACATGAAAGACAAGAGGAAAAGGTCTAGGAAAAATAAGAATGGTAAGGTAGGTGTTAATAATAATGGAAATTATGTGACTCCTCCTAATGCACCTTGAAAGACCTGTTCAAACTATGGTAGCACTAATCATCTTGCTAATTCTTGTAGGAAGAATAAAGAGATAAAAGTCATTCCTTGTAAATCAGAGTTTAGAAATAGAACAGCTAGATATAAACCATTGAATCCTTGTTTTCATTGTGGCAGTGTTTGGCACTCTATTTATACATGTAAAGAGTATCAAAGTTTTTATTATGATTTTTATAAACTGAAACGTTTTTTAGTTAAAGCAAAATCTGTTTCTGAAGTCTGGGTCCTTAAAACACTAACTGATTCAAATTACTGATTAAAGGGTGACAGGAGGAATGCTCTAGTCTTGGACAGTGGATGTTCAGGACATATGACTAGTTATAAATCCCTTCTATCAGAATTTGAGAAGGCTGGCCCAAGCGTTTCTTATGGAGATGGAAACTTAGGAAAACTCTTGGGATATGGCAAAATCAAAATTGGAAATGTCATCATTGAAAATGTAGCTCTAGTTGCAGGACTCAAGCATAATCTGATTAGTGTGAGTCAAATCTGTGACAGAAGTTACCATGTCAACTTTTATAAGGAGCATTGTGAAATTATCGGTAAGTCTGATGGAAATATCACATTGACTGGTATGAGACATGGTAGTTTATATGAAGCCAGAGTCTCCACAAGAATTGATAATTTAGAATTTTTTCTACTAAGTAGAGCATTTGTGGAAGACAGCTGGAACTGGCATAAAAGACTTTCTCACCTCAACTTCAACAATATCAATGAACTTATGAGGACAGATCTTGTAAGAGGATTGCCCAATACAGTGTTTACTCCTGATGTCTTATGTGGTTCATTCCAGAAAGACAAACAAAGGAAGACATCTTTCAAGAGTAAAACTGAATCCTCCATTCTTGAACCATATCATCTACTTCATGTTGATCTCGTTGGTCCAGTGAATGTTATGTCTATTTCCAAGAAGAGGTATGCACTTGTGATTGTTGATGAATATACAAGATACACATGGGTGTATTTTCTGCACACCAAGGATGAATCTTCATCTATTCTTCTTGATCATGTGAGGGAGCTGGAAAAAGGATCAACATATAGAGTGAAGATCATCAGAAGTGATAATGGAACTGAATTCTATAATAGCTCTATGGAAGAGTTCTGCAAACTTAAGGGGATAAAACAAGAGTTTTCTGCTCCTGGAACTCCATAACAAAATGAAGTTGTTGAAAGAAAGAATAGAACTCTGATAGAAGCTACAAGAACCATGCTAGAAGAAGTAAGATTTCTTACCTACTTCTGGGCTGAGGCTGTGCAAACTGCTTGCTTTACATAAAATGCAACATTGATCAACAAGCATGGAAAAACACCATTTGAGATGGTGAAAGGGAAGAAGCCAAATTTGAAATACTTTCAAATATTTGGTTGTAAGTGTTTTATTCTCAAAACTCATCCGGAGCAGCTTACCAAGTTTGACTTAAAAGCTGAAGAAGGAATCTTTGTGGGATATCCATTGTCTACAAAAGCCTTCAGAGTTTATAATCTGAGAACAAGAAAAGTCATCAAATCTATACATGTATCTTTTGATGACAAGAAGATAATAGGTCTAGAAGATACAGATGACCATGACAAGTTGAGATTTATGCTGAACTTGTAAATCCTGACTCTGATTCAGTAAATCCTGATATCACTCAAAGCTCTGAGGTTCCACAAGATAGTGGAAATTCTTCTGACACTAAAGTATATGTTGAGGGGGAGCAACATGACTCAAATCCAGAGACTACTTCAAGTGATTCAACTCAAGAAACATCAGTAGAAAGATCATCAGACTCATCTTCCTCAACCTCTGATGAGTCAAATGTTGATAACCATGGGAACACTGATTCGGGGGGAGCATCAGGAAAAAATAGTGGTACTACTCAAGGAAATAACAGAGAGTACATGGATCAAGGGGAGGTTCTTCTTCTAGGAATCAACTTCCATCTGCAAGAAAATGGTCTAAGTCACACACACCTGACTTAATCATTGGAAACCCTGATAGTGGTGTAAGAACAAGAAAAGCCACGCAAAATGAATGTCTCCACCATTCTTTTCTATCTCAGACTGAACCTAAAAAGGTTGAAGAAGCTCTGCAAGATGCTCACTGGGTCACATCAATACAAGAGGAACTCAATGAGTTTTAAAGGAACAAAGTCTGGACTCTTGTGCCAAGAACAAAGAACAGATCTGTAGTTGGCACAAAGTGGGTGTTCAGGAAGAAAACTAACAGTGAGGGCATTGTTACAAGAAACAAAGCAAGACTGGTTGGAAAGGGTTACTCACAACAAGAAGGCATCGATTATGATGCGACATTTGCTCCAGTTGCGTGGTTAGAGGAAATAAGAATCTTTCTTGCCCATGCTGCTCACAAGAAGTTTAAGGTGTTCCAAATGGATGTGAATAGTGTATTTCTAAATGGAGAACTTGAAGAGGAATTTTATGTTGAACAACCTCCAGGGTTCATTGATTTAAAGTATCCAGATCATGTCTACTTACTGGATAAAGCACTCTATGGAATGAAGCAAGCTCCAAGGGCCTGGTATGAAACACTTGCTCTATTTCTGCTAGAGAATGGTTTCACAAGAGGTACGATTGATAAAACTCTCTTTTATAAATACCATGGTAAGGACTTGTTATTAGTACATATATATGTTGATGATATCATTTTTGGATCTATTAATGATAAACTATGTGAAAGATTTGCAAAGCTAATGCAGTCCAGGTATCAAATGAGTATGATGGGAGAATTGAGTTACTTTCTGGGGTTACAAGTTAAACAGACTGATGAAGGAATCTTCATAAATCAATCCAAATACACCAGGAATTTACTCAAAATATTTGGAATGCAAGATTTCTCAACTACATCAACTCATATAGCCACTACAACCAAGTTAGATTTAAATACTGGTTTTTCAGTAGATATAACTAACTATAGAGGTATGATTGGCTCACTCCTATATCTGACTGCTAGTAGACCTGATATCATATATGCTACCTGTTTCTGTGCAAGGTTCCAAGCTGACCCTGGAGAACCTCATCTATTAGCTGTGATTTTTTTTTTAAGTATCTCAAAGGCACCATGAAACTGGGATTATGGTATCCTAGAGATTCAGACTTTAAGCTATTTGGATATTCAGATGCTGATTTTACAGGATGCAAAATAGACAGGAAAAGCACTTCTAAAAGCTGCCAATTTCTTGGAGGCAGATTGGTTTCTTGGTACAGCAAGAAACAAAAGACAATTTCCACATCAACTGAAGAAGCAGAATACATTGCTGCAGGAAGTTGTTGTGCTCAGATTCTATGGATGAAGTATCAACTGCTGGATTATGGGTTAGACTATTCTTCTATTCCTATATATTGTAATAATCAAAGTGCTATTGCAATGACAGGAAATCCAATGCAGCATTCAATGACTAAGCACATCAGTATCAGATACCATTTCATAAGGGAACATGTGGAAGCTGGTACAGTGGAATTGGTCTGTGTTCCAACAGATGAGCAAGTAGCAGATATATTTACCAAGCCTCTCTGTGAAGCCACATTCATAAGATTGATGAATGAATTAGGAATGATATCAGGACAATTCTCAAACTCTGATAATTAAGTCTGCTGATATTTTTGAAGCATGGTATCTTATTATCTGTCAGTACTTGTTGGATACTGGTTTTTGTGCTAAATATTTGATGCCATGATAACATGCAACCTGTGCTAAATGATCTTATGTGAAAATCGCATGTTGAACTACTGATTATGCTTATAAACTCTGTTATTAGTTAAACTTATTTTAACTAATATTTATATCAGTAGTTGATAAATCCTGATAGAAGTAATTAAAATACTGATAATGGTCAAACCATGATTGACTGTTATACTTCATTGATTATTTTGAATTTATTCCAAATAAATTGTTTAGCAGTATTTTTAATTAATTAGTGAGTGAGTGGAATATCTCTTAATTGCTTAAATGGGTTAGCTACTGATGCAAGTATCCACTGATACTTGAGTATTTATATTGGAAATAGGAATATAAAGAGAGAGATTAATTTTTGCTTGCCTAGATACGTGTAAACGTGTATACTTATTATGTCTAATTATTGCATGGTCAATCAAAGAGTCTCTTCAGTTTCTACTTTCTATTCTATAAATACAACCCTTCACTCTCAACACTTCTCACTGACCTTTCACTTCAAACACTCAAATTTCAAGATTTCTTGAACTCAACTCCTCAACTTCTCAAATGTTCATGGCTCAACGTTTGTTTAGTATTCGTAATATTGCTGGGATTTACTATACAACTTTCAAGTTTGAAAAGGGTCATGTCTATTATGACCCCTGGGGACGTAGAGTCAAGATTAATGATCAAATCTTCAGTTCTCATGAAGTTCCATCCTCAGTTTACGAGGAGTTGTCAAGTGATTAGCGAGTGGATCTTTAATTGTTTTAGTTGGAAATCACTAGTTAGGATAGATTCTAGGAGTAGTCTAGTTCTTGTTAAGACTATTTTCTTATTTCTTCCATGTACTTTTCTTTTTCATGAATGAATGAATAAATGAATGAATATATTTTATCTTCTTTTGCTTCATTAAATGACTTCTTAATTACTTTCTTGTATGTGTGCTTGATTGCTATTAAATGCTAAATCCAAATCAATACTTCATGCTAAACTTCAGATATTTTTCATAGTGCATGTGAATTAACTAATCTCTGTTGGAAGTAATTGTTTTTAAAGAGGAAAATTTAAGGAAAGATTTTTTTCTTAATCACTAAGAGTTATAATCTTTGAGTGTTGCTTACAATTAAAAATCTTTTGAAACTTTCTTTTTCTGATCAAGAAAGTTGTCCACACTCAATCTCAAATTTCATATATCTTATATCTTAAATTTTTTCTTACAACTGAAACACTTGAATTTCTTTCTCAAATGTTGCCAAAAATTAAGTGACATAATTTTTGAATTATGATTCACCACTCAGAAACAACAATTAGTTGGTTAGAGAATACTTGCTGAGGTAGATCTTAATGATACTAACAGAGACACATAAGTTTCATCAGTTTTTACTGAAGACGCTGTGATAGCTTTCATTAAAAACATTCAAGTGTTAGTTCTTTGCAAGAAGAACAAGGTTTGAGATCACGGTACATGATAGTAACCTGATCAAATCCTCTCCAATTCAAGTGGAGGTCCTCATTATTTATGAACAACAACTGTCATAACCACAGTATCAACAGTGAGCCTAATTGTGAATTCACAAGGTACAAATACTGGTGTTACTTTATCAACATTTATTTTAAATACTGATTTAATTCTTTCAGCATTTATAGTATGGTTTTCATGATATAAATCCTGTTGACATGATTACATCTAGACCTTAGTTAAGGACTACCTCTAGTTGTATGATCACATATCACCCTTCTTTAGTCACCTCTTATTTCTGTAGGACAATCTTTCTGAGCCTTTTTTGTGAGATGTGTGAAAAGATTGAGAGAAAAATAGAATTTAAGAGAGGCAGGATCTTTCCTGGAAAAAGGAGAGGTTAGTAATCCTTGTGAGGAAGCTCTGGCTATTAAAATTCATGAGATGTGTGTTGTGAGGAGTAGTGGGACTACTGTAAAAGAATAGAGAGATTAAGTATTATTAGCTATATGTTTGCAGATACTCAGAGTACTAAAAGTAAGATGCTGAACAATAATCTGTTGAATCTCAGAAAAATTCTAATGTATCAAAGGCTATTAATCTCCCTGCAAATCTAAGTACTGATACTTTCTTGCAGTCCATACATTTTACTATTCCACCACATGAGATAATCCCTGTTTTTATTAAAAAATAGTCCATTCATTCTACTTTTCCATCACCTGAAGAAATCCCTGTTGTTGTTGAAGATGTAGTTGCACAACAGTCCATTCATAAAGTTTCATCCATTTCAGAATCAACATAACATTTTGAAGCTCGAATTCATTTATCTACAATACTTGAAGATGTGGAGATAACTGCTGAAAATGTGGAAACTTCTAAAGCCACTGGATCAATTTCTCATTCTATTATGCATGTTGAGCTAGTGATAAAGTTCAATAATTAGTGCAAGATCCAACTGCTATTGAAGAATCTAATGATGGTAAAGAAACTCGTGTATCTAATATTATGTTAGATCTTGAGGATGACCTTTTCTTTCCTGAAGATATGCCTATGCATATGAGACAACAGAAAATGAAAGAGTTAGATGCTAAGAAGAAGCAGGATTATTCTGATAATCTCTGGAATGCTTATTGGAAAGATAATACATATCTTATTTCCAGAACACAAGCAGTTGAACATCTAGAAATAGCATAACAGAAGATTACAAATCCTGATGTGTTGAATCATCTATTAGCATCAACTTTAGTTGTCAGATCCTTACACACACCTCATGAAGCAACTACTATTCAAATCAATCAGAAGTTCACATCAGAACTTATATATCAACGAATGTTGATGACAACAACGGATGATGATTTCTACGGATGATGGTGTCAATGGATAATAAAATCAGTATTTGTCACATTAGTTTATCTTTGAGGAGGAAAAGGAAATATGAATTTCAAGGCGGTGGACTTTATCTCAGAAGCAATAGTATAGGTTTTCTTGTTGTTAATAGAATATAATTCCTTATACATTAATAGATGTGCTCTATATAAAGCACATATTAGGTTCATGCCATAAGCATTGCGACATTGTTATATCTTTTGCATAACCTAACAGCTCTCAAGGATATTTGTTCATCCTTTCGAGAGAGTACATTTGTAATAAGTTTTTATCAGTTAATATAAAAATTATTGATTCTGTTGAAACTTTGTCGATTAGATTGTATTAACTGTATTCACCCCCTCTACAGTTGATTAAGGGCCTAACAGTCTCAGAATAATCTCTTTTAGGAGCAGGTGTCTTGCTTCCCCATAACAACTTCTTCTTTTCTTCAAGAGTTAACTCTGGATTATCAGAGTTTGAGCCTTCTAAATTAGAGTTTAAATTTCTGTCAGGATTTGAAAGATCATCTTTTATTCCTTGAATTATATTGTCAACAACTTGAGTAGTATCAGTGGTTATGACTGGTTGAATTTTAGCAGTTATTTCTTCAACTTGAGCATTGTCAGTGGTTGGAATGATTTGTAACTTCTCAGCCCAATCAGATCCAGGAATAACCTTTCTCTTTTTCTGAACCTGATTAGCTTCTTCTTCAAAAATCTTCCCTTCATCAGCATCATCATTGTAATAACCCCAATTTTTGGAAATTTTTGAAACCCTGATGAATAGTAACTTTTGCTGACAATGCTGATTAAGAAAAATTATCAGACCACGATATATAGGAGTACTGTTATGGAAATTCTAAGATCGTATTAGTATTCCATAAAGTAAATATGTGTAAAGGTCGTCAGAATTCGAATTCAAACACTTTGATTTTTCCCAAAAAATCACCAGATACCGAAAGAATTGAGTATAAGGTAACATGATTAAAAGGATTTAAATTCAAGGATTATAAGAGAGGATCATAAAAGGAATATAAAATTTTGAGAAAGGTATAGGGGAACCCAAGTAATAAGATCCCGTATATGATCCCTCAAACGATAATGAGAACAAAAGTTAAGCGAACCGTATAACAGATAAGCGATCATTAGCCAAACAATTAAGGGTTAATCAAAGAGGTTAGTGGATGACGATGTCATCACACCACAAGGAGAAGGCATGTGTTAAAAAGATGACACAAGCATGGTGACATAAGCATGACAAGAGTTTTGTTTTGTTGGTTGATTTTGGGCCATGTTAAATTAACCATGGTAAAAGGCTAAAAAAATTTCCAAGACAAAAAGAAGAAGCAACCAAGCAAATATCATAAAACAAAAAGAAGAGAAGTTGACCTTGCATAAAAGCTCTCGGCTTCTTCATTTCAAGGAAGAGAAAAATTGCAAAATCCATGCTTCACTTCATAAACAAATCCAAAGTAATTTCCTTAGCTTCTTGGTGATTAGATAAGTATATCCTATGAGTTTAAGCTTCCAATTCCTCATAAATCTCATCCAATAAATCAAGGAAGAAGATGGTGAATAGTAACTTTCAAGAAATAACTTTAGTTTTCTTGATTTTTATGAAAGTTTAAGGTTATACAAGCAAGGATCAAGGTTCTTTTAGGCATTCAAAGCTCTTGTGTTGTGTTAGGAAGCTTCAAGAAGGTATAAACTTCAAACCCTAGCTTTACTTGTGAGTATTTAGGAATGGTTTTGATTGATATAGTATATGAGAAGCATGATGCTTGTTTGCTTAAAGTTTGGCTGGGTTTGTAGTGATTTTGATGATTAAATCTTGGTTATTGGTTAATGAAACTTAAGTATAGTTAGTAGCTCATGTTTGTGATTGAATTAGTTGGAAAAATCTTGAGTTTTGGGACTGATGCAGTAAGGTTTAGATGAATTTTGGTTGTATTGATGGTTATGAGTTGGTTTGTGGTGGATTGGAGTAGTTTAAACATTGGTAATCGCGTAAACATAGCCGTCGTAATGCCCATTTTTATTCAACTGCTTGTTCTTAGTGTTCAGGACAGAAAAATCAACAACCAATCTGTAAAATTTCCATTTTTAGCTAGAGCGTGTCGTAAGCTTCATTTTGATATGTGGTTCTCTTGGTTTCGATGTACGGTTTAGGAGAAACGATCGTTTTAAGTAACAGCATTTCGCGAACGAACCTTTACCCCTCACTTTACTTTGAGACCTTGTTGAAGGCCCTTAAAAGACTAATTATGTTAGGAATATGTGTATTAGTTTGATGATAATTTCAACAAAATACTTAAGTAGAAATCTGGTGTTTGTAGCCTCAACGGATAAGACCAGTCTAGCTATCCGTTGAAGGAGTAGCTTTACTTAGAAATAAGTTTAGTATTTAGCACATTTCATTCTCTGTATTTAAGTTGTAATTCTTAGATATTGTGGGAAATTATAAGTCATGTTGACTACTAGTGGATATGCAAATAGGAGGGCTAATTGTAAATATTTCATGCCTTATAATTTTGTATAAGTGAAGTAGTATCAACTGATATTAAAGGCCTTCAACGGATGAGAAACAAAGCTTCAACGGATGTCTCTAAAGCTTCAATGGATAACATCCATCAACGGATGAGTGCTTCAACGGATAAAGCTTCAACTGCTAATGCATCAACGGATAAAGCTTCAACGGATAAAGCCATCAAAGGATGAAAGCTTAAACGGATGTAAAGTTCAATAGCAGTTGATAGTGACAATTCATAAGCTGACAGAGGCACATGGGTTGACAGAGACAAACTGGAATGTGGTAGCCTCTTGGAGGAATCAAGAAAAAGCAGCATTTCCATTCTGGTGCAAACAAGGAAGTATTCAAAGATTCACAGCTAAACCTAAATTGCATTGGATAGAGAAATGAAGAAGAAACATGTGAAGAATCTTTTAATTGTATTTTACAGTTTTGTCTTCACTTGTAAACTTGGTGATATATAAACCAAGTAGCAGCTAGTAATTAGATGGTGAATTTTCCAGAGCTGTTTAGAAAAATCCAGAGAGAAAATATCTAGTTTGTACTAGGACGCAGCTGTGATTTAATTCTTTGAATCACAGATTTTCTAAAATAACACATCTCTGGTGGAACAACAAATCCACCAGAAAAGTTTTTAAGTTCTTTGTGTTCTTTACATTTGTGTTTGAATATATATCTGTCTGTATTAGCTTAAAGCAATTCACACACATTTATTCATTAAAACACTTAGCCTTATAAACTGCTCAAAACTTGAAAAAGTTTTGAGATTTACATTCAACCCCCCTTCTGTAAATCTCATTGTTAGTTCACTGGGAATAACAATTGGTATCAGAGCAAGCTCTTAACATACAAAGAGTCTAAAGATCTATTCTGCTAACATCATGAGTAAGAAGGATATTGGTGTAAAGATTCCAATCCTGGAAAGAGATAACTATCATCACTGGAAAGTGAAGATGCATTTACATCTTCTCTCTCAAGATGAAAGCTACATCAATTGCATTGAAAATGGTCCTCACATCCCTCACAAGGTGGCCACAGCTGCTACTGCAACAGTTGCTGTTGGACAGTCTATTCCCAAGCCAAAAGCAGAATGGACTGTTGAAGATATTGAAGAGGTTCACAAGGACAAGAAATCCATGAACATTCTGTTTAATGGCCTAGATCAAGATATGTTTGACAATGTCATTAACAGCCAAACTGCTAAGGAGATTTGGGATACTGTGCAACTTATCTGTGAAGGTACTGAGCAAGTTAGAGAAAACAAAATGCAGCTTCTCATTCAACAGTATGAATATTTTCATTTTGAAGAAGGAGAATCATTGAATGATACCTTCACAGATTTCAGAAACCGTTAAATGGATTGAAGCTGTATGGAAGAGTGTACCAAGTCAAGGACTCCAATTTAAAATTTCTGAGGTCTCTACCAAAGGAATGGAAGCCTATGACTGTTTCTCTAAGAAATTCTCAAGATTATAAGGACTTCACACTTGAAAGATTATATGGAATTTTAAAGACATATGAACTTGAGATGGAGCAAGATGAGCTGTTGGAAAAGGGAAAAAGAAAAGGTGGATCAGTTGCACTTGTAGCTGACAATGAGAAGATTGAAGCCATGAATGAAGAAAAGACAATGCCAAGTCTTAAAAGTGGCACAAGCAAATCAGAATCAAGCAAGGGAAAGGAGCAAATAGCTGAGATTGAAGACAATTCCAGTCAAGATGACTCTGATGATGTTGATGAACATCTGGCTTTTCTATCCAGGAGGTTTGCAAAGATGAAATTTAAGAAAAATACAAAATTCACTAAGTCAAACAAGAACATGGTGGACAAATCTAAGTTCAAATGTTATAACTGTGGCATAAGTGGACACTTTGCAAATGAGTGCAGAAAGCCATCCTCTGATAAGAATAAATTTGAGCAAGTTGATTACAAAAAGAAATATTTCAATTTGCTCAAACAAAAGGAAAGAGCTTTTCTGACTCAAGATGATTGGGCAGCAGATGGAGCCAATGAAGATGATGATATGGAATATGTCAACCTAGCCCTGATGGCTAATTCTGATGAAAATAAAACTAGTTCATCAAGCAACCAGGTAATTACTACTGACCTCTCTCAGCTTTCTAATATTGAATGCAATGAAGCCATAAATGATATGTCCAATGAATTATATCATTTGCGTGTTTCCCTTAAATCAATAGCTAAAGAAAACACAAGAATCAAAGAAAATAATGTGTTTTTAAGTGATAGGAATTTTGTGTTAGAAGGTAAGGTAATTGAGCTTGAAAAGATTAAAATCAAATGCTTGACTATTGAGAGTGAACTAGAAGAATCTGCTAAGAAAGTAGAAATTCTTTCTAAACAATTAGAACGTGAGCAAGAGGTAATCAAGGTTTGGAAAACATCTAGGGATGTTAGTGCTCAAATTGTCAAGGTTCAGGGAATTGAATCACTCTGTGAGAATGCCTGGAAGAAAACCAAAAAGAAAGTTGAATTAATTGATAGATTGTCAACGGATGTGGAATCAACGGATGATGAAAGTTATCCGTTGAAGGAAGAAAAAGAACATCCGTTGAAGGCTCATCAATTAAAACAGGCAAGTGATTTTAAAAAGAACAATTTGAAAAATCTCAATAAGAAGTTTGGTTCAACTTCCAAGAACTTTGTCAAGGAAGAAGCTAGCACATCCAAAGATGCCAGTAAGGTGAATATAGGACACATGACTTTAGATCAGTTAAAAAACAGGCTTAAGTTGGTTGAGGATAAAAAGGAAACTAAAAGAAAATCTAATAGAAATGGGAAGGTAGGGATTAACAAACACAATAATTATACACCTGATAATTATGCTCCTAGAAAAAGCTGTGTGCATTGTAAAAGTGTTAATCATCTATCTGATAACTGCAAATCTGTTAAGAATGGTCCCATGCCTTTAACTCCTTCCATGCCTAACATGTCTATGTCACCTCTGCATGCTATGCCTGTTATGCTCATCAGAATCCTCATGCACATTTTTCAAACATGCCATATGCTAATAATCCCTATTTTACTGCATTCAGTATGCCTCAAATGCCATACAATATGCCTATGTGGAATAATATGTTTGCACAATCTATGCCTTATCAAATTCAACCAAATGTGCTAAATGATTCTGTGACTAACCCTACACTTCAACCAACTGCATCTGAGATCAAGGTTGACCCAAAGTTGCCTAAGTCAAAAGATGCAGGAGGAATGAAGTCTAGGAAAAAGACTAACAAGGCTGGACTTAAGGAAACTTGGGTACCAAAATCAACTTGATTGATTTTGTTGTGTGCAGGGAAAAAGAAGAAATCTATGGTACTTGGACAGTGGTTGTTCAAGGCACATGACAGGAGATTTCACCTTGCTCACAGAGTTCAAGGAGAGAGCTGGCCTTAGCATAACCTTTGGAGATGACAACAAAGGGTTCACTATGGGATATGGCTTGATTTCAAAGGAAAATGTCATCATTGATGAAGTTGCATTAGTTGATGGTCTCAAACACAATCTATTGAGCATCAGTCAACTATGTGACAGAGGGAATACTGTTTCCTTCAATTCTGAAGCCTGTGTTGTCACAAATAACAAGGACAACAAAGTGGTTCTAACTAGAGTTAGAAAAGGGAATGTGTACTTGGCTGACTTCAACTCTACAGATGCAGAATCAATTACTTGTCTTTTCAGCAAAGCAAGTCCAGTTGAAAGTTGGCTATGGCACAAGAAGCTGTCCCATTTGAATTTCAAGACAATGAATGATCTAGTCAAAAATGACTTAGTTAGAGGAATGCCTCTAGTGGAATTCACAAGGGATGGACTGTGTGATGCTTGTCAGAAAGGAAAGCAAAAGAAAGTATCATTCAGTAAGAAGCTTGAATCAACAATTGATGAACCATTACAACTGCTACACATGGATCTTTTTGGACCAGTCAATGTATTGTCAATTTCAAGGAAAAGACATTGCCTAGTGATTGTAGATGATTTCTCAAAGTTTTCATGGACTTATCTTCTTGGATCAAAGAATGAAGCTAGTGAAATCATTATCAATCATATTTACAAGTTTAGAAAAATGCATATATTATTTTTCTTTGACTTGTGTTTTAGCATAATATACAAGTTTAATAGATATTTGATGATGTCAAAAACATTAAGTACAAATGCATGAGAATTTGACTAGATAACTACAACTTACAGACTGAAGCTGTTATACACATCAGAATTTGAGCAGTTATAGATCTTGACTTGGCTTCAATTACTGATCTCTTTGATATCAGGAGTTGTTCTGAGATAGTTCTTTAACAAATAGCTCTCAGCATATTTAAGTTCATCAATCATCCTCCTTTTAGCATTCTTCAATTTACAACTGTATCTTCACCAATTTGAAAGATAGCTGCCCTGAGATCATTTATTCTAGCTTTTCTTATGTCCTGATCTAGTCTGATCAAATATGCCTTGTCAGACTCAAGATTGAATTCCACAGCCTTATAACCCAGAAAGGTAGTTATAATCTTAGCAGAGTTAGGCTTTATCTCGACAATATCACCCTTGTGATCTCTGTACTTGGGATAGTATGTGCTGTCAGACTTTACAGAATAAAGCTTCTTCTGTCTCTGAATTTGAGTCTTCAAATAATTTACAGCACCATCTATTAATCTGTTCTTCACTTGAAATAAGAATATAACGTGTTCTAGTTCCTCATAATACTTCAGTGGTATAGCATTCTGCCTAATATGGTATACCCTTCCATCTGTCATAAAATATAACAAGATGTGTTCTTTTAAGAAGGTATGGTAAACCATCTGTACAGATTCAAGCTGATTCAATCTTTCAGGAGTTGCTCCAACACCTGGTTCACTTAAAGAAGTTGGATCATTGGTTGTGTTATGTATTTTTCTTTCATCAGCACTACCCAATCCGGATTTATCTCTTGCTTCTTTTCCTGTAACCACTCTTGCTTCAAAACCACTTGTTGCAGTCTTCAAAGGTTGAGTCTGTTTAGCTTTGGTGAATCCTGGTATGAGTAACTTTGAAGGTTTAACATGAGCAATGTCAGAGGTTTCCTTTAACTTATCTTCTGATATCAAGCCAACTTGAGCTATGTCAGAGGTTGCTTGCTTCAGTGTCATATCAGAACTTACTATATCTTGACTCTGAACAACTTGATCCATGTCAGAGGTTGTTTGAGAAATCTTCCTTGAAATCAGAGTAAGATTAGCATCTTCATCAGATATTTCTTCATCCATAGCAGGCACATAAACCTTTACAGGTTCACCGACTTTTTCTTTGCCCTTGGACCTTAGATCTATCTCCATTTGTGATTTGGCTTTAGTTGCCTCAGGATTTATCCTTTCTTTTATCACAATGCCTTTAGCCTTAGGAATTTTCTTTTCAACAACAGAAGCTTCAGATTTGGAGTTGACTTTTTCTAATTTAAGTCTAGCTTCTTCTTCCTTTAGACTCTCTAAGTCCATTCCTAGATTTTCTTTCAGAAATAACTGTCTTGAAATTTCCTCATCAAGTTCCAGATGTTCATCAGAACTTATCCTTTTACCAGTATCAGAACTTATTCTTCTCCCAGTATCAGAACTCGTTCTTTGACTTATAGTTCCAGTTCTACTTGATGAAAAACCTTTACCTTGACCATGACCTTCACCCATTCCAGAGTTTCCCTGGTCATCTTTCCCATCATCATTTCCCTTCAGTGTCTTAATAGGTTTGTATTTGGACTTAATTACTTTCTCCCCCTTTTTGGCATCAGCAGGTAAAAGAAGAGAGACAAGCAATTCCACTGAGGATTGGATCTCATTGTGTTGATTTTCATGAGAAGCTTGATTCTTCAAAATGTCATCAATCCGAGCCTGTTGCTTCTCCTGAGTTTTCTCAATGTACTCAATTCTGTCAAAGGTAGATTTGAAAAACCTTTTCTTGTCCAGCTTGGCAACCATATCTTGCTGATTTAAGGATTCTTGAATCTTGTCAACCTTGGCTTGAGTTACAGATTGTTGACTTTGAAGGTGTCATGTACTGAGTACAGTAACCCTGAGCTGTGTCTTGAAATCATCATTGACTAGCATCTCATCAGCTTTTTCCAAGTGCTCAGCAAGTATGTTTGAAGTAGGAACAAAATCAACTTTGTTCCATTCCTTGGTCCACTCCCTTCCTTTAGGAGTTTCACTACAAGGTACTGGTGCATCTCCTCTAACAAACTTTTTAACTAAATCAGCTTTTGAAGGAGCTTGTAGAGATGCATGCCCAGATGGACCAACTGCATCAGCATCTACAGTGGCAGCCACTGTACCAGTAACTTCATCATTAGCATCATCATAACTTATAGAATCAGCATCATCAGCTTCTTCTGATAAAAGAATAGTATGAGTGGCTATTGAGGCTTCAACATCATCCTCTAAGTGCTGATCTCCAACTAAGTTCTGATCAACAGCCAAATCTTGATGCCCACCTAAAACCTGATTCTCATCATCCAGATTCAGAATAGGTGTAGTAGGAATATCTTCATTAAAATCAGCATCCAGAATTGGGGTTGTTGGTGGAGTGATTTGAGCTGGTAGAGCTTCCAAGTACAGAACCTCAGGCACAATCAGGTTGTGAATATCAATCTCAGCACTTGTGCCTGGGTCTTCAGTATGTACTGGTTCATTTACAGGAGACACAGGAGGAGTAGGCAGTCTGTCTTGAGTAGTTTCTGGTTGTGCTGAAGGAAGTAATTCAACAACATTTGATTCTGTTGGGATCATAGATTCCTGGCCCCCTTCCTTAGCTCCTTCTTCCAGAGTTTCTTCAGAATGGGATGATACACTGACAACCCTCCTAGCTCTTTGCCTTTTATGTCTCTTTGCAGAACTAGAGACTTTGGGAGCTTCATCATCAGAATTTAGCTTTCTAAGCCTTTTTAGGGGCCTAGAACTCCCAATTTCAACATTCTTCTGAGAAGAGACCTTCTCAGCTTCTACAATAACAGGTTCTGATACTGGAACCTGTTCCTCACTGTCTGACTCATCCCTCAGAATAATCCTCATTCTCTTCTGTTGTGTCTGAGGTTCAGTATTTGTCCTCTTAGGTTTGGAAGATGAAGGCCTCACAGGATGTGCTGATGGTGAATATTGAGATGTCTGTGATGGTTTAAAATATGTCCTGATGGAGGGTTGAGTAGGTTTAGGTTGGGAAGTTTGAGGTGTAGGTGTGGTATGTTCTGATGGTTGGTGTGGTGGCTGAGATGTGCTGGTGGGTTGTACATCAGGGTAAACAGATGTGTAGATTTGAGGATCAGCATTTACAAGAATCTGTTTTACAGACTGAGGTATCTGTAAGGGTCTAACCATTTTCTTCTTAATGTCAACTTTTAACAAATCATTAAAAGCCCTTTTTGCAAGCTTAAAAGGTGGAATTGAATCAGTGGTAGGTTGGGGTTCATCAGCACAACAAAAATTATATATAAGCTGACAGAATCTAGCAAAGTATACTACATTCCTATCCTCTATCATCCTATCCCCTATGAATCCTAGCACAACACTTGTAAAATTAAAGTGAGTTTGATGAATAAGAGCATACCCGATTTGTTGACTCATAATTGGAATGGCATCAAAGTTGGAGCACTTATTGGCGAATGCCTTAGTGATACAATCGAAGAAAAGCTCCATTCCTTCCTGATATTTGCCCTTTTCAACTGTCCAAGCTTGCCCAAACTTTTCTCATAGCCCAAACTGGCCATGAGCTGCTGTAGAACAGGGTCCTCCACTGTTGAAAAAGTATAGCCTTCTGGTAAGTGGAGAGCTTTATGAACTGCTCCAAGAGTAACCACATGCTCAACATCATTGACTTCAAATACGATGCTTGGAGTACCAGTAGCACCACCATCATCGAAAATCCCAGTCCGCCAAAATGTCAGAAATTGTTGGCTTGAAATAGTTTGAGGTTGGGTCAAAGCATACCCAATCTCACTATTTGCTAAAAAATCTTGCACAAAGTGCAAATCTGATGGAGCTTCAGCCTTGTTCAAGATTGCAGCATAGTTGTTTGGTACAAACTTGGCTCCATCAATAATTAAATCCTTGGTGCCATGAGAAATAAGTGAGAAATAAAATTGCCTGTAAGGTGTTTGATAAAATGTCTGTAAATAAACCGTCAGAAAAAATGAGAGAGAATAAGAAAAGAGAGAGAGTAGAATAAAATTGAAAATAAAAGATTTAAAAGTCTTTTATCTCTTTTACTTAGACACCCCACGTGACAGCAGTTAAAAAGTAGTGGAACAGACCTTTACACCTGTCAAACATGCAGCAGTTATGTAATATCCGGGATATATCGTGTAATTATTTTGCTATTAAATAATTATTATATGTGTTCAATATCTGTTCTGTGAATTAATTGTTAAGTGTTATCTGTATTTGGATATTCAAAAATAATATTAATTAAGTATTTTAATTTCTATATTTCTAAAATAAAATATAGATAATTGTCATATCTTCCTAATTATTTTTATGTTGATTTATGAATTTATAAGAATCATATGAAATTTATAAAATCTTTTTCCGGGTATTTAAAATCTATTTTATAAAAACGGGAACCAACCGACGTCATCCGTTGTTACGTTTTTCGAACCCGAAACTCTTCCAAAAACTCCTTCCTAACCTAATTATAATATTCCGAGCATTTTCCATGTTTTGACTTTTTCGATCTGGCCTACGGTTTGTCCTGCGCGGGTCCTGGCGCAACATTTTCGATACAATATTCGTTTCGGTAAATCAATAAAACTAGTATTTTCGATAAACGGGAGCTTTTTATTAAACTATCACAATTATCACCTCGTAGTACGTGTAACCAGGCGCTGAGACCAAGACCGCAGTACGAATTGTACTGATTTGGATAATTATCCCGAAAACCGATACCGTTTGGATCAGTTTTTATAAATAAACGTACCGTTTTATATCCGGAATGATCCAACGGGATACTAATTTTCCGTAATTATAAATAGCCTTTAACGTATTTTATTTCGTATCAAAATTATTTGCAGACAGATAATTATATAATTTTCAGAGAAAAACCCTAAATTCATAAACTGTTCTAAGAATCAAACAAGCTTTTGGAGGTGTTATTGAATTCAGTTTGGAAAGCTTGAGTAACCAATCTGAAGGTCTTGAAGAGCTCTACCAGATTCTGTAATCCATACACCTGCAGAAATCAAGGTTATTTTTCTATAATTTTATTTATTTTTGAATTAATTTTAGTAAAAATATGAATTTTTATTCGGATGATTGTTTGTATAATTTGATGATTGCATGTTGTAGAGCTTGTTTTCCTGATGATTTTGATATATTATACGTCTGATTTGGAGTTCAATAACATGTTCAAATTTGAGTTTGATTTTTGAATTTTAAAATTAGGGTTTATAACCCGTATGAATGTTCTTAATTGAAATTTGGGGGTTTCTTATTTTGGAATAGATAGACGTTGTGGTATAGTGGGTTGTGTTCTCTGTTAAATTTGCAATCCAGTCGTATAAGTTTCATGAATCAACGAGGTCTGTAGAGAAGGGAGTTGTGTTTTGAAGTTTACGTCGAGCTCGCCGTAAACCGGCGAACTTCTCGGCTAAATTCCGGCCAACTCAGGGATTGTTAGGTTGATTTGATGGTATGGTTAGATTCCTGGTGAATTGTAGATTAAATCTGGAGTTTGTGGTGGTGGAAGGATGCCGGAGTTGAGTTCTCCGGCGAACCCGACTATTTTCCGGCGAAGGGCTGGAAAATTGCAGTTTAGTACCCCAACTTTTGAAAACGATGAAGTTCAGTCCCTGAACTTTCCAGAGTTTGCAAAAGTTGGATTCTTGTTTTAAAAATATTTAAAAATCATATTTCCTATTTATTTTTAGTATAAAAATTCGTTTTAATTTCTGAAAATTCTAAAAATTATTATTTTAATTCCGAAAATTATTTGTAATTCAAAAATAAATCTGAATTAATTAGTTAATTAATTTCAGTTATTTTTTAATTGATTAATTGGTCAATTAATTCGAAAATTAATTGATTAATTGATTTAATTAATTATTCATTGATTTTAATTAATTATTTAATTAGATTTAATTATTTAAAAGTGATTTAAAAATTCCGAAAAATAGTTTCGAGCTTTAAAATATTATTCTAAATTATTTCCAAGGCTTGATAATTATTATAAAATTGTTTTGAAGCCAGAATTGGCCAACCGAACCCTGTTTGTTACTTCAAAATTGATCCAACGACCCGTTTTAATTCCGAAAAATGTTTTAAAAATCATTTTAAATACCAGAAAGCCTATTTATATCTAAAAATGTTTTAGATGCTTATGATATGTGAGCAGAAGAGGCAAGACGTAGGAAAGGGAAATAGGTAGTTGAGGAGTAAGACGATTGTGATTGGAAGCGAGTGCAGTGTAGTAAGCTAATACCAGGCAAGTGTTATGAACTTTCTTGAGATATTATAGTACTTGGTAGTCTTGTTGATATTGCAAGTGCTTTGAAGCACTAACCATGATTCCAGTTTTGATCTTGAGCCGTAAACCTGATTCTTTCCAGACCATTGATTATCATATACCCAAATATGAACCACAAATATACGATACTACTCCACAAATACATACAAACTAAATACCAAACACTGAATCAAATTACTCACATACTCAAACCATTGTATCTTATGCTTTGAAAAAACAAATCCTTGAAACCCTGAAACGTTGATTCCTTTATTATCCAATTCTTTCATTACCTAACAGTTAAGCTTTGGAAATGCCCTATTGATCCTCATGAAGATTAAAACCATTTCATTATTGAACATCCAGTGTTGTTATTGATTCTGTTTATGGTTTAATATTGCTTATTCTGTTATTATGCTAGAATTGGATTGTTTTTATAAAATTATGGACCAGATTCGTGGTCAGACCATATAATGGTCAAGTTAGGCCAATGTGTGCCTTGGATCTAGTAGTTAGAGCAATGCTGTGTGCTTTGCTCGGGGTTAGTGCGTGACTGATCAGCAGCCTAACCTTGGTTTTTAAAATGAAAATATAATATCCAATTCTAAATCATAATCTATTGTTCACTTGATATCATAACTATATTTACCTGATGATCATTATTCTCAGTTTTGTCATTGTGACTTGCTGAGCTAGTTAGCTCATTTGTGCGATGTTGTTTATATTCTTTTCAGTTAAAAAGGAACCAGTTGGTAGCGAGGATCCCCAGTCCAGCGCGAGAGCTAGGGGTTCAGATTGAGGAAGCTGAGCTAGTAGGATTCTTTTGGGATAATTTAAGTTTGTAAAAGTTTGTAATAATGTTTAATACTAAGTTTCGAGTTTGAATAGATGGGATTTGATCGGTATGTAATATATTAGTGTGTTTGGCTTCTGTGCATGCTTTTACCTGTTGCGGTTCGTGGTAGTTGGTAAGTAGGGTCACTGCATATTATTATTATCTTTATTATTGTTATAAGCAGGTTATAAATATGGTGTGTGTGGACCCCAAACTTCTGACCCGGGTTTATAGGGCGCCACAAGTTAAGGCAAAAATTAATGGGCACGGTAAATAAGCAATTATTACTTATCACATGCAGTTTTTCAAGGAGAAAAACCGTCCCACTAACCAAGAAATTCCATTAAATAAATAATTATTACTGCTTTATCTCTCATTAACCAATATTCAAAAAATATGACCGTTGAGGTAATGACAAAAAATAAACCAAGTAAATAAATACTGCCACGTCAGCATCAGAACTTAATTATTATCAGAATTTAAAAGGTCATCAAAACTTGATTATTATCAGAATTTAACAGGTCATCAGAATATGAAACGACTGAGAGATAAAATCTTGCAATAAAGTAAAATTTCATTAATATATCAAATGAATACATTTCATGAAACTTAATTACCATAAAATTACAAGATTGCCCTAGTCTAAAATCTCGAATATCAACAGCCTTAGTCCTAGTCTAAAAGACTGACAAAGCTGACAGTGAAGAGAAACATGAGGATTGCAATTAATCCTTCTTCTTCCTATCTTCAATAAAAAGAATAGCAAGACGAATGATTCTCTCCTGCTGACGAAGAGAACGGAGATGAAGATTTCTTTGGACAGTCAACAAGTCATTTTGAATGATTTCTGGAAATTGAATCCAGAGATTATAAGGAATGTTGTTGATAGGATATGCAGTCGGAATTCCATTTCGAAAAATATGCACAGTTTCGGTGCCATAGTTATAAAACCAACCAAAATGAGCCATTATTTGAGAGAAGAAAGAATTGATTTTTACTGAAGGATTGTTGGGTCCCAATTTGTTTGTAGAAGGGGGGTTGAATACAAACGTTACCAAATAATCGAATAAAATGCGGAATAAAAAATGTGAAACAAAATTCAAGTTAAATAAAAATATTATTAAACTTGAAATGTGTTACAACAACTGTATCGATTACAAGGTATTAATCTCAAATCAATTATCACAAATCTAGAATAAATTCGACATGAACTTTTTCTATTTTTGCAATAATTAGAATCAAATGCTAAACGCGATTTGAGATTAAGTTCTAGGGATTTTAATCCGCTAGATTGATACACAAGAGCAAGATAAAGATTTCTAGTGGATTGGATTTAACTTTACAATCTAGAAATTTAATCTTGAAGTATGCAGATGAAAAGATGAAATATTTCTTCTTGATTTTCTTTTCTGCCTTGTTTCTTGACTTCTGTGTTCTTAATAATAAGTTGCTGCTTCTCTGCTTCTTTTTAAATCAACAAACGAATAGAATTGACTTGGCATGACAATCCTATAGCTGGCAAGACTTTCGGTGAGACAATTGAATGAACTAGCAAGACAATCTGAATGAACTAGCATGACAATCAGAATAAACTAGCAAGACAATCATCCTCCTAGAGTAACTTTCGGTGTGACAATTGAATATGGCCTAGCATGACAATCGGTATGACAATCCTGATTGTCATGCTAGTTCATTTTCAATTGTCTTGCTGATTTAATGCTTGAATTTAATCCAATTAAACTTCTGAAAATTCCTAAAATTCCTAGAATTAATTCAGAATTAATTAATCAATTAATTCAATTAATAAATAAATTATTCTTCGCAGATATAATTTATTTTCTTAATTAAATTAGATGACTTAATTAATTAATAGAGAATTAATTCTAGTCTTGAGCAGCAACCATTCTTCTGCAAATCTTCTGAAAATCACTGAAAATTATGAATCAATTCCATCACTTCAACGTTGACACTCGATGTACTGTCTGGTTCATGAGTGACTAACTTCCGTGACGTTTCTTCATGTCTTGACTCTGACACTTTGATTTTCTTCAGATTAAATCCTTGTAATTAATTGATACTCTGACGAGATCTCTGTCACTTGATTAAATCCACGATCTTGATTTATATCACTGAGGCATGATCAACTTCTTGAACTTCTTCCAGTGAATTACCTCCTCAAGTCTGTAGATGAACCTTGTTTCTGAATCCTTTGACAGATATTATTTTGCGAGATCTCTCCGACGGTCAATCCACTATTTACTTATTACATTCTTATTTGAGTTGAGTTGAATCCTCGAATATACAAATAGGCTATGACATATGACTTACAATCTCCCCCTATTTGTTTGTTAGACAATAACACACAAATACCTAGAGGATAACTCAACTAACAAATAGGAAAAAGATATAAATATACATGCAAAGTAAATAGCAGAACTGGATGAGATTTAACATTTTCCAGATTCCAAGTAGATGTTCCTCTAGACTGAACATATCTTCAAGTAGTTCCATCTTCATTTGTACAACCACATTTCCTGTTGAGAAGCCCATATCTCTTGCTTCTCCCCCTATGAGAATCAACTGATTAAAGAAGATCACCTTCGTTTTACCACCTCTCCCGTACAATAGGATCCGCAGATAAAAACCAATGGTACTCCCCTAACAGCTTCTTCCCTTACTAGGAAATCACCTTGTGTTTACCACCTCTCCCGTACAATAGGATCCGCAGATAAAAACAACAATGGTGTGGTGTAGTGTACATGTAGGATCTTTTTCTTCCTCCCTGCTATTTCTCCCCCTTAGTTGAGGAATCCTCCAAACTATTACTTAAGCTTTTATCTCCCCCTTAAAGAAGGAATGTATGCCGTCGTCTGAAGGAGTTCTCATATTTCACTTGGTTGGAAAAGAAATAACAAGTAGTTTCTCTTTCTTCCTCACTGTGAGTGTGTGATTGTGTTTTAGTGTACCTCACATGTGTTTCACTCTTCTCTCCACTCGTGTTTACACTCATTCTCACAAGTGTATCACTCTTCTCTCATAGCTCCAAAAATCAGCTGTACCTGCAAGGAAAATCACCTTAGCCATCCTTAAGGAGGTCACAGGTGGTGCAATGGGAGTTCACAAATCCCCATCCTTGTTAAACTCGTCAGATGAATCTGAGTCATAATCTACAAGTTGCTAGTTTCCCTTTTAGGGTTCCAGATTTGAATTCTGGGAAGGTAAACAATGATCCAAAGAATTTAGCATAAAGATCAAAGTTCCCTTCTAATGTCTGTGAAGACATTTCCTTGTGACTCATCAGGTAATATCTGAATCATTGTCAACAAGTTGCCGATCTGCGCCTATGTCAGATCCACTATCCGCAGATGCATCCAGGGGATTTAAGCCTGGGGAGGTAGACACTGACCACTGACATATGGCTTTTGGATCAGTATCCTCTCCTAACACCTGTAAAGGCAATTGGTCCACTAACGAACCTTGAACAATCGAATCTGACCTTAAAATGGTCGAAACTCTTGTTTCCGTCAACTCATCCTTTGTGTGTGTAACCTCTCCTTGTGCATCAAGAATTGATTATGTTTGAAGTGGTGACACTACATCGGATACCTTGGCCGACAGGCAAAATTCAATAGACTCACCCTGTTGAGAGAATGAATCTAGTAACTGTTTTTGTGCCTTTTCAGCCATTACATCTTTTTGAGAAGATGTATGGGGGCTAGCAGTTGTCTCGGTTTAAATACTACTCATCTATGTAGGAGACAGAGCTACTGGGTTGACTACAGAACCTTCCTTATGTGGTGCACTAGGCACTATCTCCCTCACGCTCATTCATACTACTTTTAGTGGTAAAAGAGTGTTGGTTGGTTCTGTTTTTGTGTTTGTCTTTACAGTCTGGGATAGACGTTGTGGGTTTTCAACCTCATGACTGTCAATGAAAGAAAGTCATTGGAGACTGAACCTGTAACATAGAACATATGGTAATAGAGAGAAAATGATTTACAATAGTGATTTCAAAAGATTTTACATGACATAAGAAATCACTAATGTAGAAAGAAGTTTGATTTTGTTTTTCAATATGAATGAGTTTTTGATAAAACATTGATCACTTAGGGTAAAGTCTAAGTAATTCTCATTCATATCAAAAGCTTACAAATATCTGCAACATAATGTTAACAAGATATCATTGACCGATACTTGTCAAGTACTTTAGATACTAATTGTTATGTTGCATTATCAATATACCACTGCACATATAAAACAATATGATTGTGCTTAGTGATAAGATAGTTATTAATATGACGACTCTACTTATTCATATAAAATTATAACTTCTGTTAGAGTGCCATACCATGTCCTTGACGATTGCTTGAGCAGTATACTATTTCATACCAACCTGAAGTGAGATTGTGAAGAAGAAATTGCATAGTCCAATAGATCTGCAGCTGCAAAGTCCATGTACTGTGGTGCATTGACTTCCTCTTTTGACTCACCAAACAGGAGTACACTTGTACACATCTTACTAGAGTACAATTCCAAGTGTAATGTGCAGCAGGTGTCTGATATGTCGTAATATTCTCAAGTCTCGTCACTGGTGCTATATGTTAGATACTGCTTCCTGATAATAACCTAGCACAATATACAAAATTACAATGATAACATTCCCAGCTTGCAAACAGCCATATCCCTCGGATAAACCTTTGCTGTTATCTCCAAAGGTAACCATGGGGCCAGCTTTCTCAATCCACATTTGATAGCAGGGCTCTATCTCCGGTCATATGTCTTGATGATCCACTGTCAAGAATCCACACTACCGGTTACACCTGTTTAATGCCCTGCACTACAAATGGATTAGACCTTCTTCGGAACCCAAACTTGGTTGGGCCCGGCATACTTGTAGAACTGTCCTTTATCAGGCAAAACAACATTTTTAATTTTAATGGTCTCAACATCCTCAATGACTGAACATTTGACCTTGTAAACAGCCTTAACAAATTTCTGTTTAAGCTTAGGCACAAATGTCTCCTTTCTAGCCTTAGAAGGACTAGCAGTCTTAGACCTATCATGCTTCTTGTTATTCACATGCTGACGAGGAGTAGTCTTATCATTAGACACATGCTTACCATTAAAATAAGCATACATCATATTAAAAGCACAAGACATACAATTAGCAACACCACATGCTTTATGAGAGTGATTAACAGCAGGCAATTTATGCATGGTAGACATGGCATTATTGTTATCCAACTCATGTGTGTCTGAGTTAGTCTCAGTTGTTTTCACAACTTTGACTGGAACTTTCGACTCACTTGACTTGGAAACAATCTTCTCATTAGCATGATCTTCAGCACGTATTTCTTCATGAATAACAGAAGAGGTCGCATCAAATGGTTCAGCAATTGATGCTTTATAGAGGGGTTCATCAACACCCTTAAGCACATATGGTACTTCTCTCCCTTTAGCACAGACATGAGGAGGGGAGTTTATGCCTAATTCTCCAATAGCAGCATTGTAATCATAACCTATTCCAGATGTTTGATTAATAGCTTGCTTACTGTAGAACTCTTTAGCCTTCGAACAAGAATTGAAGTAGGCTCTAACCTTAGTCTCAAGACCGGTGATCTTGTCTTTGAGAATAGTTTCGAGTTTTCTATAACAGTCAACTCTATTCTCTAGAAAAGATACCTGTTCTTTTAATTTGTCTTGATTAATGTGCACAAGTCTTAATTCATTGACCTCTTTCTCAAGGTCTGTGATCTGTAAACTTAACAGTTCATTATCACGACGTGCACAATCTAAGTTACCTCTTAGATGATAAACCATTTCAGCATCAGAAAGTTTTACCTCTATTCTTGACGATGAAGCTTTTCCATCAATAGCCATAAGAGCAAGATTTCCTTCATCTTCATCTTCACTGTCAGTATCATCCCAGCTTCTTCCCTTTGCCAGATAAGCCCTTTCAGAGTTCTTTCTTACTTGCTTTGGCTTCTTACATTCTGTGGCAAAGTGTCCCAACTCATTGCAGTTATAGCATCTAATGGTGCTTCGATCAACCATCCCTGTTTTGTACCCACCACTGCTGGTGTTAGAGGATGAAGATCCACCTTTCTGGAATTTGTTGTAGTTGGACTTGTACTTAAGCTTGGGATTCCTCCTGAATCTGACATGGGAGAATCTCTTGACAATTTGGGCCATTGATTCATCTTCCAATTGCTCCAGCTCTTCCAAGGAATAAAAATCATCACTTGATTGATTTGTAGTAGAAGGATCATATTCTGCTACTAACTCATTTTCCTCACCCTTGGAAAACTGTACCATTCTTTCTAACTGTTGAGATTGTTGTTGTTGTTGACCTTCAGCTACAAGTGCAGTAGATGTGCTGACCATTCTATCCTTCCCGTAGACTTCCTTCTGTTGAATCTGCTCCAACTCATAGGTTTTTAACACTCCATAGAGCCTGTCCAAAGAAATCTCACTCAGATCTCTAGCTTCTCTAATGGCAGTGATTCTATGTTCAAGATGAGCTGGCAGTGTTAAAAGGAACTTTTTGTTGACCTCCCTGATTGAATAATACTTTCCATTGATGTTCAGGTTGTTGATCAACGCATTGTACCTCTCAAACACTTCAGTAATTCCTTCTCCTGGATTTGATTTGAAATGTTCATATTCAGAGGTTAGGATTTCCAACTTGTTCTCCCTAACTTCCTCCGTGCCTTCATTAATCACCTCAATAGTTTCCCACATGTGTTTGGAATTTTTACAGTTCATCACATGTCTGTTCATCAAGGGATCAAGGGAATCAATTAATATTAATTGAAGGCTGGCATCCAAGGAGGCTTCTTCCTTCTCAGCAGGAGTAAAATCTTCAGGCTCTTTTGGATAGGTTCTAGCTTCAGTAGTCACCACACCATCTATTATTACCTCCGGTTCAATAACCATCGGAGTTTTTATACCCTTCTTTAACAAGTTTGAATATTTGGGATTTGCAACTTGTAAAAATAATAGCATCTTCTTCTTCCACATGATATAATTCTCTTTATCAAATTGTGGAATTTTAACGGTTCCAACTTTATGTGAAGTCATTATGAATTTTTGAATGAATAAAAATTCAAAGAGTTGAAAAATCACAAAAGTCTAGGATCTTGATTTGTTCGTTAATCAGAAGGCTCTGATACCAATTGTTGGGTCCCAATTTGTTTGTAGAAGGGGGGGTTGAATACAAACGTTACCAAATAATCGAATAAAATGCGGAATAAAAAATGTGAAACAAAATTCAAGTTAAATAAAAATATTATTAAACTTGAAATGTGTTACAACAACTGTATCGATTACAAGGTATTAATCTCAAATCAATTATCACAAATCTAGAATAAATTCGACATGAACTTTTTCTATTTTTGCAATAATTAGAATCAAATGCTAAACGCGATTTGAGATTAAGTTCTAGGGATTTTAATCCGCTAGATTGATACACAAGAGCAAGATAAAGATTTCTAGTGGATTGGATTTAACTTTACAATCTAGAAATTTAATCTTGAAGTATGCAGATGAAAAGATGAAATATTTCTTCTTGATTTTCTTTTCTACCTTGTTTCTTGACTTCTGTGTTCTTAATAATAAGTTGCTGCTTCTCTGCTTCTTTTTAAATCAACAAACGAATAGAATTGACTTGGCATGACAATCCTATAGCTGGCAAGACTTTCGGTGAGATAATTGAATGAACTAGCAAGACAATCTGAATGAACTAGCATGACAATCAGAATGAACTAGCAAGACAATCATCCTCCTAGAGTAACTTTCGGTGTGACAATTGAATATGGCCTAGCATGACAATCGGTATGACAATCCTGATTGTCATGCTAGTTCATTTTCAATTGTCTTGCTGATTTAATGCTTGAATTTAATCCAATTAAACTTCTGAAAATTCCTAAAATTCCTAGAATTAATTCAGAATTAATTAATCAATTAATTCAATTAATAAATAAATTATTCTTCGCAGATATAATTTATTTTCTTAATTAAATTAGATGACTTAATTAATTAATAGAGAATTAATTCTAGTCTTGAGCAGCAACCATTCTTCTGCAAATCTTCTGAAAATCACTGAAAATTATGAATCAATTCCATCACTTCAACGTTGACACTCGATGTACTGTCTGGTTCATGAGTGACTAACTTCCGTGACGTTTCTTCATGTCTTGACTCTGACACTTTGATTTTCTTCAGATTAAATCCTTGTAATTAATTGATACTCTGACGAGATCTCTGTCACTTGATTAAATCCACGATCTTGATTTATATCACTGA
Source organism: Apium graveolens (assembly GCF_009905375.1). NCBI lineage: Eukaryota > Viridiplantae > Streptophyta > Magnoliopsida > Apiales > Apiaceae > Apium > Apium graveolens. Next base: position 112,155,266 of record NC_133648.1, on the reverse strand, counting down.
GGCATGATCAACTTCTTGAACTTCTTCCAGTGAATTACCTCCTCAAGTCTGTAGATGAACCTTGTTTCTGAATCCTTTGACAGATATTATTTTGCGAGATCTCTCCGACGGTCAATCCACTATTTACTTATTACATTCTTATTTGAGTTGAGTTGAATCCTCGAATATACAAATAGGCTATGACATATGACTTACAAGGATTATTGGTCAGTTATATAGACAAGGGAAGGCCAAGGGATGCAAGGAATGTGAAACGAATAGAAGTAAAGCCTCGTCTCCCTAGACCGATGAGTAATAATGACAGCCATTGGAAGCTTAAAACAGGAGTTAATGAGCACACGAAACAAGTAAAAATTACTGTGCATATATGAGTACCACTAACCCAAATTATGTTGACTGTTTATATCTCACCCAAACATATTCTGATTTTAAATATAACTATTTCAGATTGAACCACAAATAAGTCAAGTAAAGAATCAGGATTTAATATCAGAACTTAGACTTATATCAGAACTTAACAGTCATTAGAACATGACTCCTTAACTCGAAAAGTGAATGCCTATTTCTGTAATTCTTTACACAAATACATATTTCGTTTCTTCAAAACTTAATCATCAGAATTTCCATCATAACTTGTCCTCAGAATTTTTGCAACTAACACTTAACCTGTTCATCTAAAATAACATTTATCACTACAGTAATTTTTATTATTCATATGGAGTGTATGTGTGTGCAGTAAGCTAAATATCAGATAAAGATTAAAGTCTGATTCACTTCAGTTCATCTTAGAAATAAGGCATAACTAAGAACTTTGCTCAAAATCTGTCATTATTCTAAAGTCTACTATAGAATGAGTTCATGCATGAGTCCACCTCAACAGTTTTGTGCTCATTTTATGCATCTTTTGAAATTCCATTTTACAGTGGCTTCTCAGTGTAAGTGAGTCATGACTGCTTATCAGAATTTATGCTATTATCAGAGTATTTCTCCAGTAATCATAGAGTGTGAAAAGTCACCAAGAAAATATTTATTTTGCTTTTCTAATGCATATAACTAATACCAGCAATGCACTTGGATCTTCCCTTCCATATTTTTACCCTAGATCTCAAAGGAGTACCTGATTTTTATTTCTTTTCTTTTTCTTTTGATAAGTGAGGCTTATCAGCACTTAGAACATTCACTAGATTTACTAACATGAGAACTTAATAGATAAGAAGCACTATTCTAGTTTTTGACTTAGTAATAAGATACATAAAGTAAACTTAACTAAGCTCAATATTAGAGTTTGTTTGTGTTAAAAGATTTCCACATAAACAATTACTTCAAACATGGGATCTTTTGTATATTAAAGACTACTAGGTCAACATCTAGCACAGTTATCCTCATTGGATTGAATAGTCAAAGAGACATGCATATCACTATCAGAGTTTAGAAATTCACATCAGACAACAATCAGCACTTAATCAAATTTTAATTTAAGCACAGAATACACAAAGATAGTAATATCTGTAAATACTGATCATAAAATCTGATGTATCAGAACATAAACTAAGCAGATTTAGAGAAGGAACCTGAAACCATTCCAAGTTCATTTACCAATCTTGTAAAAGTAGCTTCACACAGTGGTTTTGTGAAGATATCTGCTAGTTATTGATCTGTTGGAACAAAATGCAATTCCACTGTACCTTCATCCACATGTTCCCTTATGAAGTGGTACCTAATGCTGATGTGCTTTGTCATTGAGTGTTGAACTGGATTACCTGTCATAGCAATAGCACTTTGATGATCACAGTAAATAGGAATTTTAGAAAATTCTAACCCATAATCCAGTAACTGATTCTTCATCCAAAGAATCTGTGCACAACAACTTCCTGCAGCAATGTATTCTGCTTCTGCAGTTGATGTGGAAATTGACTTCTGTTTCTTGCTAAACCAAGAAACCAATCTGCCTCCAAGAAATTGGCAGCTTCCACTTGTGTTTTTCCTGTCAATTTTGCATCCTGCAAAATCTGCATCTGAGTAACCTATTAGCTTAAAGTCTGATTCTCTAGGATACCACAATCCCAGGTCAGCTATACCCTTAAGGTACTTGAAAATTCTTTTCACAGCTGTTAAGTGAGGTTCTCTTGGATCTGCTTGAAATCTTGCACAAAGACAGGTAGCATACATGATATCAGGTCTACTTGCAGTTAGATAGAGTAATGAGCCAATCATACCTCTGTAATCAGTAATATCTACTGATGTACTAGTGTCCTTATCCAATTTTGTTGCAGTGGCCATGAGAGTGGATGCACTTGAACAATCTTGCATTCCAAATTTCTTCAGCAAATTTCCGATGTACTTCGATTGACAAATAAAAGTGCCTTATTCATTCTACTTGACTTGAAGGCCCAGAAAATAGCTAAGTTCCCCAATCATACTCATTTGATATTTTGACTGCATCAGTTTGGTAAACTTCTTGCAAAGTCTGTCATTTGTAGAAACAAAAATGATATCATCAACATATATTTACACCAAAAGTAAGTCCTTTCCATGGTTGAGGTAGAACAATGTTTTGTCAATAGTTCCTCTGTTAAATCCACTTTCTAGAAGAAACTGAGCTAAAGTCTCATACCATGCTCTTGGAGCTTGCTTAAGGCCATAAAGTGCTTTATCAAGCCTGTAGACATGATTTGGAAGTTTGGAATCTACAAAACCTGGAGGTTGTTCAACATATACTTCCTCTTCTAATTCTCCATTGAGAAAAACACTTTTCACGTCCATTTTAAAGACTGTAAACTTTTTGTGAGCAGCATAAGCCAAAAATATCCTTATGGCTTCCAATCTAGCAACTGGTGCAAATGTTTCATCATAATCAATTCCCTCCTGTTGAGAATATCCTTTTACAACCAGCCTTGCTTTATTCCTTGTAATTATGCCATCACTATCGGTTTTGTTTCCGAACACCCACTTTGTACCAACAACAGATATGTTCTTTGGTCTTGGTGCTAGGGTCCAGACTTTGTTTCTTTCAAATTCATTTAACTCTTCCTGCATTGCTTGTACCCAATCAGCATCTTGAAGAGCTTCTTCCACTTTCTTCGGTTCAGTCTGAGAGAGAAAAGAGTGATAAAGACATTCATTTGATGTAGTTGTTCTAGTTTTGACACCTGCATCAGGATTTCCAATAATTAAGTCAGGTGTATGTGCTTTAGTCCACTTCCTTGCAGATGGAAGATTTTCTCTAGAACTGGATGCTCCCCCATGATCCATGATGTCTTCATCAACATTTTTTGATGCTCCCCCTGAAATTATGCTCTCTGAGTTGGATCCTTCAGAATTTGAGTTTCCAGAAATATCAGTACTTGAGTTTCCAGAATTATCAGAACTTGGCCCATCAGAACTTGATGAATCAGAACTTGAAGAGCCTGTTGTAGGTTCTGATGCTTCTTGAAATGTGGTTGTATCTTCAGTATGCTCCCCCTGCACAGGTGCATCTTCCTTTTGCGTAGTCAGCAGAGTTTCAATAGCATCAGAGTTTAATTCATCAGAGTTTGCAGTATCAGGATTTAGACTGTCAGGATTTACAATATCAGAATTTAAAACTTCATTCTCAAATCTCAGATGTTCATGATCATTGAAATCGTCAAGTCATGTAAGTTTCTTATCATCAAAATAGACATTGATAGATTCCATAACAACCCTTGTTCTTAAATTGTAGACTCTGAAGGCTTTTATGGAAAGTCGATATCCAACAAAAATTTCTTCATCAACTTTTAGATCAAATTTGGATAGCTGTTCAGGATGAGTCTTAAGAACAAAAAACTTGCATCTAAATACATGAAAATACTTCAGATTTGGCTTCTTTTTCTTCACCATCTCATATGGTGTTTTTCCATGCTTGTTAATGAGTGTTGCATTCTGAGTAAAACAAGCAGTCTGCACAGCTTCAGCCCAAAAGTAGGTTGGCAACTTTGCTTCATCAAGCATTGTTCGTGCAACTTCAATAAGAGTTCTATTCTTTCTTTCAAAAACTCCATTTTGTTGTGGAGTTCCAGGAGCAGAAAATTCCTGCTTTATTCCATGGTCTTTGCAGAACTCTTCCATGATCAAATTTTTGAACTCAGTGCCATTATCACTTCTTATGATCTTCACAGAATCTTTGACCAATTTATCCAGTTGCTTGACATGATCAATCAAAATAGATGCAGTTTTACTTTTGTGTGCAAGAAATACACCCATGTGTATCTGGTGAACTCATCCAATATGACCATAGCATATTTCTTCTTTGCAATAGACATGACATTCACTGGACCAAGTAGATCAACATGTAGTAGGTGATAAGGCTCAAGAATTGATGATTCAGTCTTGCTCTTGAAAGAAGATTTTATTTGTTTTGCCTTCTGACATGAAGCACACAGGCCATCAGGAGCAAATACTGATTTTGGCAATCCTCTCACAAGATATTTCTTGACTAGTTCATTTATATTGTTAAAATTTAAATGATAGAGTTTCTTGTGCTAATTCCAGCTTTCTTCAATTGATGCTCTACTTAACAGACAGATTGCAGAACCATCAGTACTTGTTGAAAGCTTGGCTTCATAAATGTTACCATGCCTGTATCCTTTCAGAATAACTTTGTCTGTAGATTTTCTTACACTTCACAGTGTTCTTCAAAGAAATCCACATGATAACCTCTGTCACAGATTTGACTAACACTCAGCAGATTGTGTTTAAGTCCTGAGACCAGAGCTACTTTTTCAATGATGACATTCCCAAGATTGATATTGCCATATCCCAGTGTTTTTCCAATGTTGTCATCTCCATAAGAAACACTTGGTCCAGCTTTCTCCACAAAGTCTGATAGCAGGGCTTTATTTCCAGTCATATGTCCTGAACATCCACTGTCCAGAACTAGGATGTTTTTCCTGTTGCCCTGTAATCACAAAGACCACTAATGATTAGTTTTAAGGACCCAGACTTGCTTGGATCCTTTGGTCTTATTAAGTTTGTTAACATTTGCAGCGGATTTAGCATCAGAGTTTATGTTAACATTTTTCTTATCAGCATTTACACTATCAGACTTTGTATCAGAACTTACACTAGAAGGAAAAATGCTAACTTTCCTTAAAGAAGGTTTTATTTGATAATAATCATAGTACAAACTATGATATTCCTTACAAGTATAAATGGAATGCCATAAACTACCACAATGAAAACAAGGATTTTGTGGCCTATATCTAACAGACTGACTCTTAACTCCTGACTTTGAAGGTAAGGAGTTTATGTTCTTATTCTTCCTGCAAAAAGAAGCCAGATGGTTAGAATTTCAACAGTTATGACATTTCTTTCTAGGAGCATTAGGAACAGGCTTATAATCATTACTTTTATTCACACCTTCCTTTCCATCCCTATTTTTCCTAGGTGGATTTACCTTGTTTACATTCTTAACATCTTTCAGCTTATGCTTAAGCTGCTTCTTTGTCATTAAACCTATGTTTACTTCAGTGGGCTTACCCTGTTTTGGTTTGTCAGAAGTTAATTTCTCTTTAACTCCTGATTTATCATTATTAGACTTTACAGCTATAAACTTAACAGGATTTACCTTTGGCTTTTGTTTAACAACTATAGGCTCAATCTCTACAGTTCCCTTATCATTCTTATCATCTCCATAACCTAAGCCTTCTTTCCAGTTTCCACTACTTAACAAATTTTGAGTTGTTCTTCCAGAGTTAGTCCAAGTCCTGATAATCTCTCTTTCCTTTTCTAACTCAGTTTTTAGAGATTCATTCATTTTAAGTACTTCATCCCAATAATAGAAAGCATCATCTCTATCTTTCTGAGTTTGATGGAACATGACTAACTCTTTTTCTAAATAATCATTCCTCTTTTTATAAGCAAGATTTTCAGAAGTTAATCTCTCACATGTTAAAGTTTGATCTCTATAACTAATGAACATGGTTTTAAGATATCTTCTCAACTCATTAATATCATCAGTATGAAAGGCATAAGTAGTTTGAGGTACCTTTAACTCAGCAGCATCAGAACTGCTATCAGCATTTGCCATCAAGGCATAGTTCTCCTCACTTTCAGAATCTAAAGTGTCTGTCCAGCTTTTCTTTTTTGTGACAAGAGCCTTGCCTTTGTCACTCTTCACTTTCTTGCAATCAGGAGATATGTGGCCTTTCTCACCACAGTTGTAGCATTTGACATTTGAGTAATCTCCTCTGTCAGACTTTCCTCCTTTTCCTTCAGATTTTCTGAAACTCTTCTTATCAGAACTTGCACCTTTCCTGGAAAACTTCTTTCCTTTTCTGAATTTCCTGTATGCAATCCTTGTGATTCCTTTCATCATAAGAGCACACAGCTTCATCATCTCTTCATCAGGATCCATCTCAGGTAAGCTTTCAGTTTCAGAGTCATCATCAGTATCATAACTTGATGATTCAGTATCAGACTTTGTGATGAGAGCTTTTCCCATGCCTTTCCTTGAGGAAGCTGCTTTGGGGGATTCCTCCTCAGCCTTAAGAGCAATTGTCCTTGACTTTCTTCTTTTTCTCTTGTTTCTTTGTTCCATCTCAAGTTCATGAGTCTTGAGCATCCCATAAATTTCATCAAGATTTGTTTCTTCAAGATTATAGTTGTCTCTTATAGTGGTGGCCTTCAAATCCCAACATTCAGGAAGTGCTAACAGGAATTTAAGATTTGAATCCTCAAGGTCATATTCCTTGTCAACTAGTGACAAATCATTCAAGAGTTTGACAAATCTGTCATATAAACCAGTTAATGACTCATCAGGCTTTGAGTCAAAGTGTTCATACTCTTGAGTGAGTATAGTCTTCCAGTTCTTCTTAATTGATTCAGTTCCCTGGCATCTTGTCTCCAAAGCATCCTATATCTCCTTTGCAGTCTTGCAGTTTATTACCCTGTTTGACATTACATTATCAATAGCACTATGCAGCAAGTGTCGTACCTTAGCATCCTTAGCAATTGATGAGATATCTTCAGCACTATAATCACTCTTCTCCTTTGGTACAGACTTTGCTGGTTCACCTGCAACTACAACAGAGAGTTTGGTTGGCTTGTGTGGTCCTTCATTGATTCTATCAAGGTATTCTGGATCAGTAGCTTCCAGAAACATAGATATCCTCACCTTCCATATGGAATATTCAGATGGTTTCAGTATGGGAACTCTAATAGTCTCATATCGACTATTGATTTGAGTCTTTGGAGGTTCTTCAGTTTTGGTGGGCTTAGTTGGAGTTTGTTCTTCTTCAGACATGATTGTTTTCGGATCTTAAACTGTTTGTGTGTTATCAAATATGCTCTGATACCACTTGTTAGGTCACACACACACTGTAGAAGGGGGTTGAATACAGTGTTTATCACAATCAAATCGAATTAAAGAACACAAATAACAGAAAACAAGCTTTATTAAACTCTGTTACAATATGAAACTGTCCTCTCTCAGTGATGAACAAACTATCACGAGAGCTGCTAGGGTTACAATAAATAATAACTTCGATTATGATAACATATATAGTGTAAACCCTATTTCTGTGTTTATATACTACACAGTTATAAGATAATCTCTAATTGATATGGAATATAATTTTGCTTCCTAAAATATATCAACTAGTTATCTTTTCTTCCAAGTATTCTATTCTTCATATAATTCCTTCTTCATGCATATATCTTCTTGCATTTATCTTGATCTTCTTTTCTTTCAATCAGCTGCCTTCCTTATCTGAAAGTCTCCTTAAGTCCTGATATGATCTCCTGATAAATATCTCCTAATAACTTAAGTTCTGACAACTTAAGTTCTGACTTCAGTATAAGTGCTGATTTCCAGTTAAGTACTGATTTGTCCTGTTTAAGTAACATCTGAAAACTAAACACAAATCATATTAGACATGACATTATCAAATAATCTAACAGAGCCGTATCAACAAGTTTCTACTTGGGGAAAGGGGGGACGAGCGTTATGTTTCAGAGTCATGGATTTCATCTGAACTAGGAGTGGCGTAAGTGGTCGAGTGGCGCCGACCCAACCTTATTATATTGGCCCAAATGGCCCGGAAGTTCCGCTAAGACGACCCATTCCTTAGGCGTCCAGTGTTCAGTTGACAAGTAAATCCGACTGTTCTCCTCTACATGTAGAAAATGGTGGGGTTGCACTACTGCGACTGATCATCGTGACTGGTCTTCCTGGCACGGCAAACTCCCGTAATGAGTTCATCATCCAGTTTGGATATTTCTGTAACACTACTATAATAACTCGAATTTTCGAGACCTTGTAAAGCGTTTAATTAATAGTAACCCTGACAGACAGGGAAAACTTTTTTGCCCACACTATGTAGTGCATGAGAAAATGAGTTTCGGAGTTGATATTATGATTATACGCCAAATGAGTGTATGTAAACGCTATTAGTTTTCGAAGAAAATGAACTTTAAAAAACGACCATATTTACGAATCATCGAGGATTACGGGAATCACAATATAATTACGAATTTAAAACCCTACGGATTTATATCCAAGTATGATAATTCAAAACATAAGGAATAAATACGAGATGAATTACGTCGCGAAACATTTACGAGAAAGTATTACGAAAATGTTTAAGCGACCGAGCGAACGCGTAAATGATTAAATAAACGTAACGCACTAACTAACCATGGTAGAAAAGTAACCATGGTTACTTTATCAAATAGTGAGCTAAGGTGTAGGATGATCAACCAAGGCTATCAAATAGTAAGCTAAAGAGCTAAACAAGTGGCTTAGCTTATAATCTACCAATGCTAGCTAGATTTGTCTCCAAGATTGGAAAAAAAGATCAAATCCTAGGATAGATACTAAGGAATAACAATCTAATAAAAAGATATCACAAGCCTCATTTCCAAGAAGCAACCAAGGAAGCATCACCAAAAACTCTCTCTTTCTCTCCCAACCATTCCATTCGGCTTTTTCATCTTCAACCAAGAAATCAAAATCAAAACTTCAAGTTCTAGCCATGGATAAATCCTCCCATTAATTCTCAGGCTTCCTACCAACCAAACTAAGGTAAGATAAATCTTTGAGCTCTTTTTATCAAGGTTTGATGGGTGAAATAAAATCAAGAAAGTTGATAATGAATAGTGTGAATAGTAACTCTTCTTTGGTTTTTTGATTTTAATGGTTGTTTTAGGTTCCAAAAACTATAATAAGCACTCCCAAGATTTCACCATCATCAAGAACACATCTCAAGCTCTCAAGAAAGGTATAAATATTTGACCCTACCTTATATAAGATTTAAGTTCAAGATCCTTTTAGTATATAGTTGTAAATATAGTTTTGGTGGGAGTATTGTTGTAATCTTGATGTTTAGCTAAGTAGATTTAAGGTTGATTGTTGTTGCCTCAAGAACATGATGTTCTTGAGAGGAGTCAGTGTGGTGATGATGATATGTTGATTATTGGTGGTAGTATAAAGATTTAAGGCATAAATGAAACTCTGATCGTAACCGTAATCTCGTTAAAATGAATGAAACATAACTTTAAGTTTCTGCAGAAGGTCCCGAGGATGTAAACTATAGTATCTTGAAAAAAATAACCCTTTATTATTATATAAAATGTTATAGGGATCATTTAGGCACTAGAATCGCTTGATTCCGATTTACGGATCAAAAGTTATGGATGTTTTACTAAAAGTGATTTACGCGACAAAAACTGCTACGAATTACGAACTTTGAAAATATAAAGGATCGACTTAAGAATGTTCATAAATCATAAAATTTTTACAGAGAGCAGTATATTTAGTTTCCTAACTGTCATAGAAATTTCAAGTAAAATTAATGATTTTTTAATTTTATAAAAATATCGGAGCCGAGACCGCGCGATTAGAAACCGTAGAATCCATAAGCGGAGCTGACGACGAAAATAAAAACAAACTTAAGATAATTTCAGACTCGATTAAATATGAAATATTATTAAATTACTTAAACATAAATTAGTTGAGGAATATTATTTCAAATATTCTTTTAAAGTATAATTATTCGAGGTTTAATTATTCAACGATTAATATTTGATTATTAAGCATTAGTTCTTTAATGGTTTAATTATGATTTAAAAATCATGGAACCTGATTCAAAATACTTTCTGATTTTCGAAAAATCATTCGAATAAATTCATATCATTGGAGAATATTATCTCGACTTATTTTAAATATTTGGTTTATAGTTTCAAAAGAAACTCCCCCTTATATAACAAATATGTTGACAACAGTCAAATCACATCCCTAGTACTTCCTCCGAAAATTCTCGGAAGTACATATATATACGTACAAATCAAAGTGTACCTATCAACAAGCAATATGCTTGGGGAATATTATAAGTTCCAGATTGATGATGAGATTCTTCCAAGGACAAGGAGGGGTAGACTCCAGTACTTCGTGGGCTGGGGAGACTACCAATTTACTACCACATGAGAAGGTATCTTATATACTGATAAACATGTGGAGTATGCGTACTTGAGAGGGATGGACACAAAACCGTGTCTTGAGAGGGATAGACACGAAGTGTGTACCTGAGAGGGACGGATACAGAAAAGGCCCAAATGCGGCCAGGGTGATAACCAATAATAAAAGGGAATCGTCCATCTACATGTAAAAAAGGTTACTATTTCCGTAGTACGACTGATCATCGTATACGGTGGCTCCGGTGAATGTCCTATTCTTCCAATTGGACTTGTGATGTAATACCGTAACCCAAGCCTAGGTGCTGGGTTTAATATTAAGGTATTCGCAGGATAATAAAATCCACTAAAGAATTGTTTTCATAAGAAGGTGTGTATCACCAAGGAAAACTATTTTCGAATAAAACATAATTATCATATATGATGTTTTACGTGAGTTATCATACAGTCATTTTCATACTGTACATTTTTATGCTGGGCATTATAGCTCACACTTGTTTCCTTAAATTGACACAACACAACAGTGAATCAAGATGCCTACCATGAGAACCACAGCCAGGAAATGGGTAGAAAATGGCCAGCTGTTCCGTAGGTTGTTTGGTGTTGTACCACAGGTAGTCCGAATAAGCTGGTTTGGTTTTCAGTTGTTTTTAGTTCGGCTTATTTATAAGTATGACTTATGTAAGGTAATAAATAAGAAATGTATATTTGGCCGACGGACTAGCATTACTTAAAGGTTATTCCCCGGTAAGACTTAATAACTTTTGGGTTGTAATAATTATCACATTGTGGTTGATCTACTCTAGTAATGAATGGTTCATTTCCAAGACAATAACCTGTAAGTGTGTGTGTGATAAGTGTGGGGTCTTAAATTGTGAGTATTTATATATTGTGATGCGAGGTATGTGGTTTATAGTGATTGAGATGGCGTGGCCTCCGAGATCCCTGACATGCTTGATAATAGATGACATGCTTACATATGAATAAATTAATCTAATTGTAAAATAATGGTAACTATATTAACAAATTTTCATTTCCAGAACAATGCCACTCGTAGAAGAGGAACCAGGGCACAACCCGCAGAATCTGTTAACCAACAACGGAATGAACCTGACCCTGTAGTAAATGAAGAAAGTGAAGAGGACCTAGACTATAATGAATATGATGAGGAAGAATTTATAGAAGAAGAGGCTGAGGATACCCATCAGAGAGAAAACCCCACGAATGAGTTTATGGAACTTTTAAGAGTAAATCTGAACCAACAGCCCATTCCACCACAGCCGCATGCTGCCCAACAGACTGCAGCCACTGCCTTCAGGGCATTCAAATCTCTCAAACCCCCAGAGTTTCTAGGATTTGCCGAACCCGTTAAAGCACGGTCCTGGCTCAAAGAGATAGAAAATTCCTTCGAAATACTAGGTGTGGAAGAACGACACAAGACCATTTTCGCTTCTTATATGCTGAAAGGAGAAGCTAATCACTGGTGGGACTCCAAATGAAACCTAGAGACTGATGCTGTGATTCCATGGGATAGGTATACCCGACGGTTCTTAGACAAGTATTTCCCTAGGTTTATAGAAACCAAGATGGAGATTAAGTTTCTGGAGTTGAAACAGGATAGGATGACTATGGCAGAGTATGAGGCCAAGTTTACTGAGCTATCACGATTTGTGCCTGAGTTCATGAATACCGAAGAGAAGAAAGCGAGAAGGTTTCAGCTTGGTCTGAAACAGTGGATCCAGAACCGAGTGGCAGTACTAGAGTTGACAGATTATGCCACCTTAGTGCAGAAAGCCTCGATTGTTGAAGCTGGAAGTGAGCAGAGTGTGAAGGAAAAGGAAAATAGGAAGAGGAAGATAGGAAGCCAAGGCGAAGGAGGAGGAGTAGGAACCGGGAACAGGATCCTTCTGAGCAGGTTCGTCAGGGGAGTGGTGTCCCAACCAGCGAGAGTCCCCGGATTCAGAAAGGCCCCAAGTGAGAGTGTTGTCCAGGGCGGCGGACAATCTAGGGCAACGTTTCATAGCCAACCCCATACCCCAATACCGGAGTGTCAAACCTGTAGGAGGAGACACCTTGGAGTGTGCAGCCAGGCGAGAGCCCCTTTGAAATGCTATAAGTATGGTCAGACCGGACACCTTGCCAATAACTGCAACCAACCCAGCGTGATATGTTTCCAATATGGAAAAGTAGGGCACATGAGGAAGGATTTCCTGACATTGAGACCCCCAGCCTCAGGAATGGGCAGAGCTGCATCCAACCGACCCCCAGCTACTAGGACCTTTAATATGACCGTTCAGGATGTTGTCCGAAACACTAACGTGATAACATGTACCTTTTTGTCAAATTCCGAACATGCAAATATCCTATTTGATTCTGGAGCAACCAAGTCATTTATATTTTAAGATTTTGCTAAAAGGTTAAAACTTAACGCCATACCCTTACGTGAGGTATTACAAGTGGAAATAACAAACAAAAAAATAATTCCTGTAAATCAAGTACACCCTAAATGCAAGTTGAAATTAGAAGGAAGAGTCTTCGAAGTTGACCTAATCCCATTTGCGTTAGGAGAATTTGATGTAATCTTAGGAATGGATTGGTTATCCAGTAATGGAGCGCAAATAGATTGTGAATGGAAGAGGGTAAAGATAAGAGTGTAAAATGGAAAAAAAGTAGTGTTTAGAGGGCAACGACAGGCCCATAAATTTCTGACCATGCTACAGGCAAAAAGGTTGTTAAAGAAATGAAACGAGGCCTATTTAGCTTATGTGATAGATACACATGTGACTACCACATTCCATTTGCATACACTCGACGCATGTGACTGTGTTGTCACTGTCAACAGATATTTGAATTCTTTATCCGTCGGGTTCATGATCATCCGTCGGGTTCATTGTTGTTTATCTGTCGGGTAGCAATCAGGCACTAGACTTTATTTCATTTATACAGAATTACAAGACATCATCTATATATAATTAATCAACCTATTCTGCATATCCAGTTAAAGTCAACATGACTTAAGTACTACTACAGATTCTAAACAATGTGTATGCAGAAATGTGCTACAGACTTATTGTTACATAAGCTACTCACTCGATGGATAATAAATCATCATCCGTCGGGACTATAATCCTTATCCGTCAAGTGCTACATTTTCACTAAGTAAAATCTACCAAGGTGTTTTGTTAATGAAATCATCAAGTTCACAACATATACACAACAAAGACCTTGTAAAGCATTTAATGAATAGATCAGAAAATTCCTTGACGTGACACAAGTACATGTAATCTCCCTTATTGACTTTAGATTGAGCTTTGACTAAAGATTTGGATTTGAGAGGTGACAACTTCACATTCTTGACTGCTCTGGACTTTGTTCTCTTTGGCTTATTAAGGATTTACAAATTGAAGTCAGGAATTGGTATGTTCTCCCATTCTATTGGTTCATCCTTAGGCACAATAGGTTCACCATGAATGTTCCTGTAAGGATCCACCACCTTGATATCTTCAAATACCACATAGGGTTTTGATGCTTGAGTTGTTGTTTGAGTAGATTCCTTGGGAAACTGATTCTCCAATTCCTTATCAACAATGTCCAGTTTCCTTTTGGTTCTTTTAGCTAATTCCTTGATTCTTGGAGATTTCTTCTGTTCTTGTAGAACTTGCTTCTGTGGATCTTGAGATTCAGTGATTCCAGATGGCTGAGAAGGAATCTGTTGTGTTGGTTTCACAGCTTGTAGCTTGGCCAAGGTAGCGGTTTGCTCTTTCTTTTGCTTAGCCTTTTTGGCATCTAGAATAGCTTGCTTCTTTTCTTGCTTCAATCTTGCCTTTTCTTCTCTCTTTGCTTGAGCAAATTGAGGTTGTCCAGCCACCACACATATTTCTTTCCCATTCCTGAAAACTTTAGCAATTCTTCTTTTTAAAGCTGAATCAGCTGGATCCTTGTAGAAGGCAATTGACCTTGACAGAAGTTTCTTCTCATCAGGCTTAGGTGTCTCATACACAGTATCCAAAGGGTTCTTCAATGATGATTTTGGATAGTTCACCCTTGGTTTCAGAATTATTTCAGCCTTTGGAGATTTGATGCAGGATGACTATCCCCTTTCCAGATTATTCATGCTCATCTCATTCACAGAAATCTGCTTGATTTGAGAGTGATGGATGGCTGACTTTTCTGGCTCCTTTACTAGCCCAAATTTCCTTTGTATATCCTCATCAATCTTCTCCCAGTTGATTGGTTTCAACTGCTTCATTTCAGCTGCTCTAATGTTGGCTGCTGCTACATTTATCAGATCTATACTGTCTGTAATTGGTGGCTTTGAGATAGTAATTAAAGGCACAATTACTTTACTGATTTGAATTTGAAGCCTCTCCCCCTCACTTGGTCCTTTCTCCCCCTTTTTATTATCATCAAGTTGAGTAAAGGAGGAGGTTTGAGCAGCCACCAGTTTTTGAAGTAAATCTGTCTGTTGGGCTTGATGAAGATGAATGGCTGTTAAAGATGCTTCCATGGCTGGCATTCTTGTATCCAAGGCATCTATCTTGGTTGCAAGATCAGAATTTTTCCTTAATTTCCTCATACGACGGCACATACCTTGACAATTCCTCAAACTTACTTTCATAATCTGCCACCGACATGTTCCCTTGCTTTAATTCTAAAAACTTCAGCTCCATCTGATCCTGAACAAACTGGGGAAAATACTTTTCTAAAAACAATTCCTTAAACTTCTCCCAAGTAATAAAATCTGTACCTTCCAATATCTTCACCATTTCCCACCAATAGGTGGCCTCATTCTTCAGATAGTAACTCGCAAACTCAACCTTCTGTTCCTCCTTCACTCTTACTAAGGCAAATGCCTTTTCTATTTCCTTTAACCAAACATTTGCTTCAATCGGCTCTAAGGAACCCTTGAATTCTGATGGGTTTACTGCCTAAAAAGTTTTGAAAGTTACCTGGGGATTGGCTTGCCTTTGTTGTTGTTGTGCCAGGTGAACTGTTTGTTGGGCCAAGATTTGGAGAATTTGGGCTATTGCTGGGTCTATGGGTCCTGGGTTCATATTCTGGTTTGGATCATCTTGGTTGTTATTGTTGTTGTTGTTGGTTTCTTCATTCTGGGTGTTGGTACGGGTATTTCTTTTGGGAGGCATTTTCTGTAAAGAATCAAGCAACTTATTTAGCTTTTGAATCAAATCTTTTACATAAAAGAACAGTTTTGTAAAACAGAAATATCTCTTTTTGAAAACAATTGTAACTAAGTAAATTGCATGCTTCTTTACAGAATATAAACACAGGTGGAGGTAGAATAGCCTGCAGTGGTACGGGCTGCAACACAGGTGGAGGTAGAATAGCCAATGCTGGTGGAATAACAGGACGTGGATCCGATGATGGCGCTCCAACTGAAGGCTCTGAGTGATCAGCTGATACGAGGATAAAAGAGTCGGCCATCGCTGCTATCTGAAATCATATCACAATATAAGAATCTCGAACCACGACGCGAATTATACTAATACCGGTTATACCGTAACACTCAACCTCTCGACGTCTTATCATTCTATTCCTTACTTCTAATCCTAACCCTCTACCTATTCCCGTCAACCTAGGCTTATGTCAGTGACTTATAACCTGCCGCTCTGATACCAAACCTGTGACACCCTCCAAACCCGGGTCAGAAGTTTGGGGTCCACACACACCATATTTATAACCTGCTTATAACAATAATAAAGATAATAATAATATGCAGTGACCCTACTTACCAACTACCACGGACCGTAACAGGTTAAAGTATGCACACAAAACAAACACACTAATATATTACATACCGATCAAATCCCATCTATCCAAACTCGAAACTTAGTATTAAACATTATTACAAACTTTTACAAACTTAAATTATCCCAAAAGAAGCCTACTAGCTCAGCTTCCTCAACCTGAACCCCTAGCTCTCGCGCTGGACTGGGGATCCTCGCTACCAACTGGTTTCTTTTTAACTGAAAAGAATATAAACAACATCGCACAAATGAGCTAACTAGCTCAGCAAGTCACAATGACAAAACTGAGAATAATGATCATCAGGTAAATATAGTTATGATATCAAGTGAATAATAGATTATGATTTAGAATTGGATATTATATTTTCATTTTAAAAACCAAGGTTAGGCTGCTGATCAGTCACGCACTAACCCTGAGCAAAGCACACAACATTGCTCTAACTACTGGATCTAAGGCACACATTGGCCTAACTTGACCATTATATGGTCTGACCACGAATCTGGTCCATAATTTTATAAAAACAATCCAATTCTAGCATAATAACAGAATAAGCAATATTAAACCATAAACAGAATCAATAACAACACTGGATGTTCAATAATGAAATGGTTTTAATCTTCATGAGGATCAATAGGGCATTTCCAAATCTTAGCTGTAAGGTAATGAAAGAATTGGATAACAAAGGAATCAATGTTTCAGGGTTTCAAGGATTTGGTTTTTCAAAGCATAAGATACAATGGTTTGAGTATGTGAGTAATTCGATTCAGTGTTTGGTATTTAGTTTGTATGTATTTGTGGAGTAGTATCATATATTTGTGGTTCATATTTGGGTATATGACAATCAATGGCAGGAAAGAATCAGGTTTACGGCTCAAGATCAAAACTGGAATCATGGTTAGTGCTTCAAAGCACTTGCAATATCAACAAGACTACCAAGTACTATAATATCTCAAGAAAGTTCAGAACACTTGCCTGGTATTAGCTTACTACACTGCACTCGCTTCTAATCACAATCGTCTTACTCCTCAACTACCTGTTTCCCTTTCCTACGTCTTGCCTCTTCTGCTCACATATCATAAGCATCTATCAATATTCAACTTATATGATTCTATTCAACAAATACTTCTATCTACCCTTCGTTTGACCCAAATCCGATTAACGGATTGAAAGTTACGCATTGAACAAGTATATATCGAATATACAGACCGACAGTCCGCCAACAAGTCACGTATAACACATAATACATCACATAATCAATGATATATCATTTATAAAGAAGTTTCGAGTCATAAATAGGCTTTCTGGTATTTAAAATGATTTTTAAAATATTTTTCGGAATTAAAACGGGTCGTTGGCTCAATTTTGAAGTAACAAACAGGGTTCGGTTGGCCAATTCTGGCTTCAAAACAATTTTATAATAATTATCATGCCTTACAAATAATTTAGAATAATATTTTAAAGCTCGAAACTATTTTTCAGAATTTTTAAATCACTTTTAAATAATTAAATCTAATTAAATAATTAATTAAAATCAATTAATAATTAATTAAAATCAATTAATAATTAATTAAATCAATTAATCAATTAATTTTCGAATTAATTGACTAATTAATCAATTAAAAATTAACTGAAATTAATTAACTAATTAATTCAGATTTATTTTTGAATTACAAATAATTTTCGGAATTAAAATAATAATTTTTAGAATTTTCAGAAATTAAAACGAATTTTTATAATAAAAATAAATAGGAAATATGATTTTTAAATATTTTTAAAACAGGAATCCAACTTTTGCAAACTCTGGAAAGTTCAGGGACTGAACTTCATCGTTTTCAAAAGTTGGGGTACTAAACTGCAATTTTCCAGCCCTTCGCCGGAAAACAGTCGGGTTCGCCGGAGAACTCAACTCCGACATCCTTTCACCACCACAAACTCCAGATTTAATCTACAATTCACCAGGAATCAAACCATACCATCAAATCAACCTAACAATCCCTGAGTTGGCCGGAATTTGGCTGAGAAGTTCGCCGGTTTCCGGAGAGCTCGACGTAAACTTCAAAACACAACTCCCTTCTCTACAGACCTCGTTGATTCATGAAACTTATACGACTGGATTGCAAATTTCACAGAGAAGACAACCCACTATACCACAACGTCTATCTATTCCAAAATAAGAAACCCCCAAATTTCAATTAAGAACATTCATACGGGTTATAAACCCTAATTTTAAAATTCGAAAATCAAACTCAAATTTGAACAGGTTATTGAACTCCAAATCAGACGTATAATATATCAAAATCATCAGGAAAACAAGCTCCACAACATGCAATCATCAAATCATACAAACAATCATCCGAACAAAAATTCATATTTTTACTAAAATTAATTCGAAAATAAATAAAATTATAGAAAAATAACCTTGATTTCTGCAGGTGTATGGATTACAGAATCTGGTAGAGCTCTTCAAGACCTTCAGATTGGTTACTCGAGCTTTCCAAACTGAATTCAATAACACCTCCAAAAGCTTGTTTGATTCTTAGAACAGTTTATGAATTTAGGGTTTTTCTCTGAAAATTATATAATTATCTGTCTGCAAATGATTTTGATACGAAATAAAATACGGTAAAAGGCTATTTATAATTACGAAAAATTAGTATCCCGTTGGATCATTCCGGATATAAAACGGTACTTTTATTTATAAAAACTGATCCAAACGGTATCGGTTTTCGGGATAATTATTCAAATCAGTATAATTTGTACTTCGGTCTTGGTCTCAGCGCCTGGTTACACGTACTACGAGATGATAATTGTGATAATTTAATAAAAAGCTCCCGTTTATCGAAAATACGAGTTTTATTGATTTACCGAAATGAATATTGTATCGAAAATGTTGCGCCGGGACCCGCGCAGGACAAACCGTACGCTGGATCGAAAAAGTCAAAACATGGAAAATGCTCGGAATATTACAATTAGATTAGGAAGGAGTTCTCGGAAGAGTTTCGGGTTCCAAAAACGTAGCAACGGATGACGTCGGTTGGTTCCCGTTTTTATAAAATAGATTTTAAATACCCGGAAAAAGATTTTATAAATTTCATATGATTCTTATAAATTCATAAATCAACATAAAAATAATTAGGAAGATATGAAAATTATCTGTATTTTATTTTAGACATATAGAAATTAAAATACTCAATTAATATTATTTTTGAATACCCAAATTCAGATAACACTTAACAATTAATTCACAGAACAGATACTGAACACATATAATAATTATTTAATAGCAAAATAATTACACGATATATCTCGGATATTACAGTTGTTGCCTCAAGAACATGATGTTCTTGAGAGTAGTTTGTGTGTTGATGATGATATGATGATGGTTGGTGGTTGTGTTGATAGTTAAGGCATAAACGAAACCCCGATCGTAAACGTAACTTCGTTAAAACCAACAAACCGTAACTTTAAGTTTCTGCAGAAAGTCCCGAAGTTGTAAACTGTAGATTCTTGAAAAATAACATTTTTTTAGGATAGACAATGTTATAAGGATTGTTTAGGCACTTGAATCGCTTGATTCGGATTTACGGATCAAAAGTTATGGTCATTTTAGTAAAAGTGATTTACGCGACAAAAACTGCTACAAATTATGAACTTTGAAAATATAAAGGATAGACTTAAAAGTATTCATAAATCATGAAATTTTTACAGAGAGTAAAATATTGAGTTTCCTAACTTTCATAAAAATTTCAAGTGAAAATAATGATTTCTGAATTTTATAAAAATGTCGGAGCCGAGACCGCGTGAGTAAAAACCTTAAGAATCTTTAAGCGGAGCCGACAACGATAATGAGAATGAACTCAAGATACTTAGGAAAATGAAGTGACCATAAAGTGATTATGACTTCAAAGAAATGTTAAGGGTAGTATGAGTTGAGAGGGTGTATAATGAGTAGCACATGAGTGCGAGTTACCGTAAATTAGGACGGAACCTAACCAAATGAAATATGTTTATGGTTATAGATTTCCGAGCGGAACCTAGAGCATCCTCCACCTCGAGATACCCAGGCAAGTTTACAAACCTAACTCCATTTTTACTGTTGTGTTGTGAAAGTATTATTTTACTATCATCGCTTAAATACCATGTTTGCCATGATACGTAGTTGTTGAATTTTTGCATAATTTAGCGATGTTGTACGATAAGTATATATCGTGAAATGTTATTTCGCTTTAAGGCGTGACGTATTATATAAGACCGAGAGTCAGTTGGGATTTAAGATAAAACCCGGAAATCATTCCGGAGATATTATAGGACGGATATAAGTCCATAATAGTATGTTTTAAAGGGACTCATCGTCCATTTACGAAACATTAAAACACCTCGAACTTTTAAAATGATTTCCCAACGAGCATATTCCCTCAACTATATTTTATTGATTCGGATAATAAATATTATATACGTATTCCTTTATTATAGGAGTAGTATACTTCAACGTTTATTTATTCAAACCCGATTAATCAATATAGATTATTAATTATGTAAACACAAACTAGTTGAGGAATATTATTTAAATAAATCTTTTAGAGAGTAAACTCATTCGAGGTATGATTAATATCAATTATCATTTAATTAATTATAGACTACTATTTTATTAATTATTATTTATTAAAGGATTGTTATTGATTTAAAGATCATAGATCCTGATATAAAACATACTTTCTGATTTAGAAATATTATTCGAATAATTTCAGATCGTCGGTGAATATTATCCCGACTTATTATTATATTGAATATAGTTTTGAGAAGAAACTTTTCCCCTTATTAATTATTTGTTGACAACGGTCAACTCACATCCTTAGTACTTCCTCCGAAATTCTCGGAAGTACGTATATACATATACACTTATATTTTAAAGAGATAAACTATTTCTATCAACAAGCAAAACACTTGGGGAACTTCGATTTGGTTCGAGTTCTCGAGATTGATAGAATTCTTTTAAAGGACAATGGAGGGGTAGACTCTGGTACTATGTGTGCTAGATGGGCTACCAAATGTACCGCAGGCGAAGGTACTCAGTGTACTCAGGAACTTGTGAAGTATGTGCATACCCGAAAATAGGACACGTAGCCCGAATGCGGCCAGGGTGATACCCGAGAGATGACGGTTTCGTCCTTTTACTAGTAGAAAATGTTACTTCTGTAGTATGACTGATCATCGTATGCGGTGGCTCCAGCGAATGTCCAAATTCTTCCAATTGGAATTGATATGCAATACCGTAACCCAAGCCTAGGTGCTGGGATTACTACTAAGGTATTCGCAGGTTATAAAAAAAACCCTTAAAGAATTGTTTTCGTAAGAAGGTGTGTGACACCAAGGAAAACTATTTTCAAATAAAATATATATACAATATAAGTCATTTCCATACTGTACATTATTATGCTGAGCATTATAGCTCACACTTGTTTTTTTAAATTGACACAACATAACAGTGATTCAAGATGCCTGTCATGAGAACCACAGCCAGGAAACGGGTAGGAAATGGCCAGCTGTTCCGTAGATTGTTTGGTGCTGTACCTCAGGTAGTCAGGATAAGTTGGATTAGTTTTCAGTTGTTTATAGTTCGGCTTATTTATAAGTATGGTTTATTTAAGGTAAGAAATAAGAAATGTATATTTGGCCGGTGGACTAACCTTACCTAAAGGTCATTCCCCGGTAAGACTAATTATATTTGGATTGTAATAAAATTTCTCTAGTAATGACGGTTCGTTTCCAAGACAATAACCTGTAAGTGTGTGTGTGTATGTTAAGTGTGGGGTCTTGAAGCGTGAGTATTTACATATTGTAGTGTGAGTTGTGCGAGTTTAGATGGCATGGCTTCCGAGAC
This sequence comes from Apium graveolens, assembly GCF_009905375.1. NCBI lineage: Eukaryota > Viridiplantae > Streptophyta > Magnoliopsida > Apiales > Apiaceae > Apium > Apium graveolens. The sequence goes on along the minus strand of NC_133648.1, from coordinate 112,133,191 downwards.
TCCTGACCCCGGGTTTTGGGGCACCACAGAAATGGTATCAGAGCCTTAGGTTATCAAATCTTGGAAACGATATGATATAAAATACGTAGACCTAAGAATAATAAAACAATCAATTAGAGCTTAATTTGAGTTCGTCGTCAGGCTACATGGGTAGTCTTGACTGTTTTACCCTCAAGGGAATTCCAACTCTAAGTTAGTAATACCTTGCCTATTGTGTCAGGTACCAGTGGAGCCTAGGAGGGAGGTTGAACCTATTGATGATGTCATAATTCCTGAGCGTGACCCCATTCCCGAGCCAGAGAGCCTACCCATTGATGATTCAGACGACGACCCCACTGAGGATGTCCTAGAGGAGGAGACTGAGCTTCTTGTCCCCGTAGCTAATGGCGTAGTATGGAGAGATGTAGAGATGTACCCACACCAGGCTATTCGCTCTCCTACACCACCCCCAGGGATCCAGAGCCCTATGTCCCATACTGATGACGATAATGAGGAGGCGATATGCGCATAGTTCCATAAGGTCCATGATATATCCTCTAGCGACCCAGATTCACCTCTACCACCACCGGTGACTATGCATGTAGCCGTACACGACTGGATAGTGGGTCAGCTTAACGCTGAGATCACTGCGGCATCTGCTCGTATTGCTGAGTTACGCCAGGCACTGACAGCTGAGAGAGCCACCCGACTAGGATACCCAGGAGATTTCAGAGCTGCTTTCCCAGCCATAGCCCGCAGAGAGATCAATGGGATCGAGCTCCGTACCAGGGTTCAGATGAGGATGACATCAGTGGGAGGATACATCCCGGTAGTGGATGCAGAGATGATGATTGCAGGAGCGATGATGAAGGTGCGTGACCTCACTCGCAGTGATAGTGACTGAGAGATTAGTGACTAGATGTAGACCTTGAAGAAGGCTGAGTGACTTGTCACCAATTTTGATAGGATTGCTAGTAGTAGATAGCGTTCCTAGCCTTTCAGGGTACACGGCTTAAGTATTTTCATTTCAGTATTTAGAACTAGTAGTGATAGATTGTAATCAGGCATGTATGAACTCGGCTAGTTGTTCCATCCCCAAGATATAAATGGGAGATCTTATGAATATATATCTAAGCAGTTGTTAAGAAATGATGTCTATATTACTGCACTTTATAAAACCTGTTAAATAATGAATGACATGCTTACATATAAATAAAATAACCCAACTGTTATAATCGTGTGACCAATTTTCTTTATCAGAATAATGCCACCCCGTAGAAGAGGAACCAGGGCACAGCCCGCAGAGTCTGTTAACCAACAATGAGGTGACCCAGTAGTAAATGAGGAAAGTGAAGAAGACCTAGACTATAATGAATATGATGTGGAAGAATATGTAGAAGAAGAGGCTGAGGATACCCAACAGGGAGGGAACCCCATGAATGAATTTATGGAACTGCTAAGAGCAAATCTGAACCAACAACCTATTCCACCACAGCCCCATGCTGCCCAACAGACTGTAGCTACTGCCTTTAGAGCCTTCAAATCCCTCAAACCCCTAGAGTTCCTAGGATCTGCCGACCCCATTGAAGCACGGGCCTGGCTCAAAGAAATAGAAAAATCCTTCGAGATACTAGGTGTTGAGGAACGACATAAGACCATTTTCGCTTCTTACATGCTGAAAGGAGAAGCTAACTATTGGTGGGAGTCCAAACGAAACCTAGAAACTGATACTGTGATCCCATGGGATAGATTTACCCGACTATTCTTAGACAAGTACTTCCCTAGGTTCATGGAAACCCAGATGGAGATTAGGTTTCTGGAGTTGAAACATGATAAGATGACTGTGGCAGAATATGAGGCCAAATTTACTGAGTTGTCTAGATTTGTGCCTGAGTTTGTGAATACCGAAGAAAAGAAAGCGCGAAGGTTTCAGCTTGGTCTGAAACAATGGATACAGAACCGAGTAGCAGTGTTAGAGCTGACAGACTATGCCACCTTAGTACAGAAAGCCTCGATTGTTAAAGCTGGCAGTGAGCAGATTATGAAAGAAAAGGAAAATAGGAAGAGGAAGATAGGAAGTCAAGGAATGGGAACCGGGAACAGGAGCCTTCCGAGCAGGTTCGTCAGGGGAGCGGTGTCCCAACCTGCACTAGGCCCCGGATTCAGAAAGGCCCCGAATGAGAGCATTGGCCAAGGCGGCAGACAATCTAGGGCAACATTTCATAGCCAACCACGTGCCCCAATACCAGAGTGTCAAACCTATAAGAAGAGGCACCTTGGAGTGTGTACCCAGACAAAAGCCCCTCTGAGATGTTATCTATGTGACCAAATCGGGCACCTTGCCAACAACTGCACCCGGCCCAAAGTAACGTGTTTCCAATGTGGAAAAGCAGGACACATGAAGAGGGATTACCCAATGTTGAAGCCCCCAGCCTCAGGAATGAGAAAAGCTGCATCCAACCGACCTTCAGCCGCTAGGACCTTCAACATGACTGTTCAGGATGTTGTCCGAAACACTGACGTGATAGCAAGTACCCTTTTGTTAAATTACGAACATGAAAATGTCCTATTTGATTCTGGAGCAACCAAATCTTTTATATCTCAAGATTTTGCTAAAAAGTTAAAACTTAATGCCATACCCTTACGTGAGGTATTACGAGTGGAAATAGCAAACAAAGAAATAATCCCTGTAAATCTGGTATACCCTAATTGCAAGCTGAAATTAGAAGGGAAGATCTTCGAGGTCGACCTAATACCATTCGCATTAGGAGAATTTGATGTGATCTTAGGAATGGATTTGTTATTCAGTAATGGAGCGCAAATAGATTGTGAACAGAAGAAAGTTAAGATAAGAGTGCAGAATGAAAAAGAAGTAGTGTTTAAAGGTCAACGACAGAACCAGAAATTTATGACCATGCTTCAAGCAAAGAGATTGTTAAGGAGAGGTAACGAGACCTATTTGGCTTATGTGATAGATACCAAGAAGGAGGTCCCCAATATACAGGACATACCCATAGTAAACAAATTCGAGGATGTATTTCCAGAAAACTTACCAGGACTACCACCTGACCGAGAAATTGAGTTCACTATAGAATTAGCGCCAGGGACGGCACCAGTATCCAAGGCCCCATATAGGTTAGCCTCAATTGAGATGAAAGAACTAGCTTTTCAACTGCAAGAATTATTAGATAATGGAATGATAAGGCCCAGTGTGTTGCCATGGGGAGCGCCAGTACTATTCGTCAAGAAAAAGGATGGCAGCATGAGATTATGTATAGACTATCGAGAGCTGAATAAACTGACTATTAAGAATAGGTACCCTCTTCCCAGAATTGATGACGTATTCGACCAACTCAAAGGAGCTATACATTTTTCCAAAATAGATTTAAGAACAGGATATCACCAGTTGAAAATCAAACCGGAAGATATACCAAAGACTGCTTTTCGCACTAGGTATGGACACTATGAGTTCTTAGTCATGTCGTTTGGGTTAACCAATGCACCCGCAGCCTTTATGGATTTGATGGACAGAGTGTTCAAAAAGTACCTGGATATATGTGTGATAGTTTTTATAGATGATATTCTGATCTACTCAAAGACAGAGCAAGAACATGCAGAACATTTGAGGATAGTCTTAGAAATCTTGGGGAATGAGAAATTGTATGCCAAGTTCTCGAAGTGCGAATTTTGGTTGAGAGAAGTTCAGTTTTTAGGACATGCGGTGAGTAGCAAAGGAGTTTTAGTTGACCCTGCCAAGATGGAGGTGGTATCCAATTGGGAGAGACCAACAACCCCAACAGAGGTTAGGAGTTTCGTGGGTTTAGCAGGATATTACCGAAGATTCGTGCAAGACTTTGCTAAGATAGGCGGTCTACTGACTAGACTTACCCGGAAGGCAGAAAAGTTCGTATGGACGAAAAAATGCGAGGAGAGTTTTCAAGAACTGAAAAGGAGGCTAGTGTCAGCACCAGTGCTTGCTCTTCCCGATGGAAAGGGAGAGTTTGTGATATACAGTGACACATCGCTTAAAGGATTAGGATGTGTACTAATGCAGCACGACAAGGTTATAGCGTATGCCTCTCGGCAATTGAAGGAATATGAGAGCAGATACCCTACTCATGATCTAGAATTAGCAGCCATAGTATTTGCCCTAAAAATTTGGAGACACTACCTATACGGTGAGAAATGCGAGATCTATACTGACCATAAAAGCCTTAAATAAATTTTTACTCAGAAGGAACTGAACATGAGACAGAGGAGATGGTTAGAGTTGATAAAAGACTACGACTGTGAAATTTTGTATCACCCGGGTAAAGCCAATGTGGTGGCTGAAGCCCTTAGTAGGAAGGAAAAACTCAAGATGATAATGACATCGGAGGAATTAATTAAGGAATTTGAGAAGATGGAAATTGACGTGAGAGTGACCGGTAAGGGAACGGAAGGATTATTTGAGATTAAGCTAGTACCAGAACTGACTGAAAAGATACGAGTATGTCAAGAAAAGAAGATGAGTGAGGAAAAAGGGACACTGACCGGTGAAGAAGTGAGATGCGAAAAGGATGAGAAAGGGATCATGAGGTATGCGTCCCGGATTTGGATTCTGAATGTGCAAGAATTAAAGGACGAGCTGTTGCATGAAGGGCACAACTCTAGATATTCAATCCACCCAGGAAGTACGAAAATGTATCGTGACCTTAAGGAATATTATTGGTGGCCTAACATGAAGAGAGAAGTAGCAGAGTGGGTCAGCAAGTGCTTGACATGCCAGAGAGTGAAGGCGGAACACCAGCGACCTAGTGGACTGTTACGACCCCTAGAAATTCCGGAATGGAAATGGGAACACATAGCCATGGATTTTGTGACGGGCTTACCAAGGACAAAGACTAATCACGATGCTATATGGGTTATCATTGATAGACTGACCAAGTCCGCACACTTCCTACCAATCAACGAAAGGTACACCGTAGACAAGTTGGTAGATATTTACTTGAAGGAAATTGTAGTAAGACACGGCGTTCTCGTAGCCATAGTGTCAGATAGAGACCCGAGGTTTAATTCCCGATTTTGGAGAAGCTTCCAGGAATGTGTCGACACCAGACTAAACATGAGTACCGCTTACCACCCCCAGACTGATGGACAAAGCGAAAGGACTATAAAGACCCTAGAAGATATGCTGCGAGTGTGTGCCATCGATTTCAAAGGAAATTGGGATGATCACTTACCCCTGATCGAATTTTCTTACAACAATAGCTATCACGCTAGCATAGGAATGCCCCCGTATGAAGCTCTTTACGGGAGAAGATGTCGCTCTCCCCTGTGTTGGGATGAAGTTAGAGAACACAAGATATTAGGACCAGAGTTAGTCCAGCAGACCAGAGAAATGGTAGGACTCATCCGGAAGAGACCGGTAGCAGCCCAGGACAGACAAAAGAAGTACGCCGACCAGACCAGGAAGGATAGAGAATATGAAGTAGGAGATTCGGTGCTATTGAAGGTATCTCCGTGGAATGGAGTGATGAGATTTGGAAAGAAAGGGAAGCTGAGTCCCAGATTCATAGGACCCTTTGAAATTTTGAGGAGGATAGGACCTCTAGCTTACGAGCTCGCCTTGCCTCCTAATTTGCAACAAGTATACAACATGTTCCGCGTGTCCATGTTGAGAAGGTACCATGCCGATGCCCGACATGTAATAGAGTACGAGCAGGTAGATTTACAACCAGACCTGACCTACATCGAGCAGCCAGTTAGGATAATGGACCAGAAAGAACAAGTGCTGAGGAACAAAACGGTGAAGCTAGTTAGGATCTTGTGGAGAAATCAAAATGTTGAGGAATCAACTTGGGAACTTGAAGACACAATGAGGAATAGATATCCCCACTTATTTTCTAATTGATTCCGGGACGGAATCCTTGTTAGAGGGGAATACTGTAATAACTCAAATTTTTGAGACCTTGTAAAATGTTTAATGAATAGTAACCCTGACAGACGGGAAAAAATTTTGAGCCCACACTATATAGTGCATGAGAAAATGAATTTCAGAATTGATATTACGACTATACGCACCAAATGAGTGTACATAAACGCTATTAATTTTCGAAGAAAACGAACTTTGAAAAACGACCGTATTTACGACTTATCGAGGATTACGGGAATCACAATATAATTACGAGATTAAAATCCTACGGATTTTTATTCAAGTAGAATAAATAAAAATATAAGGAATAAATACGAAAGGAATTTCATTGCGAACCACTTACGAGTAAGTATTACGGAGAACGTTTAAGTAACCGAGCCAACGCGTAAACGATTAATTAAACGTAACACACTAACTAAACCATGGTAAAGAAGTAACCATGGTTACTTCATAAAATAGTAAGCTAACCATAGGATGACCAAGCTAGCTAGCAAATAGTGAGCTAAGGAAGCTAACCTTGTAGTTTAGCTTGTAAGCTAGCAAGCTACAAATATGTCCATGGATTTGGTGACAAGAATAAACCTAGAATGCTATCCTAGGAAGAATAAAAATGAAGTTGCAAGGATATCAAGTCACCTTCCAAGAAGCAACCATCCAAGCATCCAAGAGAAGCAACCAAGTGCTATAAATACCCCCCCACCCTCATTTTTTCTTCCATTCGGCTATTTTGAAGAAAAGAAGGAATTGGAATTCAAAACTCCAAGCTCTAGTTCTTGTAAAATCACCCAATTAATTCCCAAGCCTCCTAGCAACTAAATTAAGGTAAGAAAAATCTTTCATCTCTTTTTATCAAGGTTTGATGGGTGGAATAAATTCAAGAAACTCACTAGTAAATAGTAACCTCTCTTTGGTTTCTTGATTTCAATGGTGGTTTTAGGTTCTAAAAATCATACCAAGCACTTCCAAGCCTCCACCATCCTCAAGAAAACATCTCAAGCTTTCAAGAAAGGTAAAAAATCTTTGGCCTAACTTTATTTAAGGTTCATGTTTAAGATCCATTTAGTAGGTGTTAGTAAACCTAGCTTACTAAGTGTTATTGATGAAATCTTGATGATTAAGTTAAGTAGATTTAAGGTTTGTTGTTGTTGCCTCAAAAACATGATGTTCTTGAGAGAATTTTGTGTGTTGATGATGATATGATGATGGTTGGTGGTTGTGTTGATAGTTAAAGCGTAAACGAAACCCCGATCGTAAACGTAACTTCATTAAAACCAACAAACCGTAACTTTAAGTTTCTGCAGAAAGTCCCGAAGTTGTAAACTGTATATACCTGAAATATAACATTTGTTTAGGATAAAAAATGTTATAAGGATCATTTAGGCACTTGAATCGCTTGATTCCGATTTACGGATCAAAAGTTATGGTCGTTTTAGTAAAAGTGATTTACGCGATAAAAACTGCTACGAATTACGAACTTTGAAAATATAAAGGATAGACTTAAAAGTATTCATAAATCATGAAATTTTTACAGAGAGTAAAATATTGAGTTTTCTAACTGTAATAAAAATTTCAAGTGAAAATAATGATTTTTCAATTTTATAAAAATGTCGGACACGAGACTGCGCGAGTAGAAACCGTAAGAATCTTTAAGCGGAGCCGACAACGATAATGAGAATGAACTCAAGATACTTAGGAAAATGAAGTGACCATAAAGTGATTATGACTTCAAAGAAATGTTAAGGGTAGTATGAGTTGAGAGGGTGTATAATGAGTAGCACATGAGTGCGAGTTACCGTAAATTAGAACGGAACCTAACAAAATGAAATATGTTTATGGTTATAGATTTCCGAGCGGAACCTAGAGCATCCTCCACCTCGAGATACCCGGGCAAGTTTACAAACCCAACTCCATTTTTACTGTTGTGTTGTGAAATTATTGTTTTACTATCATCGCTTAAATACCATGTTTGCCATGATACGTAGTTGTTGAATTTTTGCATAATATAGTGATGTTGTACGATAAGTATATATCGTGAAATGTTATTTCGCTTTAAGGCGTGACATATTATATAAGACCGAGAGTCGGTTGGGATTTAAGATAAAACCCGAAAATCATTCCGGAGATATTATAGGACGGGTATAAGTCCATAATAGTATGTTTTAAAGGGACTCATCGTCCATTTACGAAATATTAAAACACCTCGAACTTTTAAAACGATTTCCCAATGAGCATATTCCCTCAACTATATTTTATTGATTCAGATAATAAATATTATATACATATTCCTTTATTATAGGAGTAGTATACTTCAACGTTTATTTATTCAAACCTGATTAATCATTATAGATTATTAATTATGTAAACACAAACTAGTTGAGGAATATTATTTAAATAAATCTTTTAGAGAGTAAACTCATTCGAGGTATGATTAATATCAATTATCATTTAATTAATTATAGACTATTATTTTATTAATTATTATTTATTAAAGGATTGTTATTGATTTAAAGATCATAGATCCTGATATGAAACATACTTTCTGATTTAGAAATATTATTCGAATAATTTCAGATCGTCGGTGAATATTATCCCGACTTATTATTATATTGAATATAGTTTTGAGAAGAAACTTTTCCCCTTATTAATTATCTGTTGACAACGGTCAACTCACATCCTTAGTACTTCCTCCGAAATTCTCGGAAGTACGAATATACATATATATAAACTTATATTTTAAAGAGATAAACTATTTCTATCAACAAGCAAAACGTTTGGGGAATTTTGATGTGGTTCGAGTTTTCGAGATTGATAGAATTCTTTTAAAGGACAATGGAGGGGTAGACTCTGGTACTATGTGTGCTAGATGGGCTACCAAAGGTACCGCAGGCGAAGGTACTCAGTGTACTCAGGAACTTGTGAAGTATGTGCATACCCGAAAATGGGACACGTAGCCTGAATGCGGCCAGGGTGATACCCGAGAGATGACGGTTTCGTCCTTTTACTAGTAGAAAAGGTTACTTCTGTAGTACGACTGATCATCGTATGCGGTGGCTCCAGCGAATGTCCAAATTATTCCAATTGGAATTGATATGCAATACAGTAACCCAAGCCTAGGTGCTGGGATTACTACTAAGGTTATTCGCAGTTTATAAAAAAAACCCCTTAAAGAATTGTTTTCGTAAGAAGGTGTGTGACACCAAGGAAAACTATTTTCGAATAAAACATATATACAATATATGATGCTATCATACAGTCATTTCCATACTGTACATTATTATACTGAGCATTATAGCTCACACTTGTTTTCTTAAATTGACACAACACAACAGTGAATCAAGATGCCTGCCATGAGAACCACAGCCAGCAAATGGGTAGGAAATGGCCAGCTGTTCCGTAGATTGTTTGGTGCTGTACCTCAGGTAGTCAGGATAAGTTGAATTAGTTTTCAGTTGTTTATAGTTTTGCTTATTTATAAGTATTGTTTATGTAAGATAAGAAATAAGAAACGTATATTTGGCCGGCGGACTAACCTTACCTAAAGGTCATTCCCCGGTAAGACTAATTATATTTTGGTTGTAATAAAATTTCTCTAGTAATGATGGTTCGTTTTCAAGACAATAACCTGTAAGTGTGTGTGTGTGTGTGTTAAGTGTGGGGTCATGCAGCGTGAGTATTTACATATTGTAGTGTGAGTTATGCGAGTTTAGATGGCGTGGCTTCCGAGACTCCTGACCCCGGGTTTTGGGGCGCCACACCCATCCTCGGGAATGGGCAGAGCTGTATCCAACTGACCCCCAGCTTCTAGGACCTTCAATATGACCGTTCAGGATGCTGTCCGAAACACTGACGTGATAGCATGTACCCTTTTGTTAAATTCCGAACATGCAAATATCCTATTTGATTCTGGAGCAACCAAGTCATTTATATTTCAAGATTTTGCTAAAAGGTTAAAACTTAACACTGTACCCTTATGTGAGGTATTATAAGTGGAAATAACAAACAAAGAAATAATTCCTGTAAATCAAGTACACCCTAAATGCAAGTTGAAATTAGAAGGAAGAGTCTTCGAAGTTGACCTAATCCCATTTGTGTTAGGAGAATTTGATGTAATCTTAAGAATGGATTGGTTATCTAGTAATGAAGCGCAAATAGATTGTGAATGGAAGAGGGTAAAGATAAGAGTGTAAAATGGAAAAAAAGTAGTGTTTAAAGGGCAACGACAGGCCCAGAAATTTCTGACCATGCTATAGGCAAAAAGGTTGTTAAAAAAGGAAACGAGGCCTATTTAGCTTATGTGATAGATACGAAGAAGGAAGGTCCTAAAATAAAGGACATACCCATAGTAAATGAATTTGAGGATGTATTTCTAGAGAACCAGGGTTGCCACCCGACAGAGATATAGAATTCTCTATAGAATTAGCACCGGGAATGGCACCAGTATCCAAGGCCCCTATAGGCTAGCCCCAGTTGAGATGAAGGAACTAGCTTCTCAATTGCAAGAGTTATTAGATAATGGGATGATAAGACCCAGTGTGTCGCCATGGGGAGCGCCAGTACTGTTCGTAAAGAAAAAGGACGACAGTATGAGATTATTCATGGACTATCGAGAATTGAATAAGCTGACTATTAAGAATAGGTACCCTCTCCCTAGGATTGATGACCTATTCGATCAACTCAAGGGAGCTGTGCATTTTTCCAAAATAGATTTGTGGACAGGGTATCACAAGTTGAAAATCAAACCTGAGGATATACCGAAGAATGCTTTTCGCACTAGGTATGGACACCATGAGTTCTTAGTCATGTCGTTTGGGCTAACCAATGCACCCGCAACCTTTATGGATTTGATGAACAGAGTGTTCAAAAAGTACCTAGATATATGTGTGATAGTTTTTATAGATGATATTTTAATCTACTCAAAGACAGAGTAAGAACATGCAGAATATTTGAGGATAGTCTTAGAAATCTTGAGGAATGAGGAATTATATGCCAAGTTCTCGAAATGCGAGTTTTGGTTAAGGGAAGTTCAGTTTTTAGGACATGTGGTAAGTAGCAAAGGAGTTTTAGTTGACCCCGCCAAGATAGAGGCGGTGTCTAACTGGGAAAGACCAACTACTCCAACAGAGGTTAGGAGCTTTGTGGGTTTAGCAAGATATTACCGAAGATTCGTGCAAGACTTTGCTAAGATAGCCGGTCTACTGACTAGACTTACCCGAAAGACAGAAAAGTTTGTATGGACAGAGAAATATGAGGAAAGCTTTCAGGAACTGAAAAGGAGGCTGGTGTCAGCACCAGTGCTCGCTCTTCCCGATGGAAAGGGAGAGTTTGTGATATACAGTGACGCATCGCTTAAAGGATTAGGATGTGTGCTTATGCAGCACGGAAAAGTTATAGCGTATGCCTCTTGACAATTGAAAGAGTATGAGAGCAGATACCTGCCACATGATCTAGAATTAGTAGCCATAGTGTTTGCCCTAAAGATTTGGAAACACTACCTACACGGTGAGAAGTGCGAGATTTACATAGACCATAAGAGCCTCAAATATATTTTTACTCAGAAGGAACTGAACATGAGACATAGGAGATGGTTAGAGTTGATTAAGGACTACGACTGTGAAATTTTGTATCATCCGGATAAAGACAATATGGTGGCTGACGCCCTTAGTAGGAAGGAAAGACTCAAAATGATAATGACATATGGGGAATTAATTAAAGAATTTGAGAAGATGGAAATTGACGTGAGGATGACCGGTAAAGGAACAGAAGGATTATTTAAGATTAAGCTAGTGCCGGAACTGACTGAAAAGATACGAGTATGTCAGTTGAAGAAGATGAGTGAAGAAAGAGGAACATTGACCGGTTAGAAAGTGAGATGCGAGAAGGACGAGAAATGGATCATGAGGTATGTGTCCTGAATTTGGATTCCAAATGTGCAAGAGTTAAAGGATGGGCTGCTACACGAAGGGCACAACTCCAGATATTCAATCCACCCAGGAAGTACGAAGATGTACCGTGACCTTAAGGAATATTATTGGTGGCCTAACATGAAAAGAGAAGTAGCAGAGTGGGTCAGCAAGTGCTTGACATGCCAGAGAGTGATGGCTGACCATCAGCGACCTAATGGACTATTACGGCCCCTGGAAATTCCGAAATGGAAATGGGAGCATATAGCCATGGATTTTGTGACAGGCCTACCAAGTACAAAGACCAATCACGACGCCATATGGTTTATCATAGATAGATTGACCATGTCTGCACACTTCCTACCAATCAATGAAAGGTACCCCGTAGACAAGCTGGTGGATATTTACTTGAAGGAAATTATAGTGAGACACGGCGTTCCTGTTTCATAGTGTCAGATCGAGACCCAAGGTTTAATTCCCGATTTTGGAGAATCTTCCAGGAATGTGTAGGCACCAGACTAAACATGAGTACCGCTTACCACCCCAGACTGATGGACAGAGCGAAAGGACTATTTAGACCCTAGAAGATGTGCTACGAGTGTGTGCCATCGACTTTAAAGGAAATTGGAAGACCACTTACCCCTGATCAAATTTGCTTACAACAATAGCTATCACGCTAGCATAGGAATGCCTCCGTATGAAGCTCTTTATGAAAGGAGATGTCGCTCTCCCTTATGTTGGGATAATAGGACAAGAGTTAGTCCAAAAGACCAGGGAAATGGTGGGACTCATCAGGAAAAGACTGGTAGCAGCTCAGGATAGACAAAAGAAGTACGCTGACCAGACCCAGAAGGATAGGGAATATGAAGTAGGAGATTCAGTGCTATTGAAGGTATCTCCATGGAAAGGAGTGATGAGATTTGGGAAGAAAGGGAAGTTGAGTCCCAGATTCATAGGACCCTTTGTAATTTTAAGGAGAATAGGACCTCTAGCTTACGAGCTCACCTTGCCTCCTAATTTGCAACAAGTGCACAACGTGTTCCACGTGTCCATGTTAAGGAAGTACCATGCAGATGCATGACACGTAATAGAATATGAGCAGGTAGATTTACAACCAGACCTGACCTACATCGAGCAGCCAGTAAGGATAATGGACCAAAAAGAACAAGTGCTGAGGAGCAAGACTGTGAAGCTGGTTAGAATCTTGTGGAGGAATCAAAATGTCGAGGAGTCAACTTGGGAACTTGAAGACGCAATGAGGAATAGATATCCCCACTTATTTTCTAATTGATTCCGGGACGGAATCCTTGTTAGAGGGGAAGACTGTAATAACTCGAATTTTTGAGACTGTTAGTCCCTTAACAATATAACAAGAATTTCAGAAGGGGGGTTGAATGGAATTCTTGAAACTTTTTCCTGAATAAAAATTGTTCTAACTCAATTATATATATCAGTGTGAATTGATTAGCAGAATGCGGAATAATCACTTGAAATGAATCAAAACACAAGTAATTAAAAATAGGAGTCTTTAAAAACTTTCTGGTGGATTTGAATAATTCCACCAGAGATATATAATATATATCGAGAGAACTCTATGTGCAAAAAGCTCACAGCTGCTTACAAATGAACAATAACTAAGAATGAGAGAAATGCTAAGAATACAGCTTACAAATATTTCTCTCTTGGTTCTTCAGTTTCTTAGTTCCTCTTTTTTATTCTATTTGCTGCTTCTTGGTTTATATAACACCAAGATTACAAAGTAATGAGACAGGATAATAAAATAAAACTATCAAGTCTATTACAATCCTACTTCATTACTCTATTCCAGCATCTTTGAATATCTTCATAATAGCATGGAAATGGCAATGCTTCTTTGTTCTCGAAAACCAAGTTGAATAGGCTACCACATTCCATTTTCATACACTCGACGCATGTGACTGTGTTGTCACTGTCAACAGATATTTGAATTCTTTATCCATTGGGTTCATGATCATCCGTCGAGTTAATGATCATCCGTCGGGTTCATTGTTGTTTATCCGTCGGGTAGCAATCAGGCACTAGACTTCATTTCATTTATGCAGAATTACAAGACATCATCTATGTACAATTAATCAACCTATTCTGCATATACAGTTAAAGTCAACATGACTTAAGTACTACTACAGATTCTAAACAATGTGTACGCAGAAATGTGCTACAGACTTATTGTTACATAAGCTACTCACTCGATGGATAATAAATCATCATCCGTCGGGACTATAATCCTTATCCGTCGAGTGCTACATTTTCACTAAGTAAAATCTACCAAGGTGTTTTGTTAATGAAATCATCAAGTTCACAACATATACACAACAAAGACCTTGTAAAGCGTTTAATGAATAGTAACCCTGACGGACGGGGAAAACTTTTTAGCCCACACTATGTAGTGCATGAGAAAATGAGTTTCACAGTTGATATTATGATTATACGTACCTAATGAGTGTATGTAAACGCTATTAGTTTTCGAAGAAAACGAAATTTGAAAAACGACCATATTTACGAATCATCGAGGATTACGGAAATCACAATATAATTATGAATTTAAAACCCTACGGATTTATATCCAAGTATGATAATTCAAAACATAAAGAATAAATACGAGAGTAATTACGTCACGAACCATTTACGAGGAAGTATTACGAAAACATTTAAGCGACCGAGCGAACGCGTAAACGATTAAATAAACGTAATGCAATAACTAACCATGGTAGAAAAGTAACCATGGTTACTTTATTAAATAGTGAGCTAAGGTGTAGGATGATCAACCAAGGCTATCAAATAGTAAGCTAAAGAGCTAAACAAGTGGCTTAGCTTGTAATCTATCAATGCTAGCTAGATTTCTCTCCAAGATTGGAAACAAAGATCAAATCCTAGGATAGATACTAAGGAATAACAATCAAATAAAAAGATATTAAAAGCCTCATTTCCAAGAAGCAACCATGGAAGCATCACCAAAAACTCTCTCTTTCTCTCCCAACCATTCCATTCGGCTTTTTTTTATCTTCAACCAAGAAATCAAAATCAAAACTTCAAGCTCTAGCCATGGATAAATCCTCCCATTAATTCTTAAGCTTTCTACCAACCAAACTAAGGTAATATAAATCTTTGAGCTCTTTTTATCAAGGTTTGATGGGTGAAATAAAATCAAGAAAGTTGATAATGAATAGTGTGAATAGTAACTCTTCTTTGGTTTCTTGATTTTAATGGTTGTTTTAGGTTCCAAAAACTATACTAAGCACTCCCAAGACTTCACCATCATCAAGAACACATCTCAAGCTCTCAAGAAAGGTATAAATATTTGACCCTACCTTATTTAAGATTTAAGTTCAAGATCCTTTTAGTATATAGTTGTAAACCTAATTTTGGTGGGAGTATTGTTGTAATCTTGATGTTTAGCTAAGTAGATTTAAGGTTGATTGTTGTTGCCTCAAGAACATGATGTTCTTGAGAGAAGTTAGTGTGATGATGATGATATGTTTATTAATGGTGTTAGTATAAAGATTTAAGGCATAAACGAAACTCCGATTGTAACCGTAATCTCGTTAAAACGAACAAAACATAACTTTACGTTTCTGCAGAAGGTCCCGAAGATGTAACTATAGTTTCTTGAAACATAAACCTTTATTATGATAGAAAATGTTATAAGGATCGTTTAGGCGCTTGAATCGCTTGATTTCGATTTACGGATCAAAGGTTATGGCCGTTTTACTAAAAGTGATTTACGCGACAAAAACTGCTTCGAATTAAGAATTTTGAAAATATAAAGGTTCAGCTTAAGAATGTTCATAAATAATGAAATTTTTACAGGGAGTAGTATATTGAGTTCCTAACTTCCATAAAAATTTCAAGTGAAATTAATGATTTTTCAATTTTATAAAAATATCGGAGCTGAGACCGCGCGATTAGAAACCGTAGAATCCATAAGCAGAGCCGACGACGAAATGAAAATAAACTTAAGATACTTTGAAAAAGGAAGCGACCATGATGTGAATAAGGACTTAAAGGAATAATAAGGGTAATATAAGTTGAGAGGGTTCATAATAATTAGCGCATGAGTGCGGGTAGCCGTAAATTATAACGGGACCTAACGAAACGAATTGTGTTTATGATTATAGATTTCCGAGCGAAACCTAGAGCATCCTCCACCTCGAGATAGCCAGGCAAGTTTACGAACCCAAATCAATTTACTGTTGTATTGTGAAAGGATTATTTTATTATCATTGCATAAATACCATGCTTGCCATGATACGTAGTAATTGAACTTTTTGCATAATATAGCGATGTTGTACGATAAGTAAGTATCGTAGAATGTTTAATTCCGCTTTAAGCGTGACGTATAAGTATAAGACCGTGAGTCGGTCGGGATTTTAAGATAAAAACCCGGCCCGGTGATCATCCCGGTGATATTATAGGACGATTAAAAGTCCATAGTAGTACGGTTTAAAAGGACTCAACGTCCACTTATAAAATACTAAACACCTCGAACTTTTATTAAAACGATTTCTAAAGATCATATTCCCTCAACTATACTTTATCATTCGAATAATAAATATCTATTTACTATTCATTTATTATGGGAGAAGTATTCTCCGATGAATATTTATTTCTGACTCGATTAAATATTAAAGATTATTAAATTACTTAAACATAAATTAGTTGAGGAATATTATTTCAAATATTCTTTTAAAAGTATAATTTTTCGAGGTTTAATTATTCAACGATTAATATTTGATTATTAAGCATTAGTTATTTAATGGTTTAATTATGATTTAAAAATCATAGAACTTGATTCAAAATACTTTCTTATTTTCGGAAAATTATTCGAATAATTTCAGATCGTCGGAGAATATTATCTCGACTTATTTTAAATATTTGGATTTTAGTTTCCAAAGAAAATCCCCCTTATATAACAAATATGTTGACAACGGTCAACTCACATCCCTAGTACTTCCTCCGAAAATTCTTGGAAGTACATATATATACGTACAAATCAAAGTGTACCCATCAACAAGCAATATGCTTGGGGAACAATATAAGTTCCAGATTGATGATGAGATTCTTACAAGGACAATGAGGGGTAGACTCCAATACTTCATGGACTGGGGAGACTACCAATTTACTACCACATGAGAAGGTGTCTTATATACTGATGAACATGTGGAGTATGCGTATCTGAGAGGGATGGACGCAAAACCGTGTCTTGAGAGGGATAGACACGAAGTGTGTACCTGAGAGGGACGGACACGGAAAAGGCCCAAATGCGTCCAGGGTGATAACCAATAATAAAAGGGAATCGTCCATCTACATGTAGAAAAGGTTACTATTTCTGTAGTAAGACTGATCATCGTATATGGTGGCTCCGGTGAATGTCCTATTCTTTCAATTGGAATTGTGATGCAATACCGTAACCCAAGCCTAGGTGCTGGGTTTACTATTAAGGTATTCGCAGGATAATAAAATCCACTAAAGAATTGTTTTCATAAGAAGGTGTGTATCACCAAGGAAAACTATTTTCGAATAAAACATAATTATCATATATGATGTTTTAAGTGAGTTATCATACAATCATTTTCATACTGTACATTTTATGCTGGGCATTATAGCTCACACCTGTTTTCTTAAATTGACACAACACAACAGTGAATCAAGATGCCTACCATGAGAACCATAGCCAGGAAATGGGTAGGAAATGGCCAGCTGTTCCGTAGATTGTTTGGTGTTGTACCACAGGTAGTCCGAATAAGCTGGATTGGTTTTCTGTTGTTTTTAGTTCGGCTTATTTATAAGTATGACTTATGTAAGGTAATAAATAAGAAATACATATTTGGCCGATGGACTAGCCTTACTTAAAGGTTATTCCCCGATAAGACTTAATTACTTTTGGGTTGTAATAATTATCATATTGTGGTTGATCTACTCTAGTAATGAATGGTTCATTTCCAAGACAATAACCTGTAAGTGTGTGTGTGTGATAAGTGTGGGGTCTTAAAGTGTGAGTATTTATATATTGTGATGCGGGGTATATGGTTTATAGTGATTGAGATAGCGTGGCCTCCGAGATCCCTGACCCCGGATTTTGGGGCGCCACAACAACCCAGAGCATTTCGATAGAAAGGCTACGAATGGGTGATTGCTGAAGTGTTGACAAGGTTAAATGGTTATAATGATGTTTCCATCGAATGAAGTATCTCGTAACTTCATTTCTTTTGAATGATATTTCAAAGATTGAATCTATTCAAGTCTTATCTTGTAGTCTCATCTATGTGATGAACTTTTGAAACTGATTATAGCTTGAACGGTGGTAGTTCGAGTAGTATTCGGAAAAAATATAAGTATATTGGAGTATCTTGTAACTTTATCTTTCAACTTATATCTAGTAAATGATTATCTTATGCATGACAAAGATTTTCAGAAAAACGTTGAGACAAGGTTAAATATATGAGATCACCTTGCAACGATATTTTTATACAGTTATAAACTGGAACTCTGTGTATATTATACATTTCAGAGGATTTCAAAGATTTTAAAAAGTATATATGTATATATATGCTAAATATTTTGCAACTTTGTCGCATTAAGATATCAAACTTTGTTCATTTCTTCTTGACCAAGACTTTCATGAGTACTATGAGAATGCTCATATATTCTAAATCATTATACATATATTTTGGTGGGCTTATTGCTCACCCTTGCTTTCTTCTTTCATCACACAACAACAGATAGACAAGATGAACATGACCAAGCTCCCAATTCGCGAGCAGATAGGAAATGTTCCGCAGTTTCCTGTAGGCGTTGATGCCGTTGTAGCTGAGGTAGGAATTACCAATAGGCTAGGCTTTCAACTTTTGTTGTACCAGACTTATGTATATTTATGAAATGTAATAATGGCAAAGAATATGTAAATTTATTCAGAAACCCTTTTGAAGTGTAATGACTTATAACTGTGGAATAAAATGACTTGTGTTATTTTTGGTATTCATCTCTGAGACTATAACTTGTGGTGTGTGTGTATTATGGGGTCATAGTACGCGATAGTGGGTTGTTTATTAAGATTAAGTGTTATTAAGGGAAATGGAACTCGTGACAACCCGAATCCCTGACCCCGGATTTGGGGGTGTTACAATCATGAGCTTCACTTACTGAATAGACTGGGTCTATCAGTATTTAAGTCTTGTTAGTTTTAACAGATGATGATTTCTTCTTGAGCTTGGGCTTAACTTTAGTTTTTGACTTCTCACCAACCTTTTCTTTTCCCTTATAACTCCTATCATCATTTAAAATTGCATGAGACCTTAGAATAGGTCCTTCAGCTTTAGTTGGCTGATTTCTTTGATTACTACACCTTTGGTTGGTCTCTTTCCAGGAATATCTTCATGTGGTGAGACAGTATCGGTAATTACTGGTCTCAAAGATTTGAATTCCTCTTCCATAAGCCGTAGTTGCTCAAGTTAACTCCTGGATTTTCCCTTAAAAAATCTTTCTACTCACCTCAGAATTAAATGCTTGTATTTTAGGATCCTTTTAGAACATAGTTGCCTTCTTTCCTTTAAACTTCAATATCTATAGAAACTGACTTGCTTCAGCACCTGCTTCTATTTCCATAATGCCTTGATCTTCATCATCATTTGTGAATTTCAGAATTTACTTTGTAGTCATAGTCAGCTTTTCTTGACAAAAATAAAAGACTGGGCTTATGAGACCTAACCATGTCTCATAGAACACGAACTGTACGAGTCCTGCCCATACCTCAACAGTTCCACCCAATAAGACTCATTGCAGACGGCTAGCTTGCTGAGCAAGCTTGGCCGATAAAGAGTTTGAAAATGTTGTAAAAACCCCTTAAAAAATTGTAACATTAATGTTTGTTTGTATAAGTTGTGTTCAATAATGTACGGTCCATTATTAACATCCATTATTCCTTTAGTTTTTGGCCCACTCCTTTTTCGATCATCAATTTAAAGCCCAATAATTTTCGGCTCATTAAGCCCATATAACAAATTGGATGTAGTCATAAAACCCATCAAATTAGCTTTTACCCTTGGGTTTGTTGAGATAATTTTGCCATACAAATCTTTCCCAATTAACTCCCGAGTCCGAAAATCACTCTCTGTGATTCTTCTTTCCTATTTTATAAAAATTTCCCCCGTACTCAGTAACTGTTTTCTTGACCAATCCTCAATTCTCACTTGGCATAATCTTCCTATCGAAGCCATTTGCCCTGTCCTTGTCCGACCACCCTGCGCGGTGGTGCTTTTAGCCAGACTCCCCACTCCTTCTCAACCACATCACCTTTCTTGTCAAGAAATTTTCTACAAAACCTATCTGTGTGAGTTATCATCCCACTAGTATAGAAAAATTCACCCAAGCATTCATAACAACGAAGAATACCGGAGGATCCCCATCATAAAATACATTCAAGTAAATCTGGAAGAAAGCGACAAGAACAAATCAAGGAAAATAGCAACAAAAGCTAGACTCTAATGCCTCATTGAAGGCGAATTTTTCAGACGAGCACTAGTAGAACCACTACTCAGGTGCATTAACCAAGAAGAGTCACAAATAGTCATGATGGAAGGTCACTCGGGAATCTGTGGAAACCATTTAGCTGGAAAAAATATAGCGTTAAAAATCATAAGGCACGAAATGTTATAGCCCACGATGCGTCAGGATTGTAAAGAGTACTCGAGAAAATGCAAACCTTGCCAATTTTACAGCTCCTTGAATCACCGACCTTAGTAACTTTCAATCCGACAACCAAGCCCTGCCCATCCTACATGTGGGACATCGACCTAGTAGGACCACTACCAAAAAAACCAAACAATGCCAATACATAATAGTGGCTGTGGACTACTTCATCAAATAGGTAGAGGCGAAACCCCTAGCCGAAATCAGAGAGATGGATGCTATTCACTTTTTATGGAAAATATCATATCTAGGTTTGGAGTTACAGAATTGTAATAACAGATAATGGGTCTCAATTCACGGGGAAAGCTGGAGGAATGCCGTAGATGAACTCCAAATATAACACTTAAGTCTTCAGTGGTATACCCACAAGCAAATGGCTAGGTAGAGATAAAAAAACAAAACAATCCTCCAAGGTTTAAAAAAGAGGTTGCTGGATGCAAATAGAAATTGGGTCGATGAACTGTCAAATGTACTTTGGAGTCTAAGAACTAGTCCAAAAGCTACCACTGGTCAAACAACATTCAGAATGGCATATGTTACGGAAGCAGTCCTACCAATGGTGATAGGAGCCAAGTTTATGAGAATCGAGAAATTTAATCCAAAAGAACTAGAAAAAGGCTTATGCCTGAATAACGATCTCCTGGAAGAACTTCGAGACTCCGCACAGCTCAAAATACTCAAGTATCAAGAACAAATCACATGACTTTACAACTCCAAGGTCCAATTACGAAGTTTCAAAGTGAATGATATAGTGCTAAGGGAAACAACGGCTTTAATGCCTGTAAAAGTTAGTAAAATGACTCCACCATGGGAAGGCTCATACCGGGTCACAAAATTCATCGACATGGGTACTTATCACCTTGTCAATTGGATGGAACACCACTAGCAAATGCTTGGAATGCTATCCACCTCAAGAAGTTCTATCCTTAACCTCTCTACGACAGAAAAAATAAGCCTAATTTATTAAGTTAAGAATCTTGTAAGTTTTTAATTTTCATGTAATCAAGTCGCTTTCACAGCTGGAGCTCCAGACATGTCACAATTGTGAAGTAAGTCGACAAGACTATAATTTTCAAACATGATATTTTCAAAAATCTTCGTATTTCTTATGGTAAGAATTTCCTGATTACATATAGCACACATGTGCACATGAACTCCATAATTAGGGTAAAAAGCCAGCGAAATCGGTTCTACACAAAGGGAAAAATAAAAAGACAAAACTTCAACAAAGAATCAACTATACGAGCTCCCCGACATAGAAGAAAAGCAAAAATCCAATAAAACACCAATTATACGAGCTCTCCAGTATAAAAGAAAAGAAAAAGCAAGAGCAACAAATGAAAGAAAGGAACAATAGTCGTATCTATAAGCAGGAAGAAAAGAATATCTCCATAAGAATTATAAGTGCAACGAAACAAAATAAAGAGACGCCAATATGATATTAAGAAAATCTCCATACGACATCACAAAATTCAATTGAGCAAACAAAAACCAGTTCGACGCTTAGAAAAATACAAGCTTCAAATCACAAAAGAACGAGAGTTCTGAAACTTAAAAAGTTCAAAATAAACCGAGTACAAAGCCTATAGGGGCATACCCCAGGTATCTAGCAATTCAATTAGCACCAGAGTGAGCAGAAGCAGCCTTCCCATCCTGGACTTTATTTTTAACATCCGAAAAATAAGCATCAACAGCATGACCTATCACATCCACTCCTGAAGCACCCAAGCGAGTCAAGCACTCTCCATAAACCTCTTCAAACAACTTGAACGCCTCATCCTGAGAACGAGCAAGACTAACTTCCAGGCCATCCAACTTCATAACTAACTCAGCTTTATCAATAATCCAAATAGCTTATTTCTCAACAATCCCATCTTTGGAAGCACCCAAAGCAGAATTCAAGCCCTCCACCTCCAACTTAGTATCCCGCAAATCAGTCTCCAGAGCATTGCACTTGGCGAACACTTGACTTCTCAGTCAGAAGGGAGAAAATCTGGGTAGCAAAAGAATCATTCTTATTGGTCATCTCGTCTAGGGACTTCTCCAATGCACCTTTAACAACCCTCAGTTCCTTGACTTCGTTGCGAAGATGAACTACCTCCTCAAAGTCAGAAACATCGCCAATCTTTAACATCTTCTCAAGCTCAACATAAAACTGAAAGAAAATTTTGGTTACAAGAAACAAAGCGATAAAATCTTTCTAAATAAAAAAAAGAAGAGAAAGAATAAAATATACCTTCTCCACATAGACCTTGCAGGCTCGTAAACCCTTGCTCAAGGGCTGAGAGGAACTACCTCCAGTTACAGCAGGCTGGGCACAAGACTTTTCAGTTGGGCCCTCGGACTCTGTATCATCATAAACAGAACACTTAGCATACTTCTTATACGTCTTGAAATGATGACCTTGGGAAGTATGGCTATCACGATGATGCTTCATTTCCTTATCTTTATCCTTGGCCACGACTTCAGCTTCAATAGAATTAGTGTTAGCAGGATTTGTTCCATAGTGCCAGCCCGTGAATCATGCTTCAGAACTTTCTCAGTAGAATCATAAACCGTCACAACAGATGCACCAGCGACCTTACTCTTCACGAGACACGCAAGAAACTCCTCAGTAGGCATGATCAAAAAACCTCTTCGAAAAGCGCAACAAACCCGGTCCAAATACTGTCACAAAATGATAAAGAGAGCTTATAGCACAACAAGATAGCAAAGGATGACAAGATAAAAGCCAAAAAAGATATACAAAAGAAAAAAGAGAGAGCTTACAACAATGAGAACTCAAAAAATCATCATCTATAAAGCTATCAAGCCGGTATCTAACAGAAGAACCAAGAAAGTCTGATAACTCTGCAAGGGTCTTGGACCCCAAGCGGTTCAAACATTGTTATATAATGAAGTACACATAGGGGGTGAATGTGTTTTTGTGTTTTTATATTTTTCTTGAAGTCTTTATGGTTGTGAACAAAGTAAATCAAATATTGTAGTGAAATGTGTTAATGCAGAAATTAAACATGCAATAATAAAAAACACAAATTTCCAAAACTCACTTAATTTTATATTAAAATTAAGAATGTTTTGCTACAAAATTTCTAGGCTCTTTGTTGATAAAGAGCTTAGCTTCTTTCTTGAGAGAGTATAAGAGTTCCCTGACCTAAATTGTTACTTCTAACAAAGGACCGGTATTAACTTTATAATTTAGTTAACTGCCGGTTTACACAGTGTATAATAAGACATGCAATTAACTTTAGTAAACTATCACTTGTCATTTCCATTTTAGGAAAAACATATCTTCCAATTCTGGCTTAGCATATCTTTACATCCGGTATTAAGTTTAATCTTCCTCTGTCAGTTAATCTTCACACTTGATCTTGCACACTCTTCAAGCTGCTTTTAGTAGACTTGTCAATCCAGCTGATGGATTGTTTGTTGATTGTTAATCTTGGATATTGAACTGGTCTGCACTTTGTACTTTGAGATTTTACCTCGAGATCTCCAATCTGGTCTATAGAGAACTTGACATCTCGATATGTATATTGGCTTATCGAGATCTCTAATAATGCATAGTAAATTTGACTTGTAGAGGTCTTTGAGTTCTCTATAAGAGAATCTGGCTTGTTGAGATCTCTAGTCTTCATATCTTCACTTTGACTTATCGATATCTATGAGTTCTCTAGTGGCTTATTGACTTGTCGATAACTCAGAGTTCTCTAGTCAAATTTGACTTGTCGATAACTCAGAGTTCTCTAGTGAGTTTTGACTTATCAATATTTTTGAGTTCTCTAGTGGAATTTGACTTATCGATAACTCAGAGTTCTCTATTGAATGTTGACTTGTCGATAACTCTGAGTTCTCTAGTGAAGAAATGACTTGTCGATATCTCCAATCTTCATTTCTTCAATTTGGCTTGTTGATATCTCTTAGCTCTCTATTAGCTTTCCTGAGTTCTCAATAAGTCTTTCTGGAGTTCTCGAATGACTTCTCTATAACACTAAATCTGCTACTTGTAGAGATCTTGACTTAGAACATTTTCCCCAAAACAGATTTATTCAACTCCAAGCTTCTTCATAATTCTTCTGAGGCATGATCTTCTTGATCTTCTTCCAGATAGAATTCTTAGGTTTGATACTGTTTAAAAGAAAAAGACTTCAGTCTGCTCTTTGACATTTTTACAGACTATAATGTTACAATAGAAAATGCAAACTAAGATTACAGTACAACTTACTTAGGGTTATCAATTTGACTTAGTCTTGTTAAAGTACAGGCATGTCTTGCACAACAATCTCCCCCAATTTATGAGAAGATTTCTTAACACAAATTCATGCCTATTAACAAGACTAACCCCAAGTTTTGATGGAAGCTAAGATTACAACATACAAGCATCAGGTAAAAACTGTTTTTTCTTCTGTTTCTTCTCTAAGGAGATATTGTAAGTCTACAAGAATTTCAAGTTCTTCTATAATAGGTTTCCTTCATAAAGCTTCTACAAGTTTAATCTTGTCTTCCTTTGGATAACCACTGTCTAGTAAATCAATTCTAAATCTTGAGAATTGGCCAGCTTTGATGTTAAGAAACTTTCCATCTTTAGAGATTCTGCTCATTCCTTTTGCTTTCAGTTCTTCTGATCTTTTGATATACATTTTAATCTCATCATCATACTTCCTTTTTATTTCCTCATATTCAACCTCATTTCTTCTTCTTTCTTCCCTTTCAATCAACCACTCAGCTATAACAGATCTTCATGCTCTTGTAGAAGTATCCTTGTCCTTCAGCAAACTTATCACTCTTTTAATTTCTGTTGGAGAAAGAGTGTCCATCAAATTGCTGCCAAGAAAAGTGAAGGACCCATCTTGAAAGTAGATTCTTACTTCCTTTAGAGTAACAACCCAAACTCTAACTATTTCCTCAGCCAGTTGTTAGAAATAATCTTCATCTGAACTGCACCAGTTTAAGGGTAGAAAATCATTCTGCTTAAAAAAATTCCAGATGGCCTTTTCAGTAACTTCAACTTATCCTGTAGGCTTAGCTTTCTTAGATTTCTCCCAACAGTCTTGAAATGAATTTTTGTGTGATGGTTTGACAAACGATAAGGTTGAGATTTTCTTAAGAGATGTTTGCCTTGTGGTAATTGGAATTTTTAGAAAAGAGTTAGCATTTTGTCTGTATAGAAATTTGGGCTTAGAGGCTTGAGGTGGTTTGATGTTTGAGATAGTTGATTTTGAAGGTTGATCTAAAGGTTAAGCTAGTTGTGTTTGGATTTTTAGGGTTTGGTGTGGTTCTAAGCCATCATGCCTTCTCTTGCTTCTTCTCTCACCTCTCCTCTTACTTTAAGCATCCTTCTTTTCATCCTCCTTCCTCTCTCCACCTTTGATTCCAGCTTCCTTAGTGGATTGACTTGGATTTGAGCCAGAAGGTTTTTGATCATCTTTCTTCTGTTCATCATCATCCAAATTATCCTTGTTGATTTGAGTGTTGGGCAACTTGGCTTCAGCATTTCTAAGATATCTCCCCAACAGCTTAATCATCTCTTCATCTTCAAAATTCTTGTTCCTTTTTATTTTCAACTCAGTCTCCAGAGTCATGATAAGCTTCTTGTTGGCCATGACACACTACTTAGTAATTTAGAAGTGTTTGAAGTGTTTGGTGGTAGGACAGATGTATGACACTCCCTTGTAAGGTTGTAGATAAGCTTCTGGAAAAGCAGCCACTTGTACATTCTTCAATTCTGTTAGCAAGAGAGTGTCTTCATGATTTACCGTTCTGACTTTGTTTATTAGAATTTCTAACTCAGATGCCTCCCAGAGATAAGATAGTCAAGGGACACCTGCATACACTTGTCTACCCCTGAGTCATTTATGTTGACCACTATCCTTCTTTCCTGAAAGTTGTCTTTTGTTACCAAGATCACCCTTAGTGAGTTTATTATTCTGTCCAAGGATTTCTTGTAGGTGAAGAAACTGTCATTGAAAGAAGCCCTGAGTGCCTTAAGCAATTCATCAAATTTCCTCCTTATACTGGGTCCCTCAGCTGCTTTAATAAGCCTCTACATTCCAATTTCAACTTCTTGACTTAAACTATTTTCAGCACCTTGGATATGTTGAGTAGATGAACTTGATTTTTCTAGCCTAGCCTCTACTCCCCCTTAGTCTTGTTGGCAGGCATGAGAAGGGGAGTAGGAATTTTAGGCCTCACAGCTTCAGGTAGTGCAGGAAATGGAATATTGATCTTACCCATGATGCCCCCCAAAGAAACTGAATTTTGCATTTGTAGGTGTTTATGGGAGTCCACCAAGGATTGGATGTCTGCCTGTTGACTCTACACCAGTATGGTGAGAGCATGCACTTGAGCTGTGAGCTGATCATTTAATGTTTGCAGTGTGGAGTCTTATTTTTAAAGTGCTTGAATTTGAAGATTTGTTGAAGTAGATGTCGGTGGATGAGAGCTTGATGTAGAGATAACAATATATGGTCCAAATGTAGCTTGCACAACTTTCTGAATTTCATTCATGACTAGAGGTGAACGAGTGTATCTTGCAGTGTGCATTTGATCTAACTTCCACCTTGTGTCATTGGATTTAGTGATGTGATCTTGAAGTACCTTGTGCAAGGATACAAAGGATTCTTTGAGCTGATTTACACTCTTATCAATCCCACTGAGATCATACCCTGATATTTGGTCTGAGAAGGTTTTGAATTGGTTTTTGATCTCAGTTTGAGAGGGGATGATTTGATCCATCTTTTCCCTGACTATCCTCCTGATTTTGTCCTCATGACCAGTCATCTTGACTTCAAGAACTTTACCAAAAAGGTGAAAAGCTTTGAGTTGTGCTTTGTACACTTCTGTGACTGCATCATATACATTTTGTGGAGTCAAGGCCTTGGCATTGCTTCCCAAAATAGTGATGTATTCTTCCCTAAATTTGGCCAAAATTTGATCCATTTATAATACAAAGTCTTGAGATAGCCGTGCATCCACATTACCATCTTGTTCTGCATAATTGACAATTTTTATTTTTATTTCTCAACTTTTTCATTGTATATAAGCATGATAGCTTGATAATATTGATTGCTCATGTTTGAAGTGAGGAGGTGCTGTGAGATGTTTGCTAACCTAGAAAGATGCTCAACTAGGAGATCATCTACAGATGTAGGTTGAAAGTCTGATTCCTGTAGCCATTATAAGAGGATATGTGGTTATTGAGGTTGTGAGGTTGAAGGTTGTTGTGAGGGATCAAAACCACCCGTGACTAAAGTCACAGTTTTACTCACCGATTGCTCTATGTTCATGACCAGTTGTTATTCCACACTAGTTATGGGAACCTCCAATTAAATTGGAGGGGATTTAACTGGGTTACTGTCATATGCACCAGTCTCAAACCCTTGTGTATCTTGCACCATACTGTCACCTGAATGTGCTATACTTGCCTCCTCTATGACAGGATCATTGGCAATTATACTCCTAGCATCAACTGCTAATGTAATTTCTGCTAGGGTTTTGAAGGGAGTTGTTCCTACATGAGGAACCTCCAATTAAATTGGAGAGGATTTAGATAGCTCCCCCTCAGGAGTACTACCCTCAAACCTAACGGCATGTGAAGGCTGATTTGCACATGAAGGTGTATTTAAGACATTCATGGGGTCTTCAGTAAAAACTGATGAATCCCCCATGTTTTTGATGGTGTCATCAAGGTCTACCCCAACTAGTAGCCTCTCACCATTTGAATGTAGTTTCTGGGTGGTGAACAAGGTTTCTTGAACCAAGTCACTTGATTTAGCTTGTACTTGAGAATTGGATTCAACTGTTGTAGGTAAGTAAGAAATTTGAGAGATTAGAGATTATTGCTCAGATGTGAGTGTTGGCAGCGCCCTTGAATGGATGAGGGAGCCGGACTAGATAAATAATTTTGCACTAAAGCATGTGCCCTCACTGTGTGTGCCATCCTTATTTCTCCTACCATACACTTGAATTGCTTCAGATGCAGGCTGTGCAGACTCTATACAAGGTGCATTGGGGTGAATGCTCTTTTCAATAGACACACCCTGTTGAGAGGATGTATCTAGAGTCTGTTTAGTCCCCATTTTTACAACTGCATCCTGTTGGGAGGATACAGAGGTGGCTTGAGTGGTTAACTCAGATTTCTTACTCTTTTTTGATCTCTTGACCAAGGGTGACTCAGCTTCGATTTGATCCTTACCACTCTTAGTTATAACTGTTAAGGTTACCTTCTTTCTCTTCCTTTTACTCACTTCATCCTTTTGAGAAGATGAGGTGGTTGGTTTCCTAGCTACTAATGGTTTTGAAGGAACAGGCTCAACATGGGTAGATTCTTGTGGGTGTGCCTGTGTTTGTGCTTCCACAGGCTCAGGAACCATTGTTGCACTAGGTTGATTAGCACTACTTCTCATGTCTGGCATTATATAAGGATAAGTCCTAAATCTTTCAGTCATGAAAGGTGTTAACTTAAGACTTACTGGAACCTTATATTTAGTAAGAAGTGATCTAGATAAAATTTTAGATACTTGCTTACAATTGCCAATTAGTGACCTATTTACTCCTTCTAGCATATGTATGTCATTTACTTTATAGTTTAAAGCTGATATAATAAATCTAGGTAGAAAAATTTCCTTACCTCTTGATTCCAATGGCATTGTTAGTCTGGTGCTCAATTCCTCCATTATGTAGTATCCTACATTGATCTGTTTGTTGGTGGCCATTGAATAAACCAGCTTCTGGACAACACTTGATATATTGTCAAACCCTTACTTCTTGCAGGTGAATGCCCTTATCACAGAGTCAAATAGAAATGACCATTCCCTCCTTAGATGTTTCTTGTTCATGTTGGCCAGGTTGATCTTCAAAGAATAATTGATGAAGTCCATGAATTCATACAACTCATCCTGAGTTGGAGCCTCCACCAGTTTATTAGTAGGAATTCCCAAAGCCTTATTGACATCATCCTCAAGAATCTCCACCTGTTGTCCCTTAATTGTGCAATTTATCACAATGGTTGCCGCTTGATTCTCATGCACAACTGTCCTTATTTTTGCTGTGTTCCTGAAATCCCCTAACACATCTAAATACAACACATGATTAGCAGTGAGAGCACTTACAAAGTAGGTCTCAAATAGGAACTTGACAAAATATTGGAAAATCTCAGGGGCTTGGTTTGCATCCAGAATGCAAGAAAGTTGGTCTCCTTGGGGATGAAAGGAACAATATTGTTGGCTGCTATTGATATGTATATCAAGTTTAGTGGGTAAAAGAAATTAGTGAGAAATGAGTGAAAATGAGAGAGAAATCAATTTTGGATTGAAAAACTAGGTCACCTGAGATCTTGAAAGTTGTAAGTATGTATATGTATTGAGATGTCAGGGTATTTATAGTAAAAGAAAATGACTTGTCGAGAAGTCAGAAATAAACATTTGGAATATACTTATCGAGATGTCAAATAAATACCCAGTTTGTCCAGAAATGAACTGAATTAATTTCAACTTTTATTTGAATAAATTCAAAATAAAATTAGAATAAAATTTGCCAAAAGTATTTTACCAAAATAATTTATTAAATTAAATTATTTCAGTTCTGAGTTATTGATAAGTCTAAAAATTATACTTGTAGAGAACTCTGTGAATTAACACTACTAGAGAACTCTACAAGGACTTATTGATAAGTCATAATAAAGCTTATCGAGAAGTCACTCGAGAAGTCAGTGAATTGACTTATCGAGAACTCACTCGAGAAGTTTAAAATGACTTGTCGATAAGTTAGTTAGACTTATCGAGAACTCAGTTTTCTATATACTTTTGATCAACTTAATTCCGCCTTGTGTTAATTTTACATATTAAAGATGTAAATTAACAACTGAGCAGTTTACTTAGAATTTGAAAAATTCCAAGCTAAAATTTTGTTTTTGAAAAATAAATATGCAAAGATTTTAGAAATATTTATAATTCATATTTTAGTCAATTTCCAATTAAATCAAACAAAAGTTGATTTATTAGAAATTAATCTGCTACAAAACATTAGCTGAGGTCTTGCCTTAGGATGAAGAAATAAGCATTCCAATTTCACCTACAAGTCTAGTGAAAGTTGCTTCATCCAAAAGTTTAGTAAAAATATCAGCTAATTATATTTCTGTTGAAACAAAAATATGAGCTCAATGGTACCATTTGTAGCATGTTCTCTAATAAAATGGTACCTTACATCAATGTGCTTTGTTCTAGAATGATTAACTGGATTAGCCACTATAGATATAGCACTCGCATTGTCACACATGATAGGAATTTTGTGTAACACAAGGCCATAATCCATTAGCTAATTTCTAATCCAAAGCACTTAATCACAACAACTTCCTGCAGCTATGTATTCAGCCTCTGCTGTAGAAGTTGATACAGATTGTTGTTTCTTGCTATACCAGAATATAAGTCTTTGACCAAGAAATTGACAGCTTCCACTAGTACTCTTTCTGTCAACCCTGCATCCAGTAAAATCTACATCTGTGTAGCTAACAACTTCAAAACCAGTTCCCTTAGGATACTATAATCCCAAGTTTGGAGTCCCCTTCAAATATCTAAAAATCCTCTTTACAACCATCAAATGTGATTTTTTTGGATTGGCTTGAAATCTTGCACATAGACATGTT
This sequence comes from Apium graveolens, assembly GCF_009905375.1. NCBI lineage: Eukaryota > Viridiplantae > Streptophyta > Magnoliopsida > Apiales > Apiaceae > Apium > Apium graveolens. Next base: position 112,102,032 of record NC_133648.1, on the reverse strand, counting down.
GCAAACATGATGTCTGCTCTACTTGCAGTTAGGTAAAGTAATGATCCAATCATCCCTCTATAGCTTGAAATGTCTACACTTTTGCCCTTTCTATTTCCATCCAACTTTGTTACAGTAGACATAGGTGTAGATGCAGGTGAACAATCAACCATGCCAAACTTTTTCAATAAATCTTTAGCATACTTAGTTTGGATGATGAAGATTCCATCACTTCTTTGACTGACTTGAAGTCCAAGAAAGTAACTTAATTCCCCCATCATGCTCATTTCATATTCACTCTGCATAAGCTTGAGAATCTTTGGAAAAGCTTTTCATTTGTAGAACCAAAGATGATATTATCCATATAGATCTGAACTAGGATCATATCTTCACCATGTTTCTTGTTGAATAGAGTCTTGTCTATAATACCTCTAGTAAAACCATGTTTAAGCAGGATTCTGACAATGTCTCATAAAAGGTCTAGGTTCCTACTTTAGTCCATATAGAGCCTTGAGTAGCTTGTACACAAAATCTGGAAATTCTGGATCTTCAAAGCCAGGTGGCTATTGCACATAAACCACTTCTTCTAGCTCACCATTTAGGAAGGCACTCTTGACATCCATCGGATATACTTTAAAATTTGAATGTACAACAAATGATAGAAAAATCCTTATTTCTTCAAGTCTTGCAACTAGAGCAAAATTTTCATCATAATCAATTCCTTCTTCTTGTGAGTAGCCTTTTACAACCAACCTTGCTTTGTTTCTGGTAACTATACCATTTTTACCCTGAACACCCATTTTGTTCCAATAATGCTTTTATTCTTTGGTGCAGGGACTAACTCCAAACTTTATTTCTTTCAAACTGATTCAGCTCTTCCTGCATGGCAGATATCCAATCAGGATCCATTAGAGCTTCTTCAGTTTTCTTAGGTTCTACTTGAGACAGAAAGCAGGCATGTAGGCACTCATTAGCAGTTGCACTTCTAGTTCTCACACCAGCAGTAGGATCACTAATAATTACTTCTCTAGTGTGACTTCTATCCCACTTTCTTGTGTGAGTTTGTTGACTTATGCCTTCATCATTTTCTTCATTATTGGTATGACTGGAACATCGTTCTTCTCTTTCTCCCCCCTGAATTTGTGCTATCAAATTCAGATGTTTGAGATGAGCTTCCATTCCCATGATTTTCCTGTTCAGTAGTCTCTTTATTTATCATCTATTGTGCATCAACTTTCTCTTCTCCATCAGAATCACTATCAATGTTGAGGTTTTCAAATGCAAGGGCTTCGGCTTCATTTTCATCAAGGCATTCCAAGCCTGGACACTTATCATCATCAAAAGTCACATTTGTGCTTTCAATAATCTTCTTATGATCTATCACATAGTCCTTATAGGCAGTTCTCTCCAATGAATATCCCAGAAAAATTGCTTCAAAAACTTTTGAGTCAAATTTCCCACATATTCAGAGTTGTCTTTTAAAATGTAACACTTGCTTCCAAAAACATGAAGACACTTTACAGTAGGCTTTCTCTTAGACATGATTGAGTAAGGTGATTTTCCATGAGCCTTGTTAATGAGATATCTATTTTTAGTGTAGCATGCAGTATTAACAGCCTCTTCCCATAAATTTGTTAGCAACTTGGCACCTTGTAGCATTGTTCTAGCAGCTTCAACTAATATTCTGTTCTTCCTTTCAAGTACTCCATTTTGTTGAGGTGTTCTAGCTGCTGAGAATTCTTGAACAATGCCTTTGTTTTTGCAGAATTCACTCAATATTGCATTCCTGAATTCTGTTCCATTATCACTTCTCAATCTTTTTACACAATTATGATATTCAACCTATTTTTCTATCTTCTTGATGTGTTCAATATGATGTGTGGAGTCTCATCTTTGGAGTGCATGAACTCTACCCAAGTGTATCTTGAGAAATCATCCACCATCACAAGTGCATATTTTTTCCTTGAAATTGATAAGACATTTACTGGCCCAAACAAGTCCATGTAAATAAGTTGCAATGGTGCACTTATAGAATTCACAGTTTTTGACTTGTGACTTGATCTTTTCATTTTTCCTTTCTGACAAGCTTCACAAACTTGAACTTGAGCAAACTCCAGTTTAGGCATGTCTCTTACTAACTCCTTTTTGACCAAAGTGTTAATTGCCTTAAAATTCAAGTGGGACAACTTCTTATGCCATAGCTTGCTTTTTTCTTCTGATGCCTTGGTGTAGAAGTTAAAAATTCCATCCTTATTTGTTGAGTCCAAGTCTGTAACAAATAAGCTTCATTGCCTTGCTCCTTTCAGAGCAACCTCACTAGGTTTCTTGCTGATAAAAGTGCATTCTTCTTTGTTGAATGAAACTTCAAAGCCTTTTTCTGCAAATTGGCTATCACTGAGAAGATTCACTTCAATACCAGCTACTAGTGCTACATCATCAATGACAACATTTTCAGAAATAATCTTGCCATATCCCATTATGAATAATTTGTTGTCTCCAAAGGTCACCAAAGGTCACCAAAGGGCCAGCCTTCTCCTCAAACTGTGATATAAGGGCCATATCACCTATCATATGTCTGGAACATCCACTATCTATGATCCATATGACCTTCTTCATTTTTACCTGCACACAATGAGTTTTAAGTATGTTTAGCAACCCAAGTAGTGTTGGGCACTTTCTTCTTGTTAACTAATTTAGCAGAAGTAGAATGAGTTATTTTAGATAAAATAGAATTCAATGACTGTTGTGCATTTTTCCTATCTGATGTAGACCCAATTTTTGTTTCTTTAAGGTCTACTTTCAATTTTTGGAAACTCTTCATCACTTTTAAGTTGCAAGGGATGCAATCAAACTTGTCATAGAATAAGTAGGGATCATTTGCATTTGCTTTATTGTATTTACAGGCTCCTTCAACTGGCTTACTAACAGCCTTTTTATAAAGGTTAGTTAGATGATTCACAGAGCCATATTTTCACATTTCTTTCTTGGAGCATCTGCAACATATGCAAAGTTGTTGCTTTTGTTTATCCCAATTTTACCATTTCTATTTTTCTTCTTCTTTCTTGCATCTCCAGTCTTGGTTTTTTTGACAGGTGCCTTGGAACTTTCTTTGTCCATGAGCTTCTCTTCAGCTTTGAAAGATTGAGTTGCTTCTGCATTTTTCTTCTCTTTATCTTCATCAGCAATTTCTTGCTTGATAATCAACTCTTCTTCAGCAAAGTTAACTTCACATGCCTTGAACATAGGTGAAACAACCTTTTTCAGCATTGCTGGAACATTTTCATTTTCTGTTGCTTTTCCTTTATCACCTATATCTTTCTTCTTGCTGTTCAAGGCATCATAGTCAAGACCAATAGCAATGTTTGCACATGGCTTGTTTTTCTCATGGTATTGTCCAACTAACTCAGATGCATTCTTGAAGGACTTCAATTTAACTTCATTCTTTTCCAGCTTCTCCCTTAGCACTGCTTCAATTTTACTTGCACACTTGAGCTTGTTTTTCAGATATGTATTTTCTTGTCTTATAGTTTCAAGCTCCACCAACAACAATCCAGCTTCTTATTTCTCACTTTCAAGCTTGTCATTTCTCTTTGTCAATATTCTAACTTCTTCATTAGCAACAACTATACTTGTATGAATGTGAAACATTTCCGTGCTCATCTTCTCTATAGTTTCCTTATATTGACTCATATTTAAATCAATGATGGTGAGTTGGTACCTGTGATTTTGATGAGGATGATTCTCCTTGCTCCAAGGCCATTAAAGCATAATTTCCAACTTCCTCATTTTCATCATTATCGGAATCATCCCAACTTTTTCCCTATGCAATATAAGCTTTGCTTTGTTGTTTCTTCAGAAGAGCTTCATACTTTGCTTTTAGATCAAGATAAGCTTTGTCTTTCTTTGCTTTCTTGGGTTTCCTACATTCTATAGAAAAATGGCCTCGTTCATCACAGTTGAAGCACCTTATCTTTGATCTGTCAACAGATTCAGTTTTGTAACCATTTTTGCTATCAGATGTGTACTTCCCTTTTCCTTTTCAGCTATTGTCTTTGTTGAAAGACTATCCTTTACCCTTGAAGTATATTAGTTTCTTTAATCTAACGTTAGAGAATTTTCTTACCAAATAGGCCATTGACTGATCTAGCTCATCAAGTTCATCAAGGGTGTAGAACTCATCTTCTTCCAGTTCCAGTATGACTTGTTCCTGAGAGTCATTAATTATTTGCTCACTTGTTGAGGCAACTGGAGTTTGGGATCTTGGTTCATCATTAGAGGTCTGACAATCATTAACAATTAGAGAACTAGAACCATTCATGACATACCCTTGACCAGCTCTTAATGATTTCCTTTGAATCATTTCTAATTCCTATATCTTTAAGATTCCTTAAAGAACTTCCAGTGTTATCCTTCTTAGATCTCTCCCTTCTCTGATTGCTGAGATTTTTTATTCCAAATGGTCAGGGAGTATGAGCAAAAACTTCAAGTTCACTTCCTCAATTTCATAGTATTTGTCATGGAGTTGCAAGTCATTTATCAGCTTATTGAACCTTTCAAACACATCAGTGATACTTTCTTTTGGCTTGTCCATGAAACACTCATATTGTGAAATCAGTATCCTTCTTTGATTAGATCTAACTTCCTTAGTTCCCTCACATAGTATTTCAATCTTTTCCCAGATCTGCTTGACAGTCTCACAGTTGACAATGTTATTGTACATTACATTATCAAGTGACTTTATCAATATCAGCTGCAAGCCACTATCCAGGGAAACTTTTTCTTTCTCAGGCTCAGAGTGTCACGCCCCCAACTTAAACAACAAAATAAATATAACTATTACAACATTTTAAGAAGAAGTAAACATAACTAACTCCAAGATCTTACAGTTTAGGGTTTGGATCAGCCCAACACTACCATCTATTACAACTATTTTTAAATAGCGAATCCTCACACAAAACTACTATCTCTTATTCTACATGAGCTCGAACATAAGCATCAGCATCATAGGTCTTATGGGCAGTCTGCTTGAATCTAACCATAGCTGCTAGCTGAAATATCAGGGTAAAGCAAGGAGTGAGCCAAATGCTCAACAAGTGCTAAACAATACGATGCAAAACATAAATCGAGATATATGTTAAGGAATGACAGTGATAGGACATAACCAACGATATCGAGAGATAAAACTTTTGGGTGGTGGCATCATTCTGTTTGTATCAAAACAATTTCAAAATCATACTTTTAAATCAAAATCATTTTATGACGCTACGGATTACAGCCGGTGATCAGCCGCGAAGTAATCCCGAACCTCGCTGGGTTCTAAAACATTAATGGGAATCCCTAGGCAACTTTTAAGCCTAATATAAGTTTGGAAAGGACTCGCGTCTCAGTCCAGATCCACTATTCAAAGAAAACATTTATCCCCCTTTGGGACTGAAAACCCACATTTTATTTATTTTAAAAACTGATGCCGAATTATAACAAAATCTCTTTTTACAGTAACCATTTTATCAAGGGATTATAGATCAACTCGAAACACGGGAAAGTGGTACTAAATTTCAGGGCCATGATTCACAAAACTATACTCTATTAGGGTAACTGAATGGTTTTCATATATCAAAGTTTGAACAAGGGGATTTAGTGAGGCTATTGGATATTATGAAGGGTAATGCCAAATTGGGCTTAAAGCAATGGTTTCTCGTTAAGGTACAGGTGTTGGATCATCAAGAAGATAAGTTTCATGAATACTAAGAGTGTTAAGGTATGAAGAAATGATCTTTAGCTCAGGATATATCAGAATTGTCAAGCTTTAGGATAAGAAAGAGGGGTATCAATTGATGAGGAATCACTTTGATAAATATCTGGCCTTCAGGATTCAAGGTAAGTTTCTAGAGGGGTTCAAGTATCAGGATGAGATATCAATGCTTAGGAATCATTAGCATGTTAATCAAGAGAATCAACCAAGTGTTATAACAACCCTTTATTCTATCATGGCAGCAAATTACTTTATCATAATAGGACTACTTTGCAATAAGTACTCGAGGGTTCATGGCATCTTTATATAATTCAAAGATAAACATAAGATACGCTTGATTTAATATATCAAATGACACAGGATAGTTGCAGCAATGTATGAACTATTAACAGTGAATATGAAGGACAAGTTGAATCACTTGCCTTGAGAAAGGCTGGTCTGGTCTAACTGGTAGGAGCAACTGGAAGCTTCACTCGACCTTTATGGCAAGTTTTCCCTCGACTCGAGATCCTACATAAATAATAATAATCCTCATTATAATATATTCTCACCAACTTAACCTATTTACAATTCGAATTTAAACACGGATGACACTTAGGCCTATATGCACTTAATTATAATTACACACACATAGCCACATAATCAAATATCATATATTAATACCAAATAACACCATATACACCATAATGCAACACTAGGCTTGGATGATCTCGATCCCCCAACTTAAGTCACTTGGTCGCTAAACTAGACAAAGTCTTCAAATTTTGGTTTCCTAACTCGATGTGACTTTTCTAAACTATCCGAGACCTATTGACCCTCACTTGTGCCTTTTTCTCTACTGACCTTATACTATCTTACAACTATGGTGGTCAACCTAAATCTCACTCCTAAGTATTCTAAAACTATGTTTTAAGTGAAAGTGCTCACTGGTGCAAATTTCAAAATGACAACTATGGTTTCTTGAGTGCATTAGACACTCTTAAACTACAATTTTTCCTTCAAAACTTTTACACAAGACTCTCCTGACCTAAGGGCATCTCCCAAACTTGATGTGGCTCAAGGGCCTGGCTTGGGCCTTCTTGGGCCTAAGCTTAAAGTCCATGGTTCCCCTATTTTTCTGGGCAGAAAACACCCTGACTTGAATTAACTTGTGACACATGGTTCTAACTCATATCCTATGTACTATGGTTGGAAACACTTCTTTGACACTCCCTCTAACTAAGGCCCAACAGGGCCTAATGAGAGCCTACCCATGACATGGTCAAATCTCTCTATTTCTAAGTTGCAACAAAACTGTCCCCTGCTGGACAGATTTTGTTATTCTACTTGTGCACCTAACCAAATGACATGCAAACCTCCAACCAACACCTAAAACCTTTTATATACTCCCAATAATAACTTCTGGTGGCCTGGGCCTCAAAGTGCACATCAATGACATGGTCAAAACTCACTCTAAACCTCAGGGTACTAAACTGATTTTCTGCAGAAACTATGACTCTCCTTTCTCCAAGGTTTTGACTTGCAAACTCAACTACCAACAACCCAATACCCAAACCAAGACTTAAACATGGTGATCTACTGAACTAACTCCCTTATACTCAAAATAATCTTGGTGGAGATCATCCTTACCTAAGGTGCAATCATGGCAAAACAAAAGAAACCACATTTCACAATTCACAAATCATCAAGTTTTTAAAACAACAAGATATGCATTTTTATAAAAGATAAACACGAATTATTACCATGCATGAAGGAGCATTAATCAATATTAACACATTATTCCTACTGAAATTAAAGCTTACTAATAAAATCTTTCTGAATGATCAAAATCTTATAACATTCTAAGAGAAATCCACATGCATGCAAGCCTTTGAGTTTTGCAAACCAAAACAACATATTTTCTAAATATATTCTACCATAAAATTGACATGAAAGCCTAGCATAAACTATACCTAGATGATCACTTAGCATGCAAGGAGTTTCATCAAATTTTCACTATAAAATTCAAGCCATTATCACATAAACATACTAAAATTGAACAAAGTAACAAGAATGATCTCAAGGACTATTCATTCGGCTCCCTTAAGGTCATGGCCGAATGAAATGGAAGGGAATGACCATTTAACATCAAGAGTTTCCTTCTCAAGACTTGTCACTTCACCATTCCTTGTAGTCCTCTAAAAAACAACCTTAAATCCACAAGAATCAAGGTTGTACTTTGAGTTTCAACTAAAACCTTAACATGCAACTTTAAAACTTAAACTTTTTACTCAAAACTCTTTGGAATATATGTGATCATGGTATGGGAAGTAACATTTACTTGAGTAAAAGGTGGAAGCTTGGTTGAGGAATGAAGAAAATGGGGAGGGGGTTGATCTCGGCAAAACCCGAGAGTGAGGGGGGTAGAAGCCGAGAGTGAGGGAGAGGAGGGAGAGAAGAAAGAGTGTGGTGGTGAGTGGAGTGTGAAATGATCATGTCTTTTACTTGTTTTATAGTTTTTGTTTCGACAAATGTGAGTGGAAATAGAAATTGACAAGACTATCCCTCCACTTATACTTGGGTCATTTTGCATGCAAGGGTAAAGAAGGAATTTGGCTAGAAAAATAAGAGTTAGTGGGGTGGTAATTGTCTCTTTAGCCCTTTTGGATTGAATAGAAAGGATTTGCATGCAAGGACAACTATGTAATTTGCTAATTATGACAATTAACATTTATAAAGATTTATTTTTCTAAAATAAAATACAAGTTCAAAAATTATAAAATTTATACCATATAATAACTTGGATTTTTAGAAATTTTATAAACTACTTTTGAAATTTGTGAACAAAATATCTTTTAGAAAGAAATTTATTCAAGGTTTTAAATATTCCTTATAAATTAAAAATGAAAGAAATAAATAAATTTTTGATTTGAAAAATCATATACCACATAACGAAAATTTAAGACGTAGAAATTCTCATTCACACAAGCATACAATAGTTGAATATATTGGCATTCGGCTTTATAATTACACCAAATTTACAATTAATATTACACGAAAATGCCGGTTGTAACACAGAGTACTCAGAGGGATCTTTTAGAGCATAATGAGCTGGGATGACCATATCAACATCTGTAGATTCCTCAACTGTAACCATAGGAGTGAAGGGCCCATTTTTGAGAATCTGAATATAGAGTGGATTGGCTATCCTGATAAACAACATAATTTTCTTTTTCCAAAGAGTGTAGTTAGCTTTGTCAAAGGTAGGAATTTTGATGCTACTGATCTTCTGTATATTCATTCTTCCAAGATCTTGAATCTGTTTAATTTCAGAGCTAGCTCTGCTACCACTTGTTCGGTAATGAATTACACACAAGGGGGGGTGAATGTGTTTTTATGTTTTTATGTTTTTCTTGAAGTCTTTATGGTTGTGAACAAAGTAAATCAAATCTTGTAGTGAAATATGTTAATGTAGAAATTAAACATGCAATAATAAAGAGCACAGATCTTTCAAAACTCACTTAAATTTATATTAAAATTAAGAATGTTTTGCTACAAAATTTCTAGGCTCCTTGTTGATAAAGAGCTTAGCTTCTTTCTTGAGAGAGTACAAGAGTTCCCTGATCTAAATTGTTACTTCTAACAAAGGACTAATGTTAACTTTATAATTTAGTTAACTGTTGGTTTACACAGTGTATAATAAGACATGCTATTAACTTTAGTAAACTGTCAATTGTCATTTCCATTTTAGGAAAAGCATATCTTCCATTTCTGGCGTAGCATATCTTTACATCCTGTGTTAACTTTAATATTCCTCTGTCAGTTAATCTTCACTCTTGATCTTGCACACTCTTCAAGCTGCTTTTTGTAGACTTGTCAATCCAGCTGGTTGGATTGTTTGTTGATTGTTAATCTTGGATATTGAACTGGTTTGTACTTTGTACTTTGAGATTTTACCTCGAGATCTCCAGTTTGGTCTATAGAGAACTTGACATCTCGATAAGTATATTGGCTTATCGAGATCTCTAATACTCCATAGTAAATTTGACTTGTAGAGGTCTCTGAGTTGTCTATAAGAGAATTTGGCTTGTCGAGATCTCTAGTCTTCATATCTTCACTTTGACTTATCGATATCTCTGAGTTCTCTAGTGGCTTATTGACTTGTCGATAACTCAGAGTTCTCTAGTCAAATTTGACTTATCGATAAATCAGAGTTCTCTAGTGAGTTTTAACCTATCGATATCTCTATGTTCTCTAGTGGAATTTGACTTATCGATAACTCAGAGTTCTCTAATGAATGTTGACTTGTCGATAACTCTGAGTTCTCTAGTGAAGAAATGATTTGTCGATATATCCAATCTTCATGTCTTCAATTTGGCATGTCGATATCTTTTAGTTCTCTAGTAGCTTTCCTGAGTTCTCTATAAGTCATTCTGGAGTTCTCAAATGACTTCTTTATAACACTATCTGTGACTTGTAGTGATCTTGACTTAGAACATTTTTCCCAAAATAGATTTATTCAACTCCAAGCTTCTTCATAATACTTCTGAGGCATGATCTTCTTGATCTTCTTCCAGATAGAATTCTTAGGCTTGATACTGTTTAAAAGAAAAAGACTCAAGTCCGCTCTTTGATTACAGACTTTAATGTTACAATACAAAATGCAAACTAAGATTACAATACAACTTACTTAGGGTTGTCAATTTGACTTAGTCTTGTTAAAGTACAGGCATGTCTTGCACAATAAACACCTCACCCTAGCAGGACAGAGAGGCTTCCATGGTCCAACACGATCAAGACCAGGGCCATCATACCAAGCCCACTTGCCATGCCACCCAGAGTTAGAGCCGGGAACTTCAACAAGCTTACAACAACCCTCCTTTTTGTCAAGATACAGTTGAGTCCCTGTACTTCTAACTTGAAAAACAGAAAACAAAAGGTCGACAGTAGGAAACCAACCAAGCTCATGACACCTCTCAATAAGACCATTAGTTTGAAGAACGACATTAGGAACTAATTGAGACAAACTGCACTCAAGAGCCCCAAACGTAAAAAAATAAAAAGGATGAAAAGGTAACCTAAAACTCCCCCTCAAAATAGACATCTGGAATAGCATGACGACTAGGATGTGAGGGAGCCCACATCCAGTTAGTAGAAGAAGGAGAAAAGACAGCAAAACCATCAGGTTAAGAAAGATATCTAGCTAATCGGTCAAGGTCAAGAGGTTTCTCGGCATACTCGCTACTACGGTTAAAAGACTTGTTCAACTTAAGACTCCGAAGAGACTTCGACATGTAACCCTCCGATAAATTAACAGGAGACACACTCGCTGAACCCTTATCTCCAAAAGGAGAACCAGGCTCAGTTTTATAAAAGGGGGGACTCCGAAAATGATGACGGGAATGGACAGTGGGTTCTACACGACCAATGTGACGGCCTCAACCCCGGGGTCAGGAGTTGACGTCCTCAACAACCACATTAACAAACATAATATAATCATTTCCATGATAGAATATAAATACGACCCCTTTTTCCAAGATCTTTTCCAGGTTCAAGTATGATTTAAGCTACACAACTATCACAATCCAATTTACCTTATACAATCCTGACCACTAACTTAATACAACAACTCAACAGACCACATCTGGTCTGAACACAACTACCTCAGAGGAGCCTGACACGGGAGGAACTGGAGCTCTGCCCTGACTACCACGGAAGAATCTCCTAGGCATCTGCAATATATATATATATGTAAAACATTCTGTAAGGGTGAGCAATCAATTGCTCAGCAGTACCACTATATTAATAACAAGTAAAATGATTGAAAGTAAAGCAGTTATAGGAACATAATTCATAACTTGCTAGAAAACAAGTTAAACATGTTTAAACTGGATATCAAAACTAGCATGCTCTATAAAACAATAACATCGGTAGTGTGCTCTGTATAAATACCAGAGTTTAATTCTAGCATGCCATTTTTATTTCCAAATCCACTGTATAAATCACTTGTTCCGTTACAGGAACCAAAAAGCCAAATTAGATAGATAGTGGATATGTGAAGGCAACTGATCATGCTATCAACACCAGACGGTTCCCACTGCCATCCCATATACCTATTCCGGAACTCAGAGACTAGCTAGGTCTCTGACCTGCTGGACTAATTGGTTATAAGTTTACGCGCAACTGAATTAGCCTCTTACGCCACCTCAATAGGCCTACTTTGGCCCCTATGTATCCCATATCTAATCGTTTTATCCAGTTTTCAAAATCACTTGTACCTATCTCATTTCAAAACCATTCATTTTAACAACACACGTAGAAAATCTAGTTCACAAATCATTTCATTTGAGATAGGTACCTTTCAAAGTTACTTTTCCCTAAAACAGGTTTAAAGCAATGATTTATAACTACAGGGGATATGTAACTTAAAACATTTCTGTTCCATTACGAGATTAAAACATTAGCTATTCATATATACTGAACCATAAAAGAATGGCCAGGGGTACTTTCCTTGCAGAGCTCACAACTCTCTCTAATTGACCTTGAATTGATTTGGACACTCGGCTTTATCGCCTTACTAATTGACTATCCTAGATCCGACCTCGACACTCAGGCTCTTCGATTGGAACCTTGCTAAGTTTATCGACTGATCACTAGGTTATCTTTAGTCCGACGTCAATTCTCGAGTCATTCGACTAGCACCTACAAGGTCGAACTATTTTATGTTAGACGTCTAGGTATGCTTGACATATCCTCGCTATCAACTCTGCCCCAAACGATATCAAAATCCGACTTGAAATTATGTGTACTATTATAATACATACATCAATCATAATTCACGTACTCAAAACTTGACTCGATATCCATTTTCGGAAAAACACATATACCTGTCGCTTTAGAAAACAGGGTTGTCAGCTATAATTTATAACATATATTCTTACAACACGCATGTATATTTCGTAAAATAAGGTTATTAACCATTTACCACAATATGCAGGTAGGCCCGCACAACATTTATTTATAAGTATATAATGATATACACTCGACTGATATCCCCGATATTTTACAGGATACGTTCCCGAAAATCGGGCAGCGTCTCCTTTGTTTATCGGACTACCCGTCGAAACAATTCGATGTCAATCACAACAATCAACCAATCAAACCAGCAATAAATCCAACTTCACAATCCAAATAACCCCGAAATGTATTATTTATATAACGACTCGTATATTTTTATTATTATTTAAACGGGTAATTATTGAATAAGTAAATAAATAAAATATGTATATGGGTTCTGTCAGCGGACTATTGCTTTGTTATTACTTATATGAGATTACCGGTGTTCGACAATCAATCGTGTAGTTAATTGTTGAGCTGTGTTGTTTTGTTTGTATTTTAAAAAGTGATTATATTTAAGATTTATTTTAAGGAAATACTTGGGTTATCTCTAAAATCATTTTTATTACTTTATAATTTTATTTATTATTTTTAGGAGTTTATAAAATTGAGAAATCAATATTTCATTATTTATTTTATTTTAAATAATTTTCTGTGTGAATAATGTGGGGTTTTTTTTATAAATTTCAAAAATGATTCAAAAATTATGAAAATTTTATGTCTTATATAATTAATTATTTTATGATTTTTAAAATTAGTTTCGCATTTTTCCGATAAACCGTTGCCCGCGCAATTGTTCGTTATTTTATCAATTAAGTCTGGAACCAGCCCCCAAATAAGGGGATACGTGTTTGTTTATAACCAAAACATGGTAACAGCCTAGCATTTCATTTTATTTTAATTAATCTCTCATTTCACTCCTCTCTCCCTCCTGCACTCTCGTCTCTCTCTCTTCCCTCTCTCTTTTCTCTCAAATCTCTCTCTGTTTCTCTCAATCTATCTCCCTCACATCTCTCTCTTCTCTTCCGTCTCTCCCTCACCATCTATCTTTCTCTTTCTCTCCGTTCACCACCTCTCCGCCGGCCGCCACACCTCCGTTTCTCCTGCTCCGTTCTTCCGCCCGACCCGTACCCTTTCTCTCCCCTGTCTCTTTTCCCTTTTTCTCTTTTCTTCTCGTTTTCCTTATTTTTCCCTACTTCTTCTTCGGCTCTATTTGTGCAATTATGCTTATGTGTGTGTGTGCGAGTGTATGTATACATATGTTATGCGGTGTGCGTGTGTGTGTTTATGGAGTGAAGAAGATTGGGTTGGTGTTTTAGCTTTGATTTGAGAATTATAGTAGCATCACCATGCTTGTTATGATAGTATCTTTCTTAGAAATCAATTTCATATCTATTTTATGGTTACATGTTGCTTATTTGTTATTGCTGAGAAGGAGTATATAGTCTAAATTGTTCTAATTACTAAAATAAGGAGTAATTGTTGTTTGAAGAATTTCTAGAATCATGTTAGAATTTGGTACAAGAATTCGAATGGTATTAAACTTGTTTAGGTTTGAATTTTTTTTAAGTCTTAGGATCTGTTTTCTTTCTAACTTCCTATAAAATTCATTATTAATGAGATAATCATGATTTTATAGTCTCTAGAAAGATAATTCAATTATCTACAACTTTTGGGCTTTAAGTTTTTCAAAATTCAGTTCATAAGTAGGTAATTTCTGCAGTTCTTTGTAACCTAGCAGAATGTTTTCGAAAGTAACAGGCAGATTTTGAAATTTTATAATAAATTGAAAATTTATCAGAAAATTTTGAAAAATACCATTCTGGAAAGATCTTTTCAAACACTACATTTTGTGTTCACAACTCAGAGTCATATTCTGTGATTTAGAGGTCTAAAATGTCAAATTACTTCTGTGATCAGGGTCTGACTCTGTTCAGGCAACCCACATTTATTCAATTTCTGAATTCGTTATTTATCCGTTTTTAATGGTTCTTACAATTTTGGAAAGGTCTCAGAAGTATCTACAACTTTCATGTTTTATGATGTTTCATTTGACTTAATTATAATAGAGTAAATTAGTATTCTTTGGGAACTGATTAATTTAAACTTTAAATTTTAATAGTCTATATGTAAGATATTTAGGGTGTGCAACTTTTGTTAATCGTTATGGGATGCCATGATTGATAATGACTTGTTTTGATGAAAAAATTATGATGACAAATGTGTGGATACTTGGCTTGTATCTAGATATATACTAGTACGGAAAGTGCCTATATGACAATGTGTTTTACTTTAATATTATACAGTGACTTACTTTTGTATTACTTTTAGAATGTGGCAAGTGGTCGTAAAGTTTATATAGTAGTATTATACTACTATAATTTAGTATTGTGATAGCAACGATGTGTTTTATGGAAATACATGTTAGTATATGCCTATTTGAGATTGAGTTCCGTTGCTAATTATTAGAGTGTGATTTGAATATGTGTATAGTTACTAGTCTATGCGATATATATGCAAGGTGATTTATTTAAGTGTTTACTCGAGTTGAATTGGTGTTGCTAAATTATATAACTGCAAATTCAAATATTATAAATTATTATGTATACTTAATTGTTTAGGTACCGCAAGTATGAGCGGGTAATTTTTCTTAATTGTTTAGGTGCTGCAAGTCTGGGCGAGTACTTTTCTTACTTATTTACTTTTATGATGCTGCAAGTTGAGGCAGCTTTATTTTTGTATGGTTATAAGGTTAAATTGTGGAATTGAAAAACAGGTGGATAGTCCTAATTACGAATACTTCATGCCAAAATTTTCTAAAATTCCCTTGTATCTAAATCTATTTGACTTATTTGATTTCAATGATTTGAAAGCATGTTATGATTATTAGCTGTAACACGTATAGGATATGTCTGGGTAAGAATATTGAAATGACTTGTGGGTTGTATTTGTGGTGTAGTTATTCAGGGTATTGTCCATATTACGAATAGGTCATGCCGAATTTTCCGTAGAAATATTATCATAAGTTGCGCGTTCTCGTGTTAAATAATATTCTGAGTTGGTAGTAAGTTTTAAACTATAATGTATGCTACTTGTTATGTGCTATATAATGTGCCATATGTATATATATATGTGTGTGTTTTATACGAAACTTGAGTGCATGATGTGATGAATTATTTTGCCAAAATCAATAACCCTGATTTCGTAAAATTACAAGTATACGTATTTTCTGGAAACAAACACCGAACCAATTTTCGAGAACGTGAACCCCAATTGATACGTGTATTATTATATGAAGTACGTTACGAGTCGGGTTTTGTTAATGTTCGGGTAGATTGTTAGCGAGGATATGTCAAGCATAATCGAAGGTCTAAGTTAGGGTGTTTCGACTTTGTAGGTGCTAGTCGGAAGGCCCAAGAGTTGGCATTGGATAGCCTAGTGGACAGTCGACGAGCTCAGGAAGGTTCCAATCGAAGGACCTGAGTGTTGAAGTCGAATCCAGGGTAATCTAGTGGTTAGACGTTAAAGCCTGAGCGTCCGTGTCGGCTCAAGGTCAATCGATAATATTTGAAAAGCTCTGCAAGGCAAGCACCCCTGACCATATCTTTATGGTTCACTAATATATGAATAATTGTTGATTTAAATTTACGTACCGGAACAGAACGTTTTAAGTTGCGTATCCCTTGGATTTAAATTTTTTCCTTAAATTGTGTTTTGGGGAAAAAGTAACTTCAGAAAATACCTATCTCTAAATTGTGAATAAAATGAAAATGTTCTGGTAGTGTGCTGTGATATAATTGTTTAGACAAGAGATAGGTAAGTGATTTAGAAAACTGGATAAAAATGATCAAATAATTGGATGAGCGCAGGAGGCCAGTAACGACCTGGAAGATAGTGTAAGAGGCGAAGTGGTTGCGCACCCTATTATAACCACCCGCCCAGCGTGACAGGGACCTAGCTAGTCTCTGAGTTCCGGAATAAGTTTTCATAGGATAGCCAAGATAGAGTTATCCTATAGAGATAGCCTGATCAGCTGTCTCACCAGGGATCATCCAATACTTTTATATCTGATCAAGTGATTTTGAGGTTCCTGGAGAGGAACAAGTTTTATAGGTCCTGTGATGGGACAAGTTTTATGGTTTCCATAACGGAACAAATTGTTTTGGGTCCCTGTAACGGGACATATGGTTTTATGGGTCTCGTGATGGGACGGAAGATTTGAAAATGAAAGTAGCATGCTAAAATTGAACTCTGGTATTTATGCACAGCACGCAATCGTTGATTTGGTTTTACAGAGCATGCTAGTTTTGATATCCAGTTTATACATGTTTTACTTATTTTCTAGCAAGTTATTAGTTCTGTTCCTATAACTGCTTTACTTTGAATTGTTTTACTTGTTATTCATATAGTGGTACTGCTGAGCAATTGATTGTTCACCCTTGCAGAATATTTTAAATATGTATTGCAGATGTCTAGAGGATTCTTCCGAAATAGTCGGGGCAGAGTTCTAGTTCCTTCCGTGTCAGGCTCCTCTGAGGTGGTTATGACCGACCAGAAATGGTCTGTTGAGTTGCTATATTAAGATAGTAGTGTCAAGGTGGTTGTAATGAATTAGCTAGGTGATAAATTATGACCTAAATCATACTTAAACCTGGTAAAGATCTTGGTAAGAGGGGTCGTGATTATGTTTTATCAGTGAAATGAATTTTATTATGCTGGTTGTTGTGTTGTCGATGACGTCAACTCTTGACCCCGGGGTTGAGGCCGTCACAATTTAACTATTACTTTTCATTTCGAAAAATATAAAATAAATTTATAAATTTTTATTTGGCTCAAGAATCATCATTGCCAATAATCCGTCGGCTCAACGAGTTCATTGCCGACGACGGCATAACTCCGTCGGTGCCCGTACAGGTCTCAAGCCAGAGCTTCGCCATAATTCATAAACTGAATAATGTATTCGAGTATCCATTCATAAAATCACAGAAATTCATATAATATCAACAATAAATTCGAATCAGAGCTTTGAATTTCAGAAAATACATAGAGTCGGCTTGCACAATTCACTACCATAACTACTTTGACTGAAATATACACACGCTTGTGCGTGTGTATACATATACTAGCAATCCCGACTGAACCAGGGCCATGGCGGCCGGAACAGAACAGGGTACCGGAAAAAGAACAAGGGCATCGGAACAGAGAAACACGAGCAACATAAACGATACAAATCGAGTTGCATACACGCATATATACACGTGTATATATGTATACACATAACCCAACAAGACCCATAGCTGAAGCAACCAAAACCGACCGGAACATAGGAGGACGACAGCTTACCGGAAAAAGGAGCAGCGGCGGAAAGCGAGATGAAACCAGGGAAAGAACGGGAAAAGAAAAAGGAAAGAGGGAGGAGAGACATAAGTTGAGCAGAAAGAGAGAGACCAAGGAGCCCCCGAGAATTTGATCGAGGAAGGAGAAGGATTCAATTATCCTGATCTGTTATATTATTATTATTATTATTTTACTAAATGCTGCTTGCCACGTTTTTGACTGGTGTTCTATGATTAACACGTGTCCTCAACTGACTGCAAACCCTATTTTTATTTTTTTGTCCCGTTTTTGTAATTTAACGAACAATCGCACAAATAAAAATAACCCGTAAAATTACCGAATTAATTTTAAAAAATCACAAATAAATCAAAGTTATTAAAATAATTTTTTCATAATTTTTAAAGTATTTTTGAAACGCAACTCGTACCTGTATTTGACAATTAACGAACCGAGCTATACTTAAAATAAATTCAGAAAATTATGAAAATAGTCTTAAAATGTTACAAATATTCCGAAGTTTATAAAAACATAAATTTTGTAATTTTAAGATAATTTATGAAATATAATTTATACCCACTTTTATTAATTAAAAGAATCAACGCGCGGGTGAAATTAATCCCACAAATTTCTGAAATAATTTTAAAATTTTAGAATATTATAAACTTCATCAAATATGAGTTTCGTAATTTTTGAGACGTTTCTGAATTTAATATGGGGTTTACACTTAAATATAATCAGAAAATCATACCAGGCTAATTTATTGATGAAATATTGATTTCTAAATTTTATAAAATCCTAAAAATAAATATTGAAATTATAAAACCATTAAAACAACTTTAGAGGCAATCCAAATATCTATAAAAATAAATTTGCCCTAAAACCACTTTTACAGGTAACGGCGAGACAATACAACTCAACAAACAATTATACAAATAATCCTTGAACACCCACTATCACACACAATTAATAACAAAATAATATTCAACTAAAAGAACCCATACACATATTTTATTTATTTAATTATTCAATAATTATACATTTAAATAATAAAAATATACGAGTCGTTATAACCAAGACATTCATAACTCTCAGCATTCTCACTACTCTCAGTATCAGAAGATGAAATGACAAGAGGATACATATTAGGTAAACTAAAAAAGAAGAAATGAAAGACAAACAAAAAGGAGATAGAGAAAGTACCTGAGATAGAAGAAGAAGTGAGTGTTGGAGAACTTTGAAGCCAGATGAAGAAGAAACAAGTGTATATAAAGGAAGCACAAAAGCTCCCCACCTCTCCAGTTATCAAGACACACACACACGTTCTCCAAGGAAGGAACAGAAAAGACTGAGGTGCAGATACCCACGCAAGAAAGAAAAAGAAAAAAATATATAAATTGAATAAAATAAAACATCTCCAATTTCATTTTTATTTGTATTTTTCTTTTTATCTTCTCTTACCCAGTCCCTAGTGTAAAAGCCCATAATTAAAAGATCTAAAGATCTCTTTTGACTAAATGGGGGACTAAATGTTGGACCTAGGCCCATATACTAAAAGGTCCACTTAGAGGTTTATAAATACCTTTGTAATAAGACATAATAAAGGATCCCATTTACTCTACTCTAACACTTATAGTTCACAGTAATCTCCGTTCCATCCTTCTTCACAATCTTCTTTTTATGCTTTGATGGTTTCCTCACATCAATCCTATTTCCAAGCCTCATACATTCTCTCCATATAGATGTCTTGTTCTTCACATCATACCGGAGAAATTCACCAAAGAAATTTCCAAACTATTTTCCAACGCTTCCGACATAAACCCCATAGGAAGATCATGTATGTATCTAAATATTCAAATGCCATAACTGCATCGTAGTGGTTCTTCCCCTGCTGGTTTCTTTTCAAGCACCATCATCACATTATTAAACATCCATGGCCCTTAATTAATAACCCATTGCATACCTTCTTTGTGATAAAACTGGAAAAGAAAGATCCTTTGCTCTATTTTCTTGATATTTATGCCCAAAGTTGGTTTCCAAATATTAGCAATCTTTGACTTCATAGCTTTGATATTTATGTTCTTTTCAGTTAGAAATCCCCCAACTAAGCACAACTCATACATATTAATCTCCTCTTTAACATCTCCTTCAAAGGTGAAATATCTGTTCTCATCAATATCTAAACTGCCCATATGTTCATCAATCTCTCCGTACCTTGACATTTTAAAACATAGAAAAACAAACTGACACAAAGCTTGGAATAATTTCTAGAGTGTGGAGCGAAACTCAAAATCTCTCAATCATGATGGAGAGAAAAAGTTTGGATACTTACATTAAACCAGCCTTTCTTAGTGATTAAGGTTGATTTACTGGCTTTACTTCTGAGCTAGATTGCTTACAACTTTTCACTCTATTATATCCTAATGTTAACATTTGCAGGGTGATAAATATTAAGAAAAATAAAAGAAAAATAAGGAAAAATGGACAAATTAGTGTATAAAAATATGCTCTCTTAATAAATGTTAATAATTTTTTGTCCAGCGTTTGAGCACCTTACCTGCCCATCTCTATAAAATGTAAATACTCTGTAATAGTGTTAGGCCTCAATGATACTATAGAAGGGGGTTGAATATAGTATCTACAATCAATTCGATTATAAACACAAGTATGTAACAGAAAACAAGTTTATTCAATATATCAAACTCTGTTACAGCAGGTTTAATCTACTCTCTCAGTGATATATGATATCACTAAGATCTGCTAGGGTTACAATGAATAATATTCTCATGAATTAACACATATAGTGTAAACCCTAATATGTGTTTATATACTACACAGTTACAAGATATCTCCTAATTAATATGATAATGATTTTGTTTCCTAGAATACATCAATCAGAGATTATCTACTGCAGTCCTATAGCTGTCCAATTCTTCATGCATATCTTTACTTGTTTAATCCAGATCCTCTCCTATAAATCAGCTGCTTTCCTTATTTGAAGTGTACCCGCACTTGAGTCCTGATATGAGTTCTGACGCCTTAAGTTCTGATAACTTCCTGTCTTCAGCAAGTTCTGATTTCCGGTTAAGTTCTGATACTAACTCTCGAAACTAAATAAATCAGATTAGACATGACATCACAAATATATCTAACAATCTCCCCGTACTTGTAAATTATGAAAAATATACAAGTTAATAGATTTGATGATGTCAAAAACATTTAAGTACAAATGTAATGAAATATTATTTTAAACGGCTAAATACAACTTAAAATACATGTAGCTTTACCAATATCACTGGATCAATCTGAATCCATAGTGATTCCTTGTAAAGTCTGTTACCAGCTTGTCCTCAGCATTTCTCAGAACTTCAACTAACTGTGTTTTGACTTGCATCAGTTCTTTATCTTCGTTATCACCAATTTGATAAATGGCTGCTCTAGGAATTGATGTTCTTTCAAGTCCATCTCCAAGTCTGATAACTCTGGGATGTGAAGAGTCTTCATTGTAGCATAAACACTTTCCCTTCAGAATTACTTCAATCTTGGCAGACTTCTTCTTCATAGAAACTTCCCTTCCATCATCTTCAGTGATTTTTGGAATGTATTCAGAAGCTTTTGCACCAAAAATTCTGAGAAGATCTCTTATAGCCTTCAAAATGTAATCTGACCATCTTCTTGTAACATCAGATTTTACTTCCAGAAAGTAGTGAATATGTTGAAGCTCTTTGACAGACTTCTTTAGCACATCAGAATCTGCTAGTCTGTAAGTTCTTCCATCATTGAGAAACATGATCAATTTTTCTTTAACTTCTGATTCATCATGAGTATCCATGATAATTTGAGCAAACATCACTTTGTCAAGGTGCTTTTGTTTGATTTCTTCATATGGTTTGTCTGTCAAAATAAAAGGATCTCTGAGAATAACTTCTACTCCTGTTTGTCTCTTTTCTTTGTCAGAACCTAACCCAGACTTGTCTTTAGCTTGTTTAGGTCTAACCCCAAAAGATACAAGCTGATTCAGCATTAGATTAGTCTTAGGTTCCACTGGAGTAGCTTTGTTCCATATCAGCTTCTTTTTCTGAACAAGTGTTAAGCTGTCTATGTCAACTTGAGCAGTGTCAGAGATTGATGTCTTGATGAATTGGTCAGGATTTGCAGTTTCATCTGTACGGTTCTAAGGGAAGGAATTGACTCGCCTATTCCGACCGGGGAGAACAAGCCATTCGACAGGGAGATTCTGAAATTGCGGAGGCTTGGTTCGATCAGTATTTAACATTTTATATATAATTTAAAAAGGGGGTAATTATCAAAAGGGGTAAAATAAAATAAAATTAAGTTTAATAACAAAATCACGAATATTTTTTTTAACAAAACGTGTATCTTTTAACAGATTAATTAATAATTACTTTAATTAATTACTAGTTTGATTCTAATTTTAAAATGGAATTTCGAAGTATTCTTTACTCAAGTTTGACCAATTAATATAAAAAATTAATATATTATCTAGAGAAACAAAAATATATATATATAGATAAAAAATATGCGAAAATCTCTTTGGAAAGGGAAGGGATATTGGGCAATCTTAAAAGCGTTGTCATTAGATAAATCTCTTTCTACTGGAAACTCAAAAAGTTTTTTTGAAATATCTTCACTCTGAACAACTTGAGCTATGTCAGAGGTTGTCTTAGATTCTTCTATCATCCTCTTTCTCTTCAGAGTTTCAACTATTTCATCTTTAGCAGTAGTATCATCAAAGACTTGAACCATCTTACACACAGGATCCATCAGAATTTGAGGAATCTTCATCTTCTGTTTCTTGACTGTCTCCCCAACTTTTCCTTTTCCCTTGTCTTTGGGATCAGTAGTAATTTGAGATCTAGTCCTTGATCTAGGAATCTCTGTGGCAGATCTTTCTCTTATTACTATACCTTTCTCTTTAGGTTTGGGAGGCTTCTTTGTATTAGAAGCTTTAGGCTGTAGTTTTGACTTTTTAGCATTAAATCTTGCTTCTTCTTCTCTAAGTTCCTCTAAATACACTCCTGGATTATCCTTAAGGAACAGTCTCTTTGCAAGTTCCTCATCTAAGGCTTGAATCTTAGGATCCTTGTAAAGAAGGTTGCCTTCTTTCCCCTGAACTTTAAGGTTTGCATGAATTTCTTCGAGTCTTGACTTCCACCTTGAATGAGAACATCAGACTTTGTCATCATAATTTGATTATCAGGACTTGCTATCAGAACTTGATCTTCAACTTCAGAACTTGTGAGCAGCAAAGTTTGATCTGTAGCTGAAGTCTTTTTTCCTTCCTTATCACCCCTCTGAATAGTAGATTTATCAGAAATCTGACTATCAGGTACTTTCTGAATAGAAATTCTGCTAACTTGCTTTCCTTGACTTTTACCTTTGCCCTTGCTAGGGTTTCCCTGGTCATCTTCAGAATCATCATTTTTCTTCAGTGCCTTGCTAATTGAGCATTTGGACTTAACTACCTTCTCCCCCTTTTTGGCATCATCTGTCAGGAGTAGAGAAAGAAGGAGTTCCACTGAAGATTGGATCTCATTTAACTGAGTCTGTTGAGCAGCTTGATTTTGTAAGACCTCATCCAGTTGGGCCTGCTGCTTATCTTGAACAAGCTCAATAGCATCCACTTTTTCTTGAATTGGTCTGATAAACTTCTTCTTTTCTAATTTGAGCATCATGTCTAGCTTATCAGCTATTTCCTGAAGTTTATCAACCTTTGCATGAGCCTTGGAGTGTAGACCTTGAAGAGTTTTAGTACTGAGAGCAGTGACTTTAAGTTGTGTTTTGAAGTCAGAATTTATCAGCAACTCATCAGCTTTTGCAACATGATCTGTCAGAACAGTTGGGTTGGGAATGAAGTCAGGTTCATTCCACTTCTTTGTCCATTCAACTCCTCTGTGAATGTCCTCCCAAGGAACAGGAACATCTTCTTCATCAAATTTAAACAGTGCCTCCTTGCCAAGAATTGGAGCCTTGACTGGAGCACTTGCTGGAGCACTGTCTCCAGAATTTGATAAAATCTCATCATCTTTTGATAACACCAGAGTGTGTGTAACTGAAGGAGATTCTGGAGCAACTTCATCTGTTTCCAAATTCTGATCTTCAGTTTCCAAATCCAGAATTGGTGTAGTAGGAATTTCAGCATTTAGTATTGGAGAAACAGGTGGAGTTGACTCTTTTGCTGGTGGATTCGCATAGCTCATCATGGACTGAACCATGTCTAACAAAGTTCGATTTCTCCTTTCAGATACCCCATTCAACTGTGGAGTATATGGAGGAGTCCACTGGGAGACTATACCATTTTCTTTGAGATAAGCTAGAAATTTTCCATTCAAGTATTCACCACCTCGATCTGATCGAAGAGTTATAATACTATGTTTGGTTTGTTTCTCCACTTCATACTTATATTCTTTGAACTTTTCAAAGGCTTCAGACTTGTGTTTCATCAAATACACATATCTGAATCTAGATCGATCATCTATGAAAGCAATGAAGTATGAAAATCCACCCATGGCTTGCGTAGACATTGGTCCACATACCTCTGTGTGTACCAATCCTAGCAAATCTGCAGCCCTTTCTCCATGTCCACTAAATGGAGATTTGGTCATTTTACCCAATAGACAAGACTCGCATGTAGGATATGATTCAAAATCAAAGGGGTCAAGTAACCCTTCCTTATGCAATGTCCGCAGTCTATTTTCACTAATATGACCAAGTCCGCAGTGCCACAAGAAAGTGAGATTTTCATCATCCCTTTTTCTTTTATTAGTATGTTCAATTTGTAGTAAATTATGATCTACGTCACATACATACAGACCATTATTTAAAATACCACTTCCATAAAGAACGTCATCTCTGAGAATTGAACATTTATTATTCTGAATAACAAACGAAAATCCAGCCAAGTCTAACATGGAATAGAAATAATATTCCTCACAATCGAGGGAACAAAATAACAATTATTTAGAACAATAGTCTTGCCCATATGCATATGTAAATGAAATGATCCTACAGCTTCAGCAGCAACTCTTGCTCCATTTCGCATCCGTAGAATCACCTCCTCTTCTACAAAAGTCCTACTTCTCCTTAGTCCCTGCAACGAATTGCAAATATGAGAACCACAGGTGGTATCTAATATCTAAGTAGAAATTTGACTTAGTGACATATTAACTTCGATCATGATCATACCTGAATCAGAAGCGGTAGTCTCACTACCCTTCTTCTTCTTCAATTCTGCAAGGTAAACCTTGCAGTTCCTCTTCCAGTGCCCCACCTTGTTACAGTGAAAGCAAACAGCTTTGCTCTTGGTGTCTTCAGCTTTTGGTGGAACCAGCTTTTTCTCACCTACTTTCTTCTTCTTGGAAGGGTTCTTCTTCCTTTTCTTAGGATTGGAACCTTCGCCAATTAGAAGAACAAAACTCTTCCTAGGGGAAAATTCGATTCCGCAGTCTTCAACATATTGTTGAGTTCAGGCAGGCTGACATCCAGCTTATTCATGTGAAAGTTCACAACAAACTGCGAGAAAAAACTCGGAAGTGATTGCAAGACCAAGTCTTGGCTCAGCTCCCCATCCATGGCAAAACCAAGTTGTCCAAGACGTGCAATAAAATTGATCATCTTAAGTACATGGTCATTCACAGATGATCCCTCAGACATCCTACAACCGAACAGTTCCTTCGATATCTCATATCGAGCTGTCCTCCTTGCCACATCATACAACTCTTGTAGATGCATAAGGATAGTGTGAGCATCCATATGCTCATGTTGCTTCTGTAGCTCAATGTTCATGGAAGCTAGCATGATGCATTGAGCAACATTTGCATCATCTATCCACTTACAATACACAACATGTTCATCATTATGTGCATCGCTAGTAGGTTCAGTAGGCTTAGGTGAGTCAAACACATATTCCAGCTTCTCAACCCTGAGAACAATTCTCAAGTTTCGAAGCCAGACAGCAAAATTAGGACCAGTCAACTTGTGAGCATCTAGTATACTCCGGAGTGATAGTGCAGAAGTCATAACGAATATAGTAAATCTGTAAATGATGAACACATAACAACACTTAGCAAATATTCAATTTCATTTCAAGACACTATATGAATTGGGTCTTTATTCATAAGTGGCTCCCACTAGTTTATCTAATTTATACAACCCCTAAGTGAAAATTAAGCATTCATAATGCTAGTGGGAATAGGAATCCTACATTCCATCACACAACCTCGGCTGTAGCACGAAATGTCATGTGATGTTCAATAGGCAGACAACTCTTGTCAATTACATCTTATGTTATTCCCTAATAAAACTATAGCCTCTTGAATAATTGGGTCACGGCTGTAGCATGACAAACTCAATATTCTAAGTCAAGTCTAACCCAACATTTCGTACAATTGAATCAGTCTCCAACGGCCCACGGCTGTAGCACATAACGACCTTTAGATTCTAATTCAATGTACACATCTCTATGTAATAGACAAGTATTTCTTATTTTAAAATTAAAGCCCTCGGCTGTAGCACGAAATGGCAATGATTTAAAAATAAGAACCACTTTCTACCATGTTGGAAGGCTATGACCGACACAAGCCCGTTGTGTCATTGGCCAATTACTACTTGATATTATTTAATTTTAGAGGGATTATATTACGTTACAATCATAATCATATTATAAAGAGATTCTTCCTTTTAAATTAAATATTTCAAATCAATAATCGATAATCAGATGATTCCCAGATCGGGGGGAGCAATGTCAAGAGGCGTCACTTAATACCCCTTTCTTACAGATAGAAATCTGCTTTTGACAGAATCATCCTTTCTCTCAATATTGAAAATTCATATTTAATTACGTGTTTCATAAACACAAGAATCTAATGATTGTATTCATAATATTATTGTTAAGGCAAGAAATGATTCCTATTCTAGATTTTCTAGAGCACGCCTTATATTGATTTAAGTTCACCTAAATCTATCATCGCATGGTAAACATAGACATATATCTCATATATAAAATTAAATAAACAAGTAAATGTAAAGTGCAATAAAGTAAATGTGTTTGGTTATGGCCCCATCCTATGTGATCTTTATCAAGCTCATGATAAAGATCAAGGTCAATCTAATATGGTGATGGAAATAAATATAATTACTTATTACATAAGTCTTCTTCTTTGTTTAGACTTCTTGTATGCCTCGTCTTTTTCTTTGTATCACCTCCATTGGATAGCCTTCTTGAGTCTTCAATTACATTACATGATTGAAAGTAAAACTAATCTAATGAACTTACAAGAATAACTCGAGTTACATTCGAGATTTATGATTACAAAGATTGACGACATGCAAGTCGTATTTAAAACCAAAACCAAAACCATTACACTAAGGTCGAAAGGCCATAACCATCCACCATGCTCATACAACACATAAAAGCATGTTAAAACACATAATCTGATCTTAATATATAATATTATCCATGATCTAATCATAAAAAAAATATGACAAAAATCAGAAAAATCATAATCAAATCAGAAAAACAAGAATCACTGTTTATGGGCAGTAAACGACGTCAAACGCCTTACAGACAAGTCGTTGATAGATTTAGCTATCAGTTTTGTTCAGACGCTCGTTTACCTATGGAATAGGGTATTCGTTTGCGTAAATCGGACACCAGACCCATATTTCAGCAAATCTGCAGCAGCCAATTCAGAATCCGTATCTAATATGATTCTCATAATTAGAACAAACATAAATCATTTATATATCAGTATATATACAGATTACATAATCATCTTATGATTATACAACTCACATGAATATCATATATTCAAAACCATACATATATAAGCATATTATATCAACATCAAATCATGGCGAATCACGTACATGCTCATATATCGAAAACAGTTAAACACATAAACGAATTAAAAACTTTTCGCAAGTAGCTGTGATGCCATTGAAGGGTTTTTAGCACATAAACGCAACGAAAACGTAAATTTAAATCGTAAAAAAAAACCGAAACCCTCCGCAGGATCCATGCGAAAAATAATATTTAATTCGTAGTTCAATATGTTTACCTTAAGAAGCTTTACGTTAATGGAAAGATGAAGGTCTTTAATAGCGATCCAAGAACGATGAACGAAAATCCCTAGCAGCTGCTCCTCAAGTGTGAAGCACTCCACCGGTATCCACCAAGATTACAATGTGATGGAGGAGGAAGAGGTTGAGAGAATTAGTTGCCTCCCTCTTGTTCTACTTTAGAATTAGGGTTAATTATTTGGGTTGAGGCAAATAGGGTTTATAATAGTATATTTATAGGCAAAATTTTCAGCTAAAATTTTTCCATAAAATATTATTAATATTAACCCTTTAATTGATTATTCTTATTAACCTATTAACTAATAATTAAAACACCTTTTAATCATTAATCCCTTTTCTAAAAACTTTAGAAAAATAATTCTCTCACTTGATTTAATTTCCAAAATTAAATTCTTAATTAATAATATTAAGAATTAATTAAATCTCATTTAATCAATTATTAAATCTGCTAATTAATTATTTATTTCATAAATAAATAATTATCAGCTATTATTAATTAATTCTTCCACCATTAAATCATTCTCTTTTATGGTGTGACACTATAGGTTCAATATTAAGTCGGTAGTAGAAATAAATAATAATAAAACTATTTTATCATTATTTATATAAATTCTCTAATTCATTAAATATGATTAATTAATAAATTAATCATATTTATTCTACATCGTGAGGGATACTTCTCAACATATCACGACTATCCGGATAATACGAATTCACTGCTTAGAATACCAAGAACCTATTCAGTGAGTAGTTACCGTACAATCAATTCCTTCTACCCTGCAATGTCACGATTAAATACAAGGCATGGAACTTGTGTCAAGCCTATCTTATATAATCATTTGCTTTCCCATTCACTGTGCTTAGTTCTATTTAATGTAAATTAGAAACTCCTTTCTAATTTCATTCACTCTGGCCAGAGATTCCTGAACTAGTATAAGTGGATCAGCATTAAACATTCTCTTCCTTCACTGGAAGGGGTAGATCCTTTATTGATCATACACTATCTTCGTGTACAAATTCCTATATCCAGTAGAGCCCTTATAATTGTCCCTGGAGACTAAGAACTAAACCAAAGCATAGTTCAGTGTACACAAGATGACTATGATGACCTCAAGTCTAAGGATACTTGTACAACTATCACTATGTGAACAACTGCTGACACATGAGTGAACTCCATCAGTTGTTCAGCTGTGTGAGTCATGTTCAGTGAACTTATTCTATAATAAGCACCTACATACTAGCTATAGTGTCACCACACAAATGTCTATGAGAATAGACATCCTTCATAATGAAGCAAGCATAGTATGTACCGATCTTTGCGGATTACTAATTACAAGTTAGTAATCCTACAACCAGGAAATATTTAAGTTTAGAGTTATCATCTTTTAGGTCTTATTATTATGATCTCATCATAATCCATAAAATGCTTTACTCTAAACTATGGTATATCTTATTTAAACACTTAAATAGATAAAGCCCGCAATAAAATCAAAACAAGTCTTTTATTAATATCAATGAAATCAAAACAGATTACATAAAAGTTATTCCTAAATCATCATACATGATTGGACTTAGGACATATCTCTTTCACATACATGATATTAGGTCTACTTGCAGTCAAATATAGAAGTGAGCCAATCATACCTCTGTAGTTAGTAATATCTAGTGATGCTCCAGTGTCTTTATCTAAGTTTGTGGTTGTGGCCATGAGAGTGGATGCAGTTGAACTGTCTTGCATTCCAAATTTATTGAGTAAATTTCTGGTGTACTTGGATTGATTTATGAAAGTACCTTCTTCAGTTTGCTTGACTTAAACTCCCAGAAAATAGCTGAGTTCTCCCATCATACTCATTTGATATCTTGACTGCATTAGCTTTGAAAACTTTTCACAGAGTTTAGCATTTGTAGAACCAAAAATGATATCATCAACATAAATTTGGACTAAAAGTAAGTCATCTCCATGGTTGATATAGAATATAGTTTTATCAATTGTGCCTCTGGTAAATCCACTTTCCAGAAGAAATTGTGCCAGAGTTTCATACAATGCTCTTGGAGCTTTCTTTAGGCCATAGAGTGCTTTATCAAGTCTGTAAAAATGATTAGGAAATTTTGGATCTATAAATCCTGGAGGTTGTTCAACATATACCTCTTCCATAAATTCTCCATTGAGAAATGCACTCTTTACATCCATTTAAAAGACTTTAAACTTCTTGTGAGCAGCATAAGCCAAAAAGATTCTTATGGCTTCCAATCTAGCAACTGGAGCATATGTTTCATCATAATCAATACCTTCATGTTGAGAATATCCTTTTGCAACCAGTCTTGCTTTATTCCTTGTTATTATGCCATCATTGTCAGTTTTGTTTCTGAACACCCATTTTGTGCCAATAATGGACCTGTTCTTTAGTCTTGGCACTAGGGTCCAGACTTTATTTCTTTCAAATTCATTTAACTCTTCCTGCATTGCTTGCACCGAATCAGCATCTTGAAGAGCTTCTTTTACTTTCTTTGGTTCAGTCTAAGATAGAAAGGAATGATAGATACATTCATTTGTTGTTGCTGTTCTAGTTCTGACACCTGCTTCAGGATCTCCAATTATTAAGTCAGGTGTATCTGATTTAGTCCACTTCCTTGTAGATGGAAGTTGATCTCTAGAACTGGATCCTCCCTCATGATCCATGTTGTCTCTATCAGCATTTTATGATGCTCCCCTGAAGTTATGCTCTCTGAGATTCTAGAATTTGA
Organism: Apium graveolens; assembly: GCF_009905375.1. Classification (NCBI taxonomy): domain Eukaryota; kingdom Viridiplantae; phylum Streptophyta; class Magnoliopsida; order Apiales; family Apiaceae; genus Apium; species Apium graveolens. The sequence goes on along the minus strand of NC_133648.1, from coordinate 112,071,245 downwards.
GTTGGATCCTTCAGGAATTGAAGAATTAGAGTTTCCAGAATTGTCAGAATTTGGCATATCAGAACTTGATGAATCAGAACTTGAAGAGCCAGTGACTGGTTCTGATGCTTCTTGAGAGTCTTGAGATGTGGTATAATCATCATCTTGCTCCCCCTGAATAGGTGCAATTTACTTTGGAGCAGTTACCACAGTTTTAATGACATCAGAATTTAACATATCAGAACTTACAGGATCAGGATTTAGGTCATCAAAATTTACATAATCAGAATTTACATCTTCATTTTCAAATCTCAGCTGACCATGATCATTGAAATCTTCAAGTCAAGTAATCTTTTTAACATCAAAAGATACATTGATAGATTCCATGACAACCCTTGTTCTTAAATTGTAGAGTCTGAAGGCTTTTGTGGAAAGCGGATATCCAACAAAAATTCCTTCATCGGCTTTTAGATCAAATTTTGACAGCTGTTCAGGATGTGTCTTAAGAACAAAACACTTGCATCCAAATACATGAAAGTATTTCAAATTTGGCTTTTTTTTCTTCACCATCTCATATGGTGTTTTTCCATGCTTGTTTATGAGTGAAGCATTCTGTGTAAAACAAGTAGTCTGCACAGCTTTAGCCCAAAAATAGGTTGGTATCTTTGCTTCATCAAGCATAGTTCATGCAGCTTCAATAAGAGTCATGTTCTTTCTTTCTACATCTCCATTCTGCTGTGGAGTTCCAGGTGCAGAAAATTCCTGCTTTATTCCTTGCTCTTTGCAGAACTCTTCCATGATTGAATTTTTGAACTCAGTGCCATTATCACTTCTTATTATTTTAACAGAATCTTAGATTAACTTATCCAGCTGTTTGACATGATCAGTTAGAGTAGATGCAGTTTCATTCTTTTTGTGCAAGAAATACACCCAAGTGTATCTTGTGAACTCATCCACTATAACCATGGCATATTTCTTCTTTGCAATAGACATGACATTGACTGGACCAAATAGATTAACATGCAGTAAGTGATAAGGCTCAAGAATTGAGGATTCAGTTTTGCTCTTGAATGAAGATTTTTCTTTGTTTTGCCTTTTGACATGAGTCACAAAGACCATCAGGAGCAAATATTGATTTTGGCAGTCCTCTCACAAGATCTTTCTTTGCTAGCTCATTTATGTTGTTGGAATTTAAATGAGAGAGTCTCTTGTGCCAATTTCAGCTTTCTTCAATTGATGCTCTACTCAACAGACAGATTGCAGAACCATCAAAACTTGTTGAAAGTCTGGCTTCATAAATATTACCATGTCTGTAACCTTTCAGAACCACTTTGCCTGTAGAATTACTTATAACTTCACTGTGTTCTTCAAAGAAATTCACATGATAACCTCTGTCCCAGATTTGACTCACACTTAACAGATTCTGTTTAAGTCCTTAGACAAGAGCTACTAATTCAATTATGACATTCCCAAGATTGATATTGCCATATTCCAAAGTCTTTCCCATGTTGCCATCTCCATAAGAAACTCATGGGCCAACTTTCTCCATAAAGTCTGATAGCAGGGCTTTATTTCCAGTCATATGTCCTGAACATCCACTGTCCAGAACTAGGATGTTTTTCCTGTTGCCCTGCAATCACAAAGACCACTATTGATTAGTTTTAAGGACCCAGACTTGCTTGGATCCTTTGGCCTTATTAAGTTTGTTCGCATTGCAGCAGATTTAATTTCAGAGTTTATGCTAACATGCTTTTTATCAGACTTTATATCAGACTTTGCATCAGAATTTATACTAGAAGGAATTACACTAATTTTCTTTAAAGAAGGTTTTATTTCGTAATAATCATAGTACAAACTATGATATTCCTTACAAGTATAAATAGAATGCCATAAACTACCACAATGAAAATAAGGATTTTGTCTTTTAAACCTAACAGACTGACTCTTTACTCCTGATCTAGGAGGTAAAGAGTTTATATCTTTATATTTCTTGTAAAAAGAAGCAAGATGGTTAGAGTTTCCACAATTATAGCATTTCTTTCTAGGAGCATTAGGAACAGGCATATAATTATTACTTTTATTCACACCTTCCTTTCCATTCCTATTTTTTCTAGCTTCCTTTACCTTATTCACATTTTTAATCTCTTTCAGCTTATACTTAAGCTGCTTCTTTGTCATTAAGCCAATATTTACCAAAGCTGGTTTATCCTGTTTTAATTTGTTAGAAGTTGACTTTTCTTTGACTTCTGTTTTAGAGTCTTTCATCTCTTCAGAATTAGACACAACAATTTTTGTAACAAATTTAACAGGATTTACCTTTGGCTTTTCAGTCTGTTTGATAGCAATTGGCTTAATTGGCAAAGTCCCTTTCTCACTTTTACCATCTTTATAACCTAACCCCTCTTTCCAGTTTCCACTACTTAGAATATTCTGAGTTATTTTTCCTGAGTTAGTCCAAGTCCTGATGATTTCTCTTTCTTTTTCTAATTCAGTTTTCAGATAATCATTCTGTTTAAGCAATTCATTCTTCACATACACATCATTATCTCTCTCTGTCTGAATGTTCATCTTGACTAACTCTTCTTCAAGATAGCTATTTCTATTTTTGTACTTTAGATTTTCATATTTTAATCTTTCATTCTCTAAAGTCTGATCTCTATAGCTAATATAAATATTTTTCAGAAATAATCTCAACTCATTAATATCTTCTTTATTAAAAGCAAGAGTTGATAGAGGTACCTTTAGTTCATCAGCATCAGAACTGCTATCAGCATTTTCCATTAAGGCATATTTAACCTCTTCTTCAGATTCTGAAGTGTCTGCCCAGTTTTTCTTCTTTGTGATAAGTGTCTGGCCTTTATCACCTTTTCCTTTCTTGCAATCAGGAGAGATGTGGCCTCTTTTACCACACTTATAGCATTTGACATTTGAGTTGTCTCCTCTGTTAGACTTTCCTCCTTTGCCTTTAGTCTTTCTGAACCCTTTCTTGTCAGAACTTCCACCTTTCCTGGAAAACTTCTTACCCTTTCTGAATTTCTTGTAGGTTATCTTTGTGATACCCTTCACCATAAGAGCACACAGTTGCATCATCTCTGCATCAACATCCACTTCAAATAAATTTTCAGGTTCTAAATCATCATCATCAGAATCCGATGACTCTGAATCAGACTGTATGATAAGAGCCTTTCCTTTTGCCTTCCTAGAGACACTTGGCTTTTCTTCAGTCTTTAAAGAAACTGTCTTAGACTTCCCTCCATGCCTCTTCTTTCTTTGTTCCATCTCAAGTTCATGAGTCTTGAGCATCCCATAGATTTCATCAAGAGACACATCAACAAGTTCATAGTTGTCTCTTATTGTAATAGCTTTCAAACCCCACTTTTCAGGAAGAGCTAGTAGGAATTTCATATTTGAATCTTCTGGATCATATTCCTTATCCACTAGTGACAGATCATTCAACAGCTTTGTGAATCTGTCATATGTATCAGTTAGTGACTCATCAGATTTTGAGTCAAAGTGCTCATACTCCTGTGTGAGTATTGTCTTCCTCTTCTTTTTGATGGCATTGGTTCCTTGACATATCACTTCGAATGCATCCCAGATTTCTTTTGCAGTCTTGCATCCAATCACCCTATTTGACATGACATTGTCAAGTACACTATGAAGCAAGTGTCTTACTTTTGCATCCTTGCCTAGTGAAGAGATATCTTCAGTGGTGAGTTCTCTCTTTTCTTTGGGAATCATCTTCTGTGGGTCATTCCCAACTGTAACAGAAAGCTTTGTGGGCTTGTGTGGACCATCATAAATTCTTTCTAAATATTCTGGATCTGTAGCTTTCAGAAACATGGCCATCTTCACACTCCATACAGGGTACTCAGACACCCTGAGCATAGGAACCCTGATGGTTTCATATCTACTGGTGTTTTGAATAGGTTGAACCTTTGCAGGTTCATGAGGGTCTTAAGTTCTGATAACTTCCTATCTTCAGCAAGTTCTGATTTCCAGTTAAGTTATGATACTAAGTTCTGAAAATAAACAAATCAGATTAGACATGACATCACAAATATATCTAATAAATAGAATATTTGGGTTGATCTGCAAAACTAATAGTATATAGTAAGTGGGTTGTGCAATTTCACCGATCCGATGTCATCAGTGGCGTAGCCAGAAACTTAAGCCAGTGGGGTTAAAAAATTTCAATGTCAAAATTTTGAAAAAGATTTAAAGAATTACATAAGATGTAAAGATCCCTTCATATCATTGTTTGCACAATTTTCCTCGACATTTTTTCATATTCTGAAAGCGCTGCAGGACTGCTTCATTAGCGACTTCATCAAAAACATCTTTCTCAATATAGGTAACAAGAGAGTCATTCAAAAATTGATCTCCCATCCGATTTTGTAGTCGATTCTTCACAATTTTCATTGCAAAAAAGGCTCTTTCAACACTTGCATTCGTAACAGGTAAGGTCAATGTCAACTTGACAAGTAACTAAACCAAAGGATACACAAGACTTTCTTTGGTTTGTAACAAATTCTAAGAAAGAGAACCAATTCCATTTAATGATAAAAATTCGATGGCTGAGCGCATATCAAGAATATAAGTTTCAAGTTGATTGTCTAGTAGAACAAGATCTATCATTGAGAAATATCGTGGGTATAATTTTGCAAAACGGATCAACTTTTCTTTGTCAAAAGCAGTAAATAGATCATTTGGATTTAAACATGTCACACAAAGAAGTAATACTATGCTTGCCTCACTGAAACGATTGTTAAGCTCCTGCATTTGTGAATATATAGTGGCATAAAAGAATTCAACTTTATAATGATGTAAATTAGTAACCTGGTGAGTTTTACGGCGTGACCTTCCTTTCATTTGAAAGCTTTCATCCTTACTCTTAATTTGAATACTCTGCTTTTCACAAAATAGACAAATTTCACCTAGAAAATCATCCCAACCATCATCTCTCAAAATCTGTAGCCTTTATTTTGACAAGCTCACTAATCTCATTGCATTCACAATATCCTGATCTTTTCATTGCAAGGAAATTGATAATTCATTTATAATTCTTAGCACTGCTTTCATGAAATATAAGCTGAATATGAAGTCAAAGTTTTGCATCAATTCGAGTAAGGTTGAAGCTTCGGCCCTTTGCTTTGAATTTATGCCATCATCAACAATGTTATCAAGAACATCCACAATAGACTCAAACATTGTAATTAATAAAACAAGTGTACCGTAGTGTGAGCCCTAACGAGTAACTCCTGGTCTTTTGAGAGTTGTTTCTTGATTCAATCCATGTCCAGTTGTAAGTTCTCCAGTTTCCAATGCTTGAGCTATATGAATAACTTATCGTTCTCGAAGAGCATCTCTTCGTTTACAAGAAGCACCAACCACGTTTACTACATTTGACATCATGTTAAAAAGACTTCCAACATGAATATTATGTCTTTCAATAGCTACTAGTGTAAGTTGAAGTTGATGAGCAAAACAGTGAATGTAATATGCAGATTCATTTTCCCTAATTATCAAACTTTTTAACCCATTAAATTGTCCTCTCATATTGCTAGCTCCATCATAGCCTTGCCCTCTAATCCTTGATATACTTAATCCATGTTTCGCTAACAATGAATCAATTGATAACTTGAGTGAAGAAGCACTTGTGTCTTGAACATGGCAAATACCAATGAATCTCTCAACAATACATCCATTTTTATTAACAAAATACAGCACAACAATCATCTGCTCCTTGATAGATACATCGCGAGATTCATCAACCAATATTGTAAAAAAAATATCTCCTAATTCATGAATAATACAATTAACTGTCTCCGTAGCAAAAACATTACAATATCATGTTGAATTTCAGGAGATGTCACCTTTAAATTACCAGGAGAATTCTTTCCAACTGCAGCACCAATTGCTAAAAACTTTAAAAACTTGAGAAAATTACCTTGATTTTTTGAGTCATTTGAGTCATCATGATCGCGAAAAGCTATGCCTTGCCTTAATAGATAACGTATATAATCAACTGATGCACTTAATCGAGTTCGATATTCCCTTTTCATTAACTCAAAATGCTTGTTTAAAACTACATCAACATGTTGATCCTGCTTCATCAAATCTTGACATTTTTTCCAAGCCTGAATGTGTGCACTATTAGGACGTCCAAGTCCAACATGAGCATCCAATCTATCTTTTTTATTCCAACTGTCAAATCCTTCGGTAACAAAATTTCCCCCTTTCTTGCCAACATCAGTTTTAAACAAGTAACAACACAAACAATAAGCAAACTCTTTTTCTATACTGTGCTCAACCAATATTTGTGATCATTAAACCAGGTTGGACAGAAACGACGTTGTGAATTTCAAATTTTTCATTTCTTAAAATTATGATCACGAGGCTGAAAATGCTCTTTTTGAAAATATGTCCTTCTTACTTTATCTCTATCATTTGGATGATATTTTGTAATTTTTAATCTGAGTCCAGGTCCTGCAGGAAGACAACTCAAATTAGGTACAATATATTCACTTCTCGAGTTCAATTCCATGATATTTTCTTGATTGCAGACAATCTCATCTAAGTTTTCTTTGTTTGATCAATTTGATCAGATGCTGATTTTGGAGTAAGATTCAATTTGGTCAGATACTTATCCATATCAATAACTGTTAGGTCCCAATTTGTTTGTAGAAGGGGGGGTTGAATGCAAACAATACCGTTTCGTCGAATAAAATGCGGAATAAAATTGTGAAACAAAATTCAAGTTAAATAAAACTTTTATTAAACTTGAAAGGTGTTACAACTACGGTATCGGTTACAAGGGATTAATCTCAAATCAATTATTACAAATTTAGAATAAATTCGACATGAACTTTTTCTATTTTTGTAATTAAAAGATCAAATGCTAAAAGCGATTTGAGATTAAGTTCTAGGGATTTTAATCCGCTAGATAGATACACAAGAACAAGATAAGTATTTCTAGTTGATTGGATTTAACTTTACAATCTAGAAAATTGATCTTGAAGTTGCAGAATAGATGTAATATTGTTCTGCTTCTTTTTCTCTTTTGTTCTTCTGTATGTTGTGTTCTGTTTGATTGATTGATGTGTTGATTGCTAATGAAACAAAAAGTCTTCTGCTTCTTTTATCAAACAGCCGAGATGAATGAACTGGTATGACAATCTTTTGTCCAATAAGACTTTCGGTGAGACTATCCTTTTGAACTAGCAAGACAATCATTTGAACCAGCATGACTTTCGGCAGGACAATCTATTTGAACTGGCATGACTTTCGGTATGACAATTGATTGTCATACCGATTGTCATATAAGTACAATTCAGATTGTCTTGCAAAGATTAATAACAGATTTTTAATCTAATAAAAATTCTAACAAGACAATTAAATGAATTAGCATGACTTTCGGTATGACTATCAATTGTCATACCGATTGTCATACTAGTACAATCGGTTGTCTTTTTAGAATTAAAACAGATTTTAACCAATTAAAATTCTGAAAATTCCTAGAATTAATTCTGAATTAATTAATCAATTAATTTAATTAATCAATAAATTAATCTTTGCAGATATAATTTATTTTCTTAATTAAATTATATGACTTAATTAATTAATAGAGAATTAATACTAACCCTGAACAGCATCCATTCTTCTGAATATCTTCTGAAAATCACTGAGAATTATGAATCAATTCCACCACTTCAATGTTGACACTCGATGTACTGTCTGGTTCATGAGTGACTAACTTCCGTGACGTTTCTTCATGTCTTGACTTTGACACTCTGATTTTCTTCAGATTTAATCCTTGTAATTAATTGATACCCTGACGAGATCTCTGTCACTTGATCAAATCCACGATCTTGATTTATATCACTGAGGCATGATCAACTTCTTGAACTTCTTCCAGTGAATTAACTCCTCAAGTCTGTAGATGAACCTTGTTTCTGAATCCTTTGACAGATATTACTTTGCGAGATCTCTCTGACGGTCGATCCACTATTTACTTATTACATTCTTATTTGAGTTGAGTTGAATCCTCGAATATACAAATAGGCTATGACATATGACTTACAATAACAATTAACATGTGCTATTTATCTTCTTTCTTCCCCTCTTTTTCACAAGAAATCTATAACCTCAATTAATCAATTTTGAAATTGAATAAACAAGTGGTTAGGGTATTTTCCTTTACAATAACCACGTATGGGTACAACTAGTCAACACCTACTACACATCTTTCTTTTTTTCTAAAAAAAATATTTTATTTTAATATTGATAAGTTCTTAATTTTAATTTTAATAAGTTCCTAATTTTGATAAATGTTAAGGTAAATTTTAAATTATTGGGGTCAAAATTAAATATAATAATATAATTATTTTTTTGAGTGGAGTCAAAGTAAAATTTAATACAATAATTTTTCAAAAAATAATAATTTATATATAAATTTTGAAAAATATATAAATCCAGTGGGTTATACACTCCCTACGCCCCTGGATGTCATCTAAATTTGTAATATGGGCTGGGCTCAGTATATAAAGACATAAGACAACAAATTTCAGTTGTCTATGATGATCTGCAAAGTTGGTTTTAGATCCTAAAATGTACTCTGTCATTCTCCCTGCAGCATTCTAATGCAATGATTAAAAGTGCACCGAATCCTTTACGTCCAGCTTTTAGGAAAATAAGTTGCAGAATCTGTAAAATCGATTTCGAAAAATCAGTGATGGCCTTCGACGACATTAGCTGGTATATTCAAAAAAAAAAAATTCTGTTAGTAAAAAATTCTGGTATATTAGCTGCAATAATATATGTTGTCCTGGCAGCAGGTAATTCACACAATAATATGGTATTTTCTTTCTAAAGTTATAGTTGATACGGAAGCTGGATCGGAGTTTCAGTCCCTCTTCTAGAGCCTATGTTGAGACTGCTCCTTTCTACTATTTTATATCAAGCCCTGTTGCTGCTGCTTCTTCAGGCTCTTACAGTGTCTCACTGCGTGCCTTACACGTACCTTGGTCTTGAGCCTGGGCTCTATGGGCTTTTATCTTTTTCTATGGGCTTGGCCCAACAGAGGGAATGTTGAAATTCATAGCTATCAAGTCTTTGTAACTTGTTGCTTACACAGAGAGTTGACACTGATGAATGTTTAAATTATTTTCTTTTTATACAACACAGGTAAAATATAAAAACAAGAGAAAAGAGTAAAATTTAATGTCTAACATGTTATCCATGCTCTTCGCAATTTTCATTCTCTCTCTCCTCCTCGTCACCGGAGAATCCCAAGACTTCACCAAAACAATACCAAGAAAAACCCTAGGCCTCGAAAAAGAAAAACTAAGCCACCTCCACTTCTACTTCCACGACATAGTCAGCGGCCGCAACCCCACCGCCGTCCGTGTCGCTTCCGCCGCCATGACTGATGGGGTATAAGAGACCCGGCTAGGATGTAACCTGGATCTAAAGGACACCAGGCTCGACCGATGGTCCGAGACCCCCCTCTCCCAGAACAATCAAACGGAGAGACCAGGCCCGGCCCCATCGCATTACCCGGATCCGGATCCGACAGGGAGCCCAGACCTAATGCCTACCCGGATCCGGATCTGGACTCAGACCGCCATGAGCGGGGTCCCAGCAAACACATGCACATCCTACAACCCGCCAAGGAGGGGAACGTGGGCACGTGACTACGACAGCTATCAACAACCAACACTCCAGAAAAGCACGGCGTGTGTCAGAGGCCGTTAGGATACTCTAGAGGTGGTCCTCCCCTGGACACGTGTAAGCAATCCGCCCGAGCCAGGCGTCCTCCGCTTCCAAGATCCAACGGCCCAGATTTAGAGGTAACTACCCCTAAACCCTACCTTGGGGCTATATATACCCCCAAGACTGAAGGGTTTAGGGGTTGGAAAATATTTTTACTCTTACACTCACACACTCTCATACACTTAAAAATACACAGCAGCCATCACACATAAACACACATACACAGCAGCCTCTAAATTACATAAACATATATCCCTTCATCTTCTCCAAAGCCTGTTCTCATTCTCACACCGGAGGCGCCGTGGGAGCCAAACCCCCCTTCCGGTGTTGTTTTGCAGGCGCCCAACCAGCAGCTACACCTCACCCCCGCACAGAAGGTCCAGGAACGCCGTCGGACGGAGCCGCCCGCTCACCGGAGTTATCATTTGGCGCTAGAAGGAGGGGGCTCCATCCTTGGGTCTCGGTGCCCCTGGATTCATCTTCATCAGCAAACTCTTGAGAGAGTCCACTTTCAAACCTGTAAGAACATAAACAGCCAAACCCTTTCTTGAATATGAGTTTTCATTTTAGCCACGTTTGTATGAGCTTCTTGCTTTAGGTCGTGTTTGTGTTAGCCCTCTCTTGTTTATTAAGTTTTAGTTGTTTAGGGTTTGATAATCTTGGTAATCTCGAAGCCTGGGGTTTAATAGTCTTGGTGATTTAAAACCCAGAACTGTTTTAGCTTGCATATTTTCTTTTGTGTTTAAGAGCCTGCTGTTCTTGTTTGGTATTATTGTTAGCAAAACCCAGAAAGTTTGCTTGCTGTTATTCTGGAAATTTTTTGTAACATTCAAAAAAGCAACCTCAGATCCACATTTGTAGCCTTAAATCTTGGTCAGTTGTTTGTACAATTGTGGTAATGGCAAGATCAGGAAAAAGTACAGCTGGTAGGCCCTCCGCCAGTACCCACATTCAGGATCAAGACCCCTCTCAAGTTCAAGAACCTGGGGGAGACAGGGAGACCTTCCAGGAGCAACCACTGACACAGCATACCCCAATCAGGGATGCTAGAAATGTCATACAGCTAAATCAGTACAAGTACACCAGTATTCCAGTTGCAGAGGAGCATATGGCTAACTTAACAAGCCATGAACTTGCTGAAGCAATCAGGCTCTACAGAGATGAACAAGCCCGAACTCAGATGGAATTTGAACAAGATGATGAGCAAGAAGAGTCCGGGGACTCTCAGCAATCCAGGAGATCTGTCTTCGACCGAATTGGGGCTAAGGCAAAAAAGAATCAAAAAGAGCCTAATAAGAAGGAGACAGAAGCAGCCAGAAAGAAAAAGTTAGAAGAAATCAGAGAAAAGATAAGAAAAGAAGAGGAGGAAAAGCTGGAGCAAAAAATTCAGAAAAGAATGCAGATGGAGGAGGAGAGGCTCCTAGCTAAAACAAAAGGAAAAAGAACTCGGAGGGACCCTACCCCCGAACTCATTTCCGACGATGAAGAGGAGGGTCAGAAAGACCTCAAGGAAATGATCTACGAGCTCCAGAGAAAAATGGAGAAAAAATCCGGGGTGGAAGTTGGGGAGACCCTAACGCCCTTCAGCCACTCCCTAGAAGCCATCCCCCGACAGAAAAATCTCAAACACTGCAACTTTGATTCTTTCGATGGGCTGGGGGATCCGGAAGAGCACCTCAACTACTTCGAACAGATAGCTCAGATATACTATTATAATGACTTGACGAAATCCAGATTCTTCGCCTCGACCCTCAAATGGGGGGCTCAAAGATGGTTCAGCAGAATCCCATCAAGAAGAATCCACTCCTGGAAAGAATTCAGAGAAGCCTTCCTTAGAAGATTTAGAGCCAATAAAACACATGAAATGCACATGTGCCACCTGGAGACAATCCGCCAGTATGATAACGAAGCACTCTCAGCCTACATGCGAAGGTTCCAGGAAGCCATCAACAAAGTTTCGAATCTCGATGAAAGGAAGGCTCTAGGAATATTTCGAAGAAACCTAGATCCAAAACACAACGAGAGATATATTGTGGAATTAATAAATAAGGAACCCCAAAGCCTGGCCGCTGCTTATTCTATGGCAGCCCGGTTCATAAAAGAAACGGATGTTCTTCAGGCAATGAGAATGACTCGGAATGGAGGAAACATGAACAAATCTTCTGATGACCGACCGAAAGGGGGTTACCATCAGGAGAAAAAGTTCAAACAAAGCAACCAAACCCAGCAAACAAATGTTGTACAAAATACCCCAATATTCCAAAGATTGGGCCCTAAAACAGAGTCCAAAAGTGATCCCGGTCCCCCTAGGCAGCAAAGGGAGCCTAGGCAAGAGCCAGAGTGGACACAACTAAACAGGACCCGGAAAGAGATACTGAAGGAGATCAAGGGAAAGCCATTTTACTATCCTCCAAAGCCAATGCAGACTCCCCCAGAGAGCAGGCCTTACAACAGGCAGTGCGACTATCATGAAACCCATGGGCACAAGACTGAGAATTTTCTCTCTCTAAAATACTTCATTGAAGATCAAGTCAAGAAAGGCAACCTGAATCAATACATCTCAAGGGAGAAAAATCAGAGAGAGGAAAGGCAAAGAAAAGGTAAGAATGTGGTAAATGTGGTCCTGGGAGGCTCACACTCTCCCCCTAGGAGCCCGGGCTCAGGAGATGAGGTATTCTCAATTCAATCCTACCCGGAGATGATGATCTCATTCAGCAGCAAGGATTATGAAGCGGTCAACCCAAATCACAATGAAGCCTTGGTGGTAACACTTGATATCTTTGACAACGAAGTGAGAAGGATGCTGATTGATAATGGATCTTCAGTAAACATACTCTTCAAGCATACTGTGGACCGGATGAAGCGAGGGAGCGTGCACTCAAATGAATGCCGAGAGGACCCTCTGTATGGGTTCGGGAACAACTTGGTCTCGATCCAAGGAACTTTGTACTTGCCAGTGATATTTGGATCGGCCCCAAACCAAGTTACCCATGTGATTAAGTTCTACGTGATCAATACTCCCTCATCTTACAACGGCATAATCGGGCGCTCAGCCTTGACCAGGATCCAAGCAATCACCTCCATATCACATTTGAAAATCAAGTTCCCAACCCCAACCGGGGTAGGAGAAATCAAGGGAGACTATGAGGTAGCTGAAAGATGTTATAGCCAGGCTCTGGTAATGGCTGAGACCCATCAAGACAACAAGAGAAAGGCTGTCGTGCTCCGGAAACAGCAAAGTATTAAGAAACATCGCCAACAATCAAGGGATGATGGGAGAAAAGAAGTTCAGGTCATAGAGACTCTCTCAGATCCAAAAGCAACCAAATAAGGCTCAGAAGAGCAAAAAAGCAACCAAGTCACAGAAGGGATTGAATTGGGCCTAGGCATTGACCAAACCAACCCTATTGTGCAAGCAACCAACCCAAAAATGACTGAAGAAAGAAACAATAAAGAGATGACAGCCCAGGCTCAAATTTATATGAAAAAGAACATAGAGGCTCGGATCCAAATGATGGTATCAGATACGGATCAATCCAAGATAGAGGCCGCTGTTGAAATAGAAATAATTCTGATCAGTACAAGCGATCCTTCAAAAAAGATAAAGATAGGATCCGGGCTCGAGGCTAATTTCAGAAAAGACCTGGTGTCACTACTCCAAGGGTACTCTGATATATTCGCTTGGACCCCGAAAGAAATGCCCGGGTTGGATGAATCCATAGCGATGCATAGCTTGGACGTCAACCCAGAGAGGAAGCCAGTCAAGAAAAAGAGAAGAAATTTTGCCCCGGAAAGGCAGAAAGCAATCGATGAAGAAATTGAGAAACTACTGAAAGCTGGAATAATATGCGAAGTCAAGTACCCAGAATGGCTGGCAAATGTAGTGATGGTGAAAAAACCAAACGGAAAGTGGAGAATGTGTATCGATTACACAGACTTGAACAGTGCATGCCCCAAAGACCCCTACCCCTTGCCAAATATTGATCAATTGATCGATGCAACCTCTGGGCATGTGATGATAAGTTTCATGGACGCCTACTCGGGGTACAACCAGATCAAGATGAATCCCAGAGACATTCTAAAGACATCCTTCATCACCCAGAGGGCGGTCTATGCCTATGTAATGCTGCCGTTTGGATTGACTAATACGGGAACAACATATCAAAGGGCAATGAACAAAATCTTCAAGGACCAGATTGGAAGGAACCTGGAATCCTATGTGGACGATATGATTGCAAAATCCACAAGCATCCCCGGGCACATAGGAGACCTGAGAGAATGCTTCGAAAACTTGAGAAAATACTCTCTCAGACTCAATCCAGAAAAATGTACATTCAGAGTAGGGGCAGGAAAATTCCTCGGATTCATGATAAGAAACCGAGGGATTGAGGCCAACCCAGAAAAGATAAAGGCAATCCAAGAGATGAAGGCCCCCAGAACACAAAAAGATGTGCAGAAGCTAGCAGGATCACTAGCAGCACTCAGAAGATTCATCTCCAAGCTAGCTGAGAGATGCCTACCATTTTTTGACCTGTTAAAAGGAGCAACCAATAAGAAAGAAGTTAATTGGAGCCCGGAATGCCAAAGCGCATTTGAAGAAATCAAAAGGTACCTTTCTCAACCCCCTGTGTTAACAAAAGCTCAACCCGGAGAACCCCTATCCCTTTACCTGTCAGCAGGGGCCCTGGCAGTTGGAGCAACCTTGATTAGGGAAGAGAATGGCAAACAGCAACCAGTTTATTTTGTGAGCCAAGTGCTAAAAGATGCAGAGACCCGGTACCCGAGGCTAGAAAAGTTTGCTTTTGCCTTAGTCACAGCATCCAGGAAACTCAGACACTACTTCCAGGGAAGGGAGATACGAGTTATAACAATTCAACCATTAAGGAAGATAATACACAAGCCAGATGTCTCAGGGAGGTTGGTAAATTGGGCAGTTGAGCTAAGTCAGTTCAACCTAAGTTTCATTCCTAGAACAGGAATCAAAGCCCAGGCTCTAGCTGATTTCATCATAGAATGCAATTTCCCAAAAGAAGAGCCCGTGCCCATGTGCATTGACCCTGAGAGAAACACAGATCGAGAAATAGAAGTCTGGGCTCTCAAAGTTGATGGTTCTTCAACCAATTAAAGATCGGGAGCCGGGCTCATCCTAAAGAGCCCAGAAGGGTTCACAATCCAAACAGCGATCTCCTTTGCATTCTCAGCAACAAACAACCAAGCAGAGTACGAGGCCTTGATTGCAGGATTGAAGCTAGCAAGAACACTCAGGATCCAGAATCTCAAAATCTACAGCGACTCCCAGATCGTCGTAAAGCAAACAAATGGCGAGTACATTGCCAAGGATCTAGTTCTAGCCAAGTACCAGGCTCTGGTCCAAAGCTACCTCGCCTTGATACCAAGAATACAAGTCATCCAAATCTGCAGAGAGGAAAATTCAGAAGCCGATACACTATCTAAGCTTGTTCAAAATTCATCAGACCTGGATTGCTCCGTCTACTTCGAAGAATTGCAGAAACCAAGCACAGATTCTGAGGAAGTCATGGAAATAGACAACAGTCCAAATTGGATGACCCCATTCATTAACTACTTGGAGAAGGGAGAGCTCCCGGAGGATAAAGGGAAGGCATAAAGTTAAAGGCAAAAGCTTCAAAATTCTTCATGGAAGAGGGAATACTCTATCGCCGGACCTTCTCCTCCCCAATCCTCAAGTGCATAGGCCCAGGAGAGGCACAGTACTGCCTCATGGAAGTTCACGAAGGAATCTGCGGGGACCACATGTCCGCAAAAGCGCTAGCTCACAAAATCATAAGGCAGGGGTACTACTGGCCTACTATCCATCAGGATTCAATAGACTTTGTGAAAAAATGCAAGGAATGCCAACTCTTCAGCAATGTGACACGGATGAGTCCAGTCCTACCTTCTTCAGTCTTGTCACCAATCCCATTTGCTGTATGGGGCATTGATATCATGGGACCCTTTCCCAGGGCCAGAGGAGACCTCAGGTACTTACTAGTCTCAATTGATTATATGATAAAATGGGTAGAGGCAAAGGCAATGAGAACAATAAACCAACAAGACTGCATCAAGTTCATGGACAACATATTGATGAGGTTTGGGATCCCGAGGGTACTGGTCTCAGATAATGGTCCACAGTTCGTTGGTTCAGAATTCGAATCCTACCTTCAAGAAAGGGGCATCCGGCACAAGAAGTCATCAGTAGCCTACCCTCAAGGAAACGACCAAGTTGAAGTAACAAACCGAATACTTCTCAGGGGGATAGAGAAGAGACTCAGGGAAAGCAAAACCAAATGGCCAGAAGAATTGCCTAATGTACTTTAGGCATACAAAACAAGCCCCAGAACAAGCACAGGAGAAACCCCCTTCAAGCTGGCTTATGAAACTGAAGCCATGCTACCAATTGAAGTAGGATCCCCCTCCCATCGAGCAATCAACTTTGATGAGATAGCAAATGAGGAGGGGCTCAGAATGAATATTGAGCTAATTGATGAAGTCTGAGACCAGGCAGTGGCAAGAATGGAAAAATATAAGCAGAAAATAAGAGAGCACTTCAGCAAGAAGTCCCGGGTCAAAAACTTTCAAGTTGGAGACCTGGTACTTCGAGACACGGAAGCTTCAGACCCCACCAACACTGGAAAGCTAATGCCAAAGTGGGAAGGCCCATACAAAGTCAAGGAAGTTCTAAGGCTAGGAACATACAAGCTCATGAACATGGATGAGTCTGAAGTACCGAATACATGGCATGGAATCAGGGTCAGAAAGTTTTACTAGTAGAAAAAGCAACCAAAAGCAACCAGAACTTGTAGCCTATGGCAAGCAACCAATCTATGATCCTATATCTTGTATGAAAAAACTTGCAAATCAATGAAAAGAGTTTTCCTTTCCTAGAAAGTTATTACTTTTAAATTACCAGTTATGGAAGCAAAAAACAACCCGGGCACGTTCTCATACCCGGGTTAGAAGCAAACAACAAAAGCTACCACTATTTGCTTAGAAAAATTCTAAGTAAATGGAGCAATCACCAACCCGGGTGGGTCTTATACCCGGATTGAAAGCAAATTTAAAAGCAAAAAACAGCCCGGATTAGCATTCAAATCCGGGTTACAAACAACCATTATGTACTTACATTTTCCAAGTACATAAAGCAAAAAACAAACATCAACCCGGGTGGGTCTTATACCCGGATTGAAAGCAAATTTAAAAGCAAAAACAGCCCGAATTAGCATTCAAATCCGGGTTGCAAACAACCATTATGTACTTATATTTTCCAAGTACATAAAGCAAAAAAAAAAAAAACATCAACCCGGGTAGGTTTATACCCGGATTGAAAGCAAATTTAAAATAAAAAAAAACAACCCGGATTAGCATTCAAATCCGAGTTGCAAGCAACCACCATGTACTCACATTTTCCAAGTACATAAAGCAAAAAAGTAAGCGTCAACCCGAACACGGTTCCATACCCAGACCAACCCTGATATGAAACCAATCCGGATTAGGGGCCATAACCAGGATCCGGAATCCACAAAAAAAAAAATAGATTGAAGAAAAGAGAATATTTCCTACAACGGAAGAGTTTAAAACACAATCCGGATTGACATCAACCCGGAACAAATCCAAATATTACACAGTTCGAATCAAAGTACGATAATGAGAAATCCTAGAAAATGAAATTACATGGGATGGGCCCGAGAAGCTTTGCAAAGCTGGTCCGGATCTAGAGGAAGCTTGGGCTCGGACCATCATAGGGTTCCGGTTCCCCTTGACCCTGCTCAACTGCAGCCTTTGCAGCGAGGAACTCCTGGATGAAGCTCTCCTAGGACGCCAAGGGGTCGGTCTTTATGTGGCGCTCAGCGACGACCCAGGACCTACGAACCTCGGGAACCCCGGCCTGAGCAACCTCGAAGTCATAAACATCGCTGGCCTTGAACTCAGCAATGATAGCCTCCTTGTTCAAATTCTCTTTAGCAGCAAGCTCGGCCTTGAGCCTCCACTTCCTTGGCCAACCCCTCAGCCCGGGTCTCCGAATCCTTCAGCTTCTCGTTCAACCCGGCCTCCACCACACGGAACCCCTCCCGGGCCTCCTCTAGCTCACCCCTCAGGGAGTCGGAAAGCATCTTCTCAGCTTTAGTCCGGTTGTTGGCCTCCTTGAGCTCAGTGAAAGCAACGTCGGAGCAAATGGATATTGCACTCCCAAGCTGAGAAACAAAAAAAAACAAACATATGATATTAGCAAAGCACAAAGTAAATTAGGGGGCATAATCCGGAACTAAGAGCATTAAACTTCAGAAATTACCTGCCCCTATTGCCCTGTGACCCTCTTCAAGGCAGCAGTCATATTGTAGCCCTCAACCTCCTCCCAATCTTCTTCGGAGGGGATACTGGACATGAACCCGGCTAGGTCGATTAGAGTTTTGGTGCCTATCCTCACGGCCTCTCCGTCGGGCCCTCGCCCTTCCGAATCACATATAACCCGGTTGGAAACCACGGTTTTGCCCCGGGGTGGCTTGTTCGGAACAGATTTTATTTTCTTACTCGGGGGGCCATCACCGCCCGGAATCTCCTGAACCTCGGGCTCAGACTCGTGGCCCGGATCCGGGATGTTCTGAGGGACGGAGGACTCGGCCCCTCCCTCAATATCTGCGGATCCAGATCCGGGACCAGGGGCTCCCTTACTTGTCTTAAAGGCTAGCCCGAGGGTGTTGAAAGCAGCAGCATATGCAGAAGAAGACAAGATTTTCAGGAAATTGCGGTTGAAATGAGGCAGACCTGCGGAAATGAAACAAAGGGAGATTAAATACCGGATTGAAACTTATGCAAACGGAAAACCAAACTGGACTTTGATCCGGATCATCAAGCTGGATGAAAGAGATCCGGATCAGAAGCAAATTATATTCTAACAGATTAAAAGCAAACTGGACCTTGATCCGGATCATCAAGCTGGGTGAAGGAGATCCGGATCAAAGGCGAAAAACTTATGCAAACAAGTTAAAATCAAACTGGACCTTGATCCGGATCAACAAGCTGAGCGGAAGAGATCCGGATCGAAGGCAAGCATCTAATCCATAATCAGAAAGAAAAAAGGAAAACTTACAGCCTAGATTAAAAAACAGCTTATGGTTCATAAATATGTCCCGAGTCGGCTGGAACTCGAGAGATTCACAGAAACATCTAATCTGGGTAACAGCCCGGCCTTCGAGCACAGCCGGGTTAAACTTAGTTTGAACCCCCTCAGTAGTAAAGTAAGGGAGATAGGCCAAGTCATATCCCTTCAAAAGGATTATCTCCCCATTCCAGTACTTCAAAGAAGACTGGTGCATTATTGGCTTAGCTCTACCCGGGCCGTAACCACACTCCGAGGCCCGGAACCTGATCTCATAAAAAAGGTTTCTGACTCGACTTGGACAGATAAAAAATCTGATGAAAAAGCTTCAAGGTGGGTAAGAATCCGGATTTGTTGCAGCAAGCGATGAACCATGTCATCGACTTTATCCCATTCGGGGTGATTTTCATCGGGGATATTCTGTACACGTGCTTACAGAGGTGCTTGAAAAACCCAATTTTTGCAAGAAAATAAAACAAAAACAACCAAAAAACACACAGATCTGAACATACATATCATCCAAAAGGCAATATCAAAAGCAAACCAAAACGAAACTAATGATTTATACTACCGATTAGCGAAGAAGAAACCAAATTGATGTATGCATGAAAATGAAGAAAAAGTACGAGAAATCGAAAAGAAAAAGAGGAGAAAAGAAAATAAAGACTTACAGATTTGTAGCACGGCAGAAAAACGGAGAACAGCGAAAGCGAAGAACAAGATCCAAGACTTCAAAATCTCGAAAATGACTTCGAAAATGCTGTGCAACGGAAGAAGAAAATGGCGACTGTTGGTTTTCTTTTCTTTTTTTATGCAAATAGAGAATAAAAGGGGGAAGAGAGCAGCTTTTTATAGGGGCTGGGGGAGGACAACCACCCCTGCCACGTGGCAAGGTGCAATTGGGCCTAGGAGCGGTTACAAAAAAATGTATATATACATTTATATATGCATATTTAAAAGCTCAATAAATCCCATAATCATTATGGGGCGATTTTCTAGGGAGTTACTGCCCAAAATTCAAATTCGAAGGAAGGAAAAAGAGCAAAACCGTTTGAAGTCCCAAACCTTTCGAATTCCACAGCCCAAGACCCGGATCATTATCACTGATCCGGATAATTGCAAACCAGATACATTTCAGCAGCAGAAATTTAACCATTACACCAGATCCGGATTGGGAGGCAACCAGGAGCAGAATTTTCTCCGAAGCGACTATTATACCTCAATCCGGATTGGTATCTACTACACCAGATCCGGATTGGGGGGCAACCAGGAGCATGAATTTTTCTGAACCAACTCTTCTATCTTAATCCGGATTGGTATCCACTACACCAGATCCGGATTGGGGGGCAACCAGGAGAAGGTATTTTTCTAAAGCAACTATTCTACCTCAATCCGGATTGGTATCCACTACACCAGATCCGGATTGGGGGGCAACCAGGAGCAGGAATTTTTCTGAACCAACTCTTCTATCTTAATCCGGATTGGTATCCACTACACCAGATCCGGATTGGGGGGCAACCAGGAGAAGGAATTTTTCTAAAGCAACTATTCTACCTCAATCCGGATTGGTATCCACTACACCAGATCCGGATTGGGGGGCAACCAGGAGCAGGAATTTTTCTCCCAAGCCAACCATGTAATCCTACTCTACTCCCTCATCCAGAAAATCCGCATAAGGGAGTGGGGGGCAAATGATAGGGTATAAGAGACCCGGCTAGGATGTAACCTGGATCTAAAGGACACCAGGCTCGACCGATGGTCCGAGACCCCCCTCTCCCAGAACAATCAAACGGAGAGACCAGGCCCGACCCCATCGCATTACCCGGATCCGGATCCGACAGGGAGCCCAGACCTAATGCCTACCCGGATCCGGATCTGGACTCAGACCGCCATGAGCGGGGTCCCAGTAAACACATGCACATCCTACAACCCGCCAAGGAGGGGTACGTGGGCACGTGACTACGACAGCTATCAACAACTAACACTCCAGAAAAGTACGGCGCGTGTTAGAGGCCATTAGGACACTCTGGAGGTGGTCCTCTCCTGGACACGTGTAAGCAATCCGCCCGAGCCAGGCGTCCTCCGCTCCCAAGATCCAACGACCCAGATTTAGAGGTAACTACCCCTAAACCCTACCTTGGGCCTATATATACCCCCAAGACTGAAGGGTTTAGGGGTTGGAAAATATTTTTACTCTTACACTCACACACTCTCATACACTTAAAAACACACAGCAGCCATCACACATAAACACACATACACAGCAGCCTCTAAATTACATAAACATATATCCCTTCATTTTCTTCAAAGCATGTTCTCATTCTCACACCGGAGGCGCCGTGGGAGCCAAACCCCCTTCCGGTGTTGTTTTGCAGGCGCCCAACCAGCAGCTACACCTCACCCCCGCACAGAAGGTCCAGGAACGCCGTCGGACGGAGCCGCCCGCTCACCGGAGTTATCAATGACCAACACATCAGCCACCTTTTTCGGTCTAGTTCAAGTGATGGATGATCCTCTGACAGTAGGCCCGGAACTAAGTTCCAAACAAGTGGGAAGAGCACAAGGAATCTACTCATCTGCCTCGTTAAACGAGCTAGGGTTGTTGATGGTGTTGAACTATGTTTTTACAGAAGGGAAGTATAATGGAAGTACGCTGAGTATATTAGGTCGGAACGCGGCATTATCCGCCGTGAGAGAGATGCCGGTGGTCGGAGGAAGTGGACTTTTCCGATTTGCACGTGGGTATGCTCAGGCCAAAACTTTTTCTTTTGACGTTAAAACTGGAGACGCTGTTGTGGAATATAATGTTTATGTTTTTCATTACTAATATTTAGTGGTTCGCTTAACTGCCTCAAGTTTTTCATTGTAACGTGACGAGAAGTCATCTTGTTTTCTAATTATGTAGTGTCTTTCCTTTTTTTTGTTCATGTTCATTTCACACCTGGGTCGTCTAAAATGTATATCTATCTATACTATTATAATAAATACCAATTATAGTCACCATAATTATAGTAATATTTAAAATAAAAAAACTCTCATAAATAGATAATATTCAAGATGAAATTATAATATGTCTAATGATTTTGGTTTAAACAAAATAATATATAATATACACCCGGACCGGGCTAAACGAAATAATACTATTGATCCAATCGTAAATAAAAAATAAAACTGAACTACATATAGTTAGTTGAATTTGCAAGCTCGTACTAAAACAAAATAATAAAGATTATTGATTTTGCTAAAAATATTATATTATTGGACCAAGTTAAAATAAAATAAAAATTTTAAAAAAAAATCGTTGGTCGAGATAATGTTATCGGTCTAAATTTTATATATTATATATTATCCATTCGGTCTAGAACAAAATAACATTCACCGCGGGCTAAAATAAAATTAAACAAAAAATGAAGTATAATTAGCTGAATTTGGTTGATGTAACATATTATTAAAAATTCAAATAAATTAATTCCATAAATTGAAATTTTCACTTCAAAATAAAATTTAGAAAATTATATAGTATTAAACCAATCCGTGCATCGCACTGGTTTTAGGCTAGTATACAATAATAACCGGAATAAAATATAATTTGATTCAACGGTTACTCCATAATTTTGATTATTAAAAAAATAAATAAATAATATTATATATCCGCTATATTATTAAATTATTAAGATACTACACATATAAGTCTACTTATTCTACTAAAATATAAGCACAACTTATCATATCTATAATCTATCTATGCTATCTATGCTATATTATAATAAATCAAACGATCAAGTATTTGCTCAAATTACTTAATTACTCTTTTTTGTTAATTTAATATTAAACCAATTAATACGACTAACTGATACGGGAGTCAGAGTTCTATTTCGCTTCTTCCAAACATAATGATATTCTTTTACTTCTTCCCGCAAAACATTCGACTATATAATATCAAAATGATACTCACATGTATAAAATTTGTAGCAAGAAAAGTTACTGAGCCTACATTAATTTTTTTTACGGGAATAAAAAGTAACGAAATAATACTCTTCTAGATTTATTTTATACAAATAAATTGTATTGATAATCAATTTGATCACCTGCAATTATAATTATATTTAAAATAAAATACTCTTATAAATATATTAAAATTCACAATATAATTATTTAAAAATAAATAGAATTAAAATATATAAAGGTCTCGAGTTTAAACAAAATAATTTATGCTATTTATCCGGGCTAAACAAAATTACATATATTGATCCAGTCTTAAATAAAGAATAAAAAATAAAATAAATATAATTAGTTGTATTTTCTATCTCAGTGAAAATAAAATAACAAATATTACTAATCTCGATAAAAATATTATAATATTAAATCAGGCTAAAACATAACTAAAATTTGAATAATTCGTTAATTGATACAATGTCATCAGACTAAAACAAAATAATATCTATTATTCATCCAATATAAAATAAAATAATATATTCATCCCGAGCTAAAATAAAATTAAAAACAAATAAATGTAATTAGTTGGATCTTCTGGTTAAGAAAACGAGTCCGGCACTAAAACAAAATAATATATAGTATTGACATGCACTAAAATCAAAATTAAATTAGAACTAAAGACAATTCTTATATTAATTATGAGACTAAAATAAAATTAATGTCTACCTAATTAATGAAAACGTAACCCAAACATAAAAAGTTTAATAGTTGGTCTTTATATACAATGTTTAGATTTATATAATTACGGATTTTTTTTTCAATTCTCATAATATCCATACTAAACAAAACTAGAGATAATTCTCAGTTGTTATAATAGTGTCGGACTAAAATAAATTTATAAATACTATTCATCTTAGCTAAAACAATTAATACAGTTGATGCGGGATCAAGCAAAATTAAAATCAAAAAATAATTTGACTAATTAAAATAAAATAGTTTATACTTTTATGCCTAAAATAAAAAAATTACCTTTAATCTGAACTTAAAAAAATTAAATTAAAATAAATTTGAATATAGTTAATTAAATTTTGTCTATATAATGGTACCTAGACTAATACAAAATAAGTCATGCAATTGATCCGGGAAAAAATAAGACTAAAAATCAGAATAAAGATAAATCATACAAGACTAAAATCAAACTAAAAATAAATCATATACTATTAATTTGCGCTAAAATTTATTTTCTGATTAAAACACATTTATATTTTATAAACACATCGAAAAATATCAATTAAATTATATATTTTTATCATTAATATTATTTTGTAAAACTAAATAATTACTTATTTCAAAAATATCATCAACTTATACACGTGTGTAGATATACATATAAATAAGATCAAATCATATTTTAAATTTTTAAATAAATAATATTTTATATCTTAAATTATTTACTTGAAATTAAATTTAAATATTAAAAATAATATGTGCATCGCACGGGTTTTAAACTAGTACACTATAATAACCGGAATGAGATATAATTTGGTTTAATGGTTATGTTAGATATATTTGATAATGTCATGGCTAATATAATTTATGTTTAGATTTCAGATCTTACTTAACAGGACAAATCAGTACTTAACCGTTGATCAGTACTTATACTGGAAGTCAGGACTTAAGGATATCAGTACTTATATTATCAGGAGATAATCATCAGAAGTTAGATATCAGAACTTAAGTGCTGAAGGATGATCAGATAAGGACAGTAGTTGATTAAAGGAAAGAAGATCAAGATAAACATAAGAAGAGATATGCATGAAGAAGGAGTTCCGTGAAGAATGGAATACTTGGAAGAAAAGATATCTGATTGATATATTTTAGGAAGCAGAATTATATTCCATATCAATTAGCGATTATCTTGTAACTGTGTAGTATATAAACACAGACATAGGGTTTACACTAAAAGTGTTATCATATTCGAGAAGAGTATTCATTGTAACCCTAGCAGCTCTCGTGATATTTGTTCATCACTGAGAGGTAACAGTTCCATACTGTAACAGAGTTTATTGTTTCAATAAAGTTTGTTTTCTGTTACTTAAGATTTTAAAGTTCGATTTGATTGTATTATACACTGTATTCACCTCCTCTACAGTGTGTGTGACCTAACAAGTGGTATCAGAGCCTATCTGTTAACACACATACAGTTAAAGATCCAAACACAATCATGTCTGACACAGAAACTCCAACTAAGCCTACCAAAACTGAGGAACCACCAAAGACACAAATTCAGAGTCGGTATGAGACCATCAGAGTTCCCATACTGAGACCATCTGAATATCCCATATGGAAGGTAAGGATGACCATGTTCCTGGAAGCAACAAATCCAGAATACCTTGATAGAATCAAGGAAGGGCCTCACAAACCAACCAAGCTTGCTGTTGCAGTTGCAGGTGAAGCAGCAAAGACTGTACCAAAGGAAACGAGTGATTATACTGCTGAAGATATAACATCAATTGCTAAGGATGCTAAGGTACGACACTTACTCTATAGTGCCATTGATAATGTAATGTCAAACAGGATAATCAACTGCAAGACTGCTAAGGAGATATGGGATGCTCTGGAAACAAGGTGTCAGGGAACTGACATAATTAAGAAGAACAGGAAGACAATACTCACTCAAGAGTATTAACACTTTGACTCAAAGACTAATGAGTCATTGAATGATTTATATGATAGATTTGTCAAACTTTTGAATGATTTGTCATTGGTTGATAAAGAGTATGATCTTGAAGATTCAACCTTAAATTCCTGTTAGCTCTTCCTGAATGCTGGGATTTGAAGGCAACAACAATAAGAGACAACTACAATCTTGATGAAATAACTCTTGATGAAATCTATGGAATGCTCAAGACTCATGAACTTGAGATGGAACAAAGAAGCAAGAAGAAAGGAGGAAAGTCAAGGACAGTTGCTCTTAAGGCTGAAGAAGAATCCCCCAAAGCAGCTTCCTCAAGGAAAGTCAAGGGTAAAGCTCTTGTTATAAAGTCTGATACTGAGTCATCAAGTTCTGAAAGTGATGATGACTCATATTCTGAAAGCTTGCCTGAGACTGATGCTGATGAGAAGATGATGAAGCTGTGTGCTCTTATGGTGAAAGGAATCACAAAGATTGCATACAGGAAGTTCAGGAAGGGAAAGAAGTTTTCCAGGAAAGGCATAAGTTCTGATAAGAAGAATTTCAGAAGATCTGAAGGCAGAGGAGGAAAGTCTGACAGAGGAGATTATACCAATATTAAATGCTATAACTGTGGTGAGAAAGGCCACATATCTCCTGATTGCAAAAAGGTAAAGGGTGATAAAGGCAAGGCTCTTGTCACAAAGCAGAAAAGCTGGACAGACATCTCAGACTCTGAAAGTGAGGAGAACTATGCATTAATGGCAAATGCTGATAAAGAAAGTGCTGAGAGCAGTTCTGAAGCTGCTGAAACAAAGGTACCTCAGACTACTCATGCTTTTTATACTGATGATATTAATGAGTTGAAAAGATATCTTAAAATCATGTTTGTTAGTTATAGAGATCAAACTTTAACAAGTGAAAGATTAACTTCTGAAAATCTTGCTTTTAAGAAAAGAAATGATTTCTTAGAAAAAGAGTTAGTCATGTTTCATCAAACTCAGAAGGATAGAGATGATGCTTTCTATGTTAGGGATGAAGTGCTAAAAATGAATGAATATCTAAATACTGAGTTAGAAAAGGAAAGAGAGATTATCAAGACTTGGACTAATTCTGGCAAAACAACTCAAAATTTGCTAAGTAGTGGAAACTGGAAAGAGGGCTTAGATTATGGAGAGGATAAGAATGATAAAGGAACTGAAGAAATTAAGCCTGTTGTTAAGCAAAAGCCAAAGTTAAAACCTGTTAAGTTTGTAATTGTAAAGTCTGAAAATGAGAAATCAGAAGTTAAAGAGGAATTAACTTCTGACAAACTAAAATAGGAAAAGACAGCTGAAGTAAACATAGGCTTAATGACAAAGAAGCAGCTTAAGCATAAGCTGAAAGATGTTAAGAATGCAAACAAGGTAAAATCACCTAGGAAAAATAGGAATGGAAAGGAAGGTGTGAATAAAAGCAATGATTATAAACCTGTTCCTGATGCTCCTAGGAAAACATGTCATAACTGTGGAAGTTCTAATCATCTGGCTTCTTTTTGCAGGAAGAATAAGAATATTAACTCCTTACCTTCAAAATCAGGAGTTAAGAGTCAGTCTGTTAGATACAAACCACAAAATCCTTGTTTTCATTGTGGTAGTTTATGGCATTCCATTTATACTTGTAAGGAATATCATAGTTTGTACTATGATTATTATCAAATAAAACCTTCTTTGAGGAAAGTTTCCATTGTTCCTTCTAGTGTAAATTCTGATTCAAAGTCTGATAATGTAAGTTCTGAAAAGAAAAATGTTAACATAAACTCTGATGCTAAATCCGCTGCAAAGGATCCAAGCAAGTCTAGGTCCTTAAAACTAATAATTAGTGGTCTTTGTGATTGCAGGGTAACAGGAAAAATATTCTAGTTCTGGACAGTGGATGTTCAGGACATATGACTGGAAATAAGGCCCTGCTATCAGACTTTATGGAGAAAGCTGGCCCAAGTGTTTCCTATGGAGATGGCAACATTGGAAAAACATTGGGATATGACAATATCAATCTTGGGAATGTCATAATTAAAGAAGTAGCTCTGGTCTCAGGACTTAAACACAATCTGCTGAGTATAAGTCAAATCTGTGACAGAGGTTATCATGTTGATTTCTTTGAAGAACACTGTGAAATTGTGAGTAAATCTAAAGACAAAGTTGTTCTGAAAGGATACAGGCGTGGTAACATTTATGAAGCTAAGCTTTCAACAAGTACTGATGGTTCTGCAATCTGTCTGATGAGTAGAGCATCAATTGAAGAAAGCTGGAATTGGCACAAGAAACTCTCTCATTTAAATTTCAACAATATAAATGAACTGGTCAAGAAAGATCTTGTGAGAGGATTTCCAAAGTCAGTATTTGCTCCTGATGGTCTTTGTGATTCATGTCAGAAGGCCAAACAAAGAAAATCTTCATTCAAGAGCAAGACTGAATCATCAATTCTTGAGCCTTATCATCTACTACATGTTGATCTATTTGGTCCAGTGAATGTCATGTCTATTGCAAAGAAGAAGTATGCGTTGGTCATAGTGGATGAGTTCACCAGATACACATGGGTGTATTTCTTGCACACAAAAAGTGAAACTGCATCTATCTTGATTGATCATGTCAAACATCTGGATAAATTGCTCAAAGATTCTGTGAAAATCTTAAGGAGTGATAATGGCACTGAGTTCAAGAATTTGATGATGAAAGAGTTCTGCAAAAACCATGGAATAAAGCAGGAATTTTCTGCTCCTAGAACTCCACAGCAAAATGGAGTTGTTGAAAGGAAGAATAGAACTCTCATTGAAGCTGCACATACAATGCTTGAAGAAGCAAAGCTTCCAACCTATTTCTGGGCTGAAGCTGTGCAGACTGCTTGTTTTACTCAAAATGCAACACTTATTAACAAGCATGGAAAAACACCATATGAGATGGTGAAGAAAAAGAAGCCAAATCTGAAGTACTTTCATGTATTTGGATGCAAGTGTTTTATTCTCAAGACTCATCCTGAACAGCTATTCAAGTTTGATCTAAAAGCTGATGAAAGAATCTTTGTTGGATATCCACTTTCCACAAAAGCCTTCAGAGTCTATAATTTGAGAACAAAAGTGGTCATGGAATCTATCAATGTCTCTTTTGATGACAAGAAGATTACTGGTCTTGAAGATTTCATTGATCATGATCAGATGAGATTTGAAAATGAAGACTCAAATTCTGATACTGAAAATCCTGACAGTCTAAGTCCTGATACTGTAAACTCTGATGGATTAAACTCTGATGTTATTGAAACTGTGGTGACTACGTCAAAGGAAGATGCACCAATGCAGGGGGTGCATACTCAAGATCCTACCACATCTCAAGAAACATCAGAACATACATCTGGCTCTTCAAGTTCTGATTCGTCAAGTTCTGATAAGCCAAGTTCTGATAGTGCTGAAAATCTAAATTCTGAAGAATCCAACTCAGAGAGCATAGTTTCAGGGGGAGCATCAAAAAATGAAAATGAAGACAGCATGGATCATGGGGGATCATCCAATTCTAGAGAAAACCTTCCATCTGCATGGAAGTGGACAAAGTCATATAAACCTGATTTGATAATTGGAAATCCTGATACAGGTGTCAGAACTAGAACAGGTACTTCAAATGAATGTCTTTATAATTCTTTTCTCTCTCAGATTGAGCCAAAAAAAGTGGAAGAAGCTCTTCAAGATGCTGATTGGGTGCAAGCAATGCAGGAAGAGTTAAATGAATTTGAAAGAAACAAAGTCTAGACCCTAGTGCCAAGACCAAAGAATAGATCTGTTGTTGGTACAAAGTGGGTATTCAGAAACAAAACTGACAGTGATGGCATAATTACAAGGAATAAGGCAAGGCTGGTTGCAAAAGGATATTCTCAACAGGAGGGAATTGTTAGGTCACACTTTCACTGTAGAGGGGGTGAATACAGTGTTTATTACAATCAAATCAAACTTCAAGAACTTATGTAACAGAAAACAAACTTTATTGAAACAATAAACTCTGTTACAATCTGAAACTGTTATCTCTCAGTGATGAACAAAATATCACGAGAGCTGCTAGGGTTATAGTAAATAATATTCTCGATAATGATAACTCTTCTAGTGTAAACCCTATGTCTGTGTTTATATACTACACAGTTACAAGATAATCGCTAATTGATATGGAATATAATTCTGCTTCCTAAAATATATCAATCAGATATCTTTTATTCCAAGTATTCCATTCTTCACAGAATTCCTTCTTCATGCATATCTCTTCTTATGTTTATCTTGATCTTCTTAACTTTAATCAGCTACTGTCCTTATCTGATCATCCTTCAGCACTTAAGTTCTGATATCTATCTCCTGATGACATAAGTACTGATATCCCTTAAGTTCTGACTTCCAGTATAAGTACTGATCAGTTAAGTACTGATTTGTTCTGTTCAAATAAGATCTGAAATCTAAACATAAAACATATTAGCCATGACATTATCAAATATATCTAACAATCTCCCCCAACTTGTAAATTAGCAAAATATACAAGTTTAACAGATATTTGATGATGTCAAAAACATTAAGTACAAATGCATGAGAAATAGACAAGATAACTACAACTTACAGTCCTTAAAGCTTTTACCAATTCAACTTCTGATAACAACTTTGGTCTGTATACACATCAGAATTTTAAGTAGTTGTAGATCTTTGACTTGGCTTCATCATTTTCTGATCTCTCTGATGTCAGGAGTTGTTCTGAGATAATTCTTCAACAAACATTTCTCAGCATATCTGAGTTCATCAATCATTCTCCGTTTGACATCTTTAAGCTCTGCAGTATCTTCACCAGTTTGAAATATTGCAGCTCTGAGATCATTAATCTTTGCTTTTCTCAACTCCCGATCTAGTCTTATGACATAAGCTTTGTTAGACTCTAGATTGAATTCAAGCCCCTTAATACCAAGATATGTTCTGATCTGTGCAGTATTAGGCTTCATATCAACAATATCACCATTGTGATTTCTGTACTTTGGAACATATATGCTGTCAAACTTAACAGAATAAAGCCTTTTCTGTCTCTGAATCTGTTCTTTTAAGTAGTTTGCAGCAGTCTCTGTTATTCTGTCATCCACTTGAAGTAAGAAAAATACATGCTCCAATTCTTCAAAATACTTCAAAGGAATGGCATTTTGTCTTATATGATAAACCCTACCATCTGTCATGAAATACAATATGATGTATTCTTTCAAGTAGGTATGGTAAACCATCTGTACAGATTCTAGTTGATTCAATCTTTCAGGAGTTGCTCCAATACCTGGTTCACTCAAGGAAGTTGGATCATCGGTAGTGTTGTGTACTCTTCTTTCATCAGCACTTCCCAATCCAGTTTTATCTCTAGCTTCCTTTCCAGTAACTACTCTTGCTTCAAAACCACTTGGAGTAATCTTCAAAGATTGAGTCTGTTTTGCTTTAGTGAATCCTGGTAGGAGTGTTTTAGATTTATTTTCTGATATCAAGTTAACTTGAGCACTGTCAGAGGTTACTTGCTTCTTCTGAATATCAGAACTTACAATTTCTTGACTCTGAACAACTTGAGCCATGTCAGAGGTTGTTTTAAGAATTTTTCTTGAAGTCAGAGCAAGATCATCTTTTCCATCAGTAATTTCTTCTTCCTCAGGAGGTACATAAGGCTTGATAGGTTCACCAACCTTTTCTTTACCCTTGGATCTTGGATCTATCTGTAGTTGTGATCTAGCCAAAGTTTCTTCAGTATGTATCCTTTCTTTGATCACAATGCCTTTAGGTTTTGGAAGTAACGTTTTACCAGAAGCTTCAGATTTAGATGTGACTTTCTCTGATTTAAGTCTGGCTTCTTCTTCCTTTAAACTTTCCAAGTCCATCCCTGGATTTTCTTGAAGAAATAACTGTCTTGACATTTCCTCATCAAGATCTAGAAGTTCATCAGAACTTATTCTTTTACCAGCAGCAGAACTTATTCTTTTCCCAGTATCAGAACTTGTTCTGTGACTAGCTTGTCTTGATGTAAACCTTCTACCTTGACTATGACCACTACCCATTCCAGAGTTTCTTTGGTCAGCTTTTCCATCATCCTTTCCTTGCAGTGACTTGTTGGTTTTGCATTTGGACTTAATTACCTTCTCCCCCTTTTTGGCATCAGCAGGTAATAAAAGAGAGATAAGTAATTCCACTGAGGTCTGGATTTCAGTAAGTTGCGATTGCTGAGAAGCTTGATTTGTCAGAATTTGATCAATCTGAGCTTGTTGCTTCTCTTGAGTTTTCTCAATATAAGCAACCCTGTCAATGGTAGGTTGGAAGAACTTTTTCTTATCAATTTTCCAAACTTGTTCCTGTTTGATAAAGTTCTCCTGAATCTTGTGT
Organism: Apium graveolens; assembly: GCF_009905375.1. Taxonomy (NCBI): domain Eukaryota; kingdom Viridiplantae; phylum Streptophyta; class Magnoliopsida; order Apiales; family Apiaceae; genus Apium; species Apium graveolens. The sequence goes on along the minus strand of NC_133648.1, from coordinate 112,039,367 downwards.
AGCTCTGCATGAGTGTTGGAATGAAGACCTTGTAGATGTTTAGTACTCAATGCAGTGACTCTAAGCTGGGTTTTAAAATCATTAGAATGTAACATTTCATCAGCTTTAGTCAAGTGCTCAGCAAGATGTAAAGCATTTGGAACACATGAAACTGAGTTCCATTCCTTAGTCCACTCCTGACCTGCAGGAGTTTTACTCCAAGGTACTGGTGCATCCCTGATAACAAACTCCTTTAACAGTTCAGACTTAGGAAGAGTCAGTGGAGGAGTATGTCCTGAAGGACCTGCTTCATCAGCATCTACAGTTGTAGCAGCCTCACCAGTATCTCCAACATTTGCAGCATCAGAACTTAGAGAATCAGTATCTTCTGATAAGATAACTGTGTGAGTAGCAATGGAGGCTTCAACATCCTCTAATTGCTGATCTGATACTAAGTTCTGATCAACAGCCATATCCTGATGCTCACCTAAAATCTGATCATCAGCATCTTGATGCAGAGAATGTGTTAGTGATAACTCAGGAGTTTGAACAGCATCAGTAACAGGTGTTGTGGAAGGATTATTTGCTGTTGGAGCTTCTAAGAAAAGTATTTCAGGCACAACCAGGTTCTGAATATCAATTTCAGCACTTGTGCCTGGATCAACAAGAGACATAGAAGGTGAATTAGCCTTGTCAGATACAGGTTTCTGAGATGGAGTTGATGGAGAAGAAGTGACTGGAGCAAATTCCTTGTCTTGTGAGATCAGAGATTCCTGATCCCCTTCCTTAGCTGCTTCCTCCTCATCATCTGAAACTGGCCTTTGTGCCCTCTGTTTCTTGTACTTCCTTGTTGATTTGGATTCCTTGGGAGTTTCAGGAACCGTCATACGTCTAAGCCTCTTGAGAAGCCTAGAACCCCCAATTGCAGAATCCTTCTGAGAAGTTGCCTTCTCAGCTTCATTTACCACAGGTTCTGAAGAAGGAATCGGTTCCTCAGAATCTGAGTCATCTCTCAAGGTGATCCTCCTCCTCTTCTGAGATGTTTGAGGAACAGTCTTTGTTCTCTTTGGTTTAGAGGATGTAGGCTTCATAGTAGGTGCTGAAGAAGAAGGTTGAGCAGTCTGTGAAGTGGAGAGATAGGATTTGAGATAAGTTCTGAGGGTAGGTTGAGTAGAATGAGAGGTAGGTACTGAGGTTGATGGATTTTGGTTATGGTGAGTTGGTTGAACATTTGAGTAAACAGATTTGTAAGTAGCAGGATCAGCATTTACCAGAATCTGTTTCACAGACTGAGGAATCTGTAATTGTCTCACCATTGATTTCTTTGTGTCAGCATTTATCAGGTCGTTAAAGTACCTTTTTGCAACCTTAAAAGGTGGGGTTTGAGTGCTGACTAACTGGGGTTCAGCAGTACAATACGTATAAATAAGTTGACAGAATCTAGCAAAATAAACAACATCTCGATCCTCTGTCATCCTATCCCCAATAAAACCAATTATTCCAGGTGCAAAATCAAAATGAGTTTGATGGATAATAGCATACCCGATGTGCTGACTCAGAATTGGGATGGCATCAAAATTTGAACACTTGTTGCCAAAGGCCTTGGTGATGCAATCGAAGAAGAAACTCCATTCTCTTCTGATATTAGCCCGTTTCAACTGTCCAAGTTTCGTCAGACTCTTTTTATATCCCAAATCAGTCATTAACCCCCGAAGTTCTGATTCCTCTGGTATAGAGAAGGTACAATCTTCTGGAAGATGTAATGCTCTTCGTACTGTACCAGGAGTGACTACATAGGATGAATCACCCACTTGGAAGATAATACTGGGAGTTCCTCGTTTACCACCATCATCAAAAACTCCAGTCCTCCAGAACCGCAGAACTTGTTGACTTGAAAATAATTCAGGCTGAGTTAAGGCATACCCAACCTCACTATGTGCAAGAAGATCTTGCACAAAATGCAATTCAGATGGAGCTTCAGCATGATCAAGAATTGCAGTATAGTTGTTTGGAACAAACTTTGCTCCATCAATGATTAAATCCTTTGGTGCCATGTGAAAAAATATTGAAATTCAAGTATGCCTGTTAGGTGTTTGAGATAATGTCTGTATGAAAAACCAACGTGAGAAAGAATGAGAAAGAGAGTAAAAGTAAGAAGAGAGATAAAGGTTAAAGAAAATAAAAGATTAAAGAAATCTTCTCTCTGTTGTTCTTATACTCTGAAAAAAAATGTTACCGTTGGACACCTGTCAGACATGCAGTAATAACGGATAGTTACTGGGCTCGAGAAAACAGAAATGATTACTTACCCAGTTGCCTTGTTTCAAGGAAAAACCATTTCAGTTATCAAGAGACACAGTTTTAATTCAAAATTAAAACCGTTAGCACTGATTGAATTTTTTTACTGCAACATTAATATTCTGAAAATAAATCATGTTAAAAATGACCGAGATAATTTCGATGAATAAGTGCTGACAAAGAATCAGAACTTAAATAAAGACAAAATTTAAAGGGTCATCAGAATATCAAGCAGGATTTAACAACACAAGATAAAATAACTCAGAGACAAAATCTTGAAGTAAAAACAGTTTTCATTAATATATCAAGTCAATACATATATGAAATAGAAATTACATCAATACAAGATTTTCCCTAAGCTTCTAATCCTAACGTCAACAACTTTAGTCCTAGCTAAGAAGCCTGACAAAGCTGAGGATGAAGAAGAACAGGAAGAAGACGAGATTAAGTCATCTTCCTCTTCCTATCTTCGACAAACAAGATAGCGAGTCGAATGATTCGCTCTTGCTGACGGATACGACGAAGGTGAAGGTCTCTTCGAACGGCCACCAGATCACGTTTGATAACCTCTGGAAATTGAATCCAGAGATTGTGAGGGATGTTGGTGATAGGGTAGGGAGTTGGAATTCCATTCAAAAAGACATGCACAGTCTCATCACCGTAATTGTAGAACCAGCCAAATTCAGCCATTCGTGATAGTAAATGAAAAACAAGACTGAATTTGTGATACAAGTGTGATGAGAAGACTAATGTGAAGTGGCTGCATATATAGGCAAGAAAATGCCAAGAGACGCAAAGATATTTAATGCTGACAGGTAGAATTAATTCTACCTCGTCTCCCTAGACTTTGAAAAAGAATACCAGTCATTGGAAAAGGAATGTGCACATGTAACAAGAGTGAACTGTTGAAGGACGAGTGCCATTATGTTTTAACCATAGACTATTAATCTTCCACTTCAACATTTCGAAATTAATCTGAGACTGTTACCAAATTTTACTCACAGATAAGTCAAATAAAGGGTTAGACTGAAAAATCAGAACTTAGACCTATACCAGAACTTAACAGTCATCAGAACATAATGTCTTAACTCGAACAAGGAATATCTATCTTAGTAAATACTCATACAATTTCTTAGTTATGAACGTCAGAACTTAATCATCAGAACGTGTAACTAGAACTTGTCCTCAGAATTTGTGCAAAAATGACACAATGACTGTTTATCTAAAATAACATAGACCACCACAGAAATTTCATCATTCATATGGAGTGATGTGTGTGTGCATTAAGCTAAATAAATAATAAAGAGTAAAGTCTGATCTACTTCAGTACATCGTAGAAATAAGTCATAATTAAAATTTTGCTAAAGAGCTGTCATTATCCTGAAACCTACTGATAAATGAGTTCATGCATGAGTCCACCTCAACTGTTTTTGTGCTAATTTTATGCATCTTTTGAAATTCTATTTTACAGTGGCTTCTCAGTGTAAGTGAGTCACGACTGCTTATCAGAATTTATGCTATTATCAGAGTATTTCTCCAGTAATCATAGAGTGTGAAAAGTCACCAAGAAAATATTTTGCTTTTCTAATGCATATTTACTTAATACCAGCAATGCACTTGGGTCGTCCCTTTCACATTTTTACTCTAGATCTCAAAGGAGTACCTGATTTTTTTTTTCTTTTGATAAGTGAGGTTTATCAGCACTTTGTACATTCAGCAGTTTTACTAGTATCAGAATTTAACAGATGAGTAGCATTATTCTAATTTGTGACTTAGTAATAAGATATACAAAGTAAACTTAACTAAGCTCAGTTATCAGAATTTACTTGTGTCATAAGATTTCCACAGAAATAATTACTTCTTTCATGGGATCATTTGTTTATTGAAGACTAGTAGGTCAGTATCTAGCACAATTATCCTCATAGGATAGAATGATTACTTAAACAGATATATCACTTATGAGAGTTAAGAGATATGTATCAGACAACAGTCAGTACTTAAAAACATTTATCAATTAATGCACAGAATATACAAAGAGATTAATTCTGTAAATACTGATCATAAAGTCTAATAACATAGAACAAGTTTAAGCAGATTTAGAGAAAGAACCTGAAATCATTCCAAGTTCATTTACCAATTTTGTAAAGGTAGCTTCACACAGTGGTTTTGTGAAGATATCTGCTACTTGTTGATCTGTGGGAACAAAATGCAATTCCACTGTACCTTCATCCACATGTTCCCTGATGAAATGGTACCTGATGCTGATGTGCTTTGTCATAGAGTGTTGAACTGGATTACCTGTCATAGCAATAGCACTTTGATTATCACAGTAAATAGGGATTTTGAAATATGTTAACCCATAATCCAGTAACTGATTCTTCATCCAGAGAATCTGTGCACAGCAGCTTCCTGCAGCAATATACTCTGCTTCTGCAGTTGATGTGGAAATTGACTTTTGTTTCTTGCTATACCAAGAAACCAACCTGCCTCCAAGAAATTGGCAGCTACCACTTGTGCTTTTCCTGTCAATTTTGCAACCTGCAAAATCTGCATCTGAGTAACCTATTAATTTAAAATCTGATTCTCTAGGATACCATAATCCTAGATCAGCTGTTCCTTTAAGATACTTAAAGATTCTTTTTACAGCTGTTAAGTGAGGTTCTCTTGGATCTGCTTGAAATCTTGCACAAAGACAGGTAGCAAACATGATATCTGGTCTACTAGCAGTTAGATAGAGAAGTGAGCCAATCATACCTCTGTAATCAGTAATATCTACTGAATTACCAGTATCCTTATCCAGTTTTGTTGCAGTGGCCATGAGAGTGGATGCACTTGAACAGTCTTGCATTCCAAATTTCTTCAGCAAGTTTCTGGTGTACTTAGATTGACAAATAAAAGTTCCTTCTTCACTCTGCTTGACTTGAAGGCCCAGAAAATAACTAAGTTCTCCCATCATACTCATCTGATATCTTGACTGCATTAGTTTGGCAAACTTTTTGCAAAGTTTGTCATTTGGAGACCCAAAAATAATATCATCAACATAAATCTGGATCAAAAGTAAGTCCTTGCCATGGTTGAGATAGAACAGTGTTTTGTCAATAGTTCCTCTGTTGAATCCACTTTCCAGAAGAAACTGAGCTAAAGTCTCATACCATGCTCTAGGAGCTTGCTTAAGTCCATAAAGTGCTTTATCAAGCCTGTAGACATAATCTGGATATTTGGAATCTACAAAGCCTGGAGGTTGTTCAACATATACTTCCTCTTCCAATTCTCCATTGAGAAAAGCACTTTTCACATCCATTTGAAAGACAGTAAACTTTTTGTGAGCAGCATAAGCCATGAATATCCTTATGGCTTCTAACCTAGCAACTGGAGCAAATGTTTCATCATAGTCAATTCCCTCCTGTTGAGAATATCCTTTTGCAACCAGCCTTGCCTTGTTCCTTACAATTATGCCATCACTGTCAGTTTTGTTTCTGAATACCCACTTTGTACCAACAACCGATCTATTCTTAGGTCTTGGCACTAAGGTCCAGACTTTGTTTCTTTCAAATTCATTCAACTCTTCCTGCATTGCTTGCACCCAATCAGCATCTTGAAGAGCTTCTTCCACTATCTTTGGCTCAGACTGAGAGAGAAAAGAATTGTAAAGACATTCATTCGAAGTACCTGTTCTAGTTCTGACACCTGCCTCAGGATTTCCAATTATCAAATCAGGTGTATGTGATTTTGTCCACTTCCTTGCAGATGGAAGATTTTCTCTAGAACTGGATGCTCCCCCATGATTCATGCTGTCTTCGGTTTCATTTTCTGATGCTCCCCCTGAAACTATGCTCTCTGAGTTGGATCCTTCAGTATTTAGATTTTCAGTACTGTCAGTACTTGGCTTATCAGAACTTGATGAATCAGAATTTGAAGAGCCAGATGTATGTTCTGATGCTTCTTGAGATGTGATAATATCTTGAGTATGCTCCCCCTGCATTGGTGCATCTTCCTTTGACGTAGTCACCACAGTTTCAATAACATCAGAGTTTAATCCATCAGAATTTACAGTATCAGGACTTAGACTGTCAGGACTTGAGGTATCAGAATATGAATCTTCATTTTCAAATCTCAGCTGATCATAATCAATGCAATCTTCAAGTCCAGTGATCTTCTTGTCATCAAAAGAGACATTGATAGATTCCATGACCACTTTTGTTCTCAAATTATAGACTCTGAAGGCTTTTGTAGAAAGTGGATATCCAACAAAGATTCCCTCATCAGCTTTTAGATCAAACTTGGATAGCTGTTCAGGATGAGTCTTGAGAACAAAACACTTACATCCAAATACATGAAAGTATTTGAGATTTGGCTTCTTGTTCTTCACCATCTCATATGGTGTTTTTCCATGCTTGTTAATGAGTGTTGCATTTTGAGTAAAACAAGCAGTCTGCACAGCTTCAGCCCAGAAATAGGTTGGAAGCTTTGCTTCTTCAAGCATTGTTCGTGCAGCTTCAATGAGAGTTCTATTCTTCCTTTCAACAACTCCATTTTGCTGTGGAGTTCCAGGAGCAGAAAATTCCTGCTTTATTCCATGATTTTTGCAGAACTCTTCCATCATCAGATTCTTGAATTCAGTGCCATTATCACTCCTCAAAATTTTCACAGAATCTTTGATCAATTTATCCAGATGTTTGACATGATCAATCAGGATAGATGCAGTTTCACTTTTTGTGTGCAAGAAATACACCCATGTGTATCTGGTGAACTCATCTACTATGACCAACGCATATTTCTTCTTTGCAATAGACATGACATTCACTGGACCAAATAGATCAACATGAAGCAGATAATAAGGCTCAAGAATTGATGATTCAGTCTTGCTCTTGAACGAAGATTTTCTTTGTTTAGCCTTCTGACATGAGTCACAAAGACCATCAGGAACAAACACTGATTTTGGCAGTCCTCTCACAAGATCTTTCTTGATCAGTTCATTTATCTTGTTGAAGTTTAAATGGGAGAGTTTCTTGTGCCAATTCCAGCTTTCTTCAGTTGAGGCTCTACTCACTAAACAGATTGCAGAACCATCAGAACTTGTTGAAAGCTTAGCTTCATAAATGTTACCACGCCTGAATCCCTTCAGAACAATTTTTTCTTTAGATTTACTAACTATTTCACAATGTTCTGCAAAGAAATCAACATGATAACCTCTGTCACAGATTTGACTTATACTCAGTAAGTTGTGTTTAAGTCTTGAGACCAGAGCTACATCTTTAATGATGACATTCCCAAGATTGATATTGCCATATCCCAAATTTTTCCAATGTTGCCATCTCCATAAGAAACACGTGGGCCAGCTTTCTCCACAAAGTCTGATAGCAGGGCCTTATTTCCAGTCATATGTCCTGAACATCCACTGTCCAGAACTAAAATATTTTTCCTGTTGCCCTGCAATCAAAAAGACCACTAATTATTAGTTTTAAGGACCCAGACTTGCTTGGATCCTTTGGCCTTTTTAGGTTTGTTAACATTTGCAGCAGATTTAGCATCAGATTTTATGTTAACAGTTTTCTTATCAGAACTTATACTACCAGACTTTGAATCAGAACTTACACTAGAAGGAACAACAGAAACTTTCTTTAAAGAAGGTTTTATTTGATAATAATCATAGTACAAACTATGATATTCCTTACAAGTATAAATGGAATGCCATAAACTACCACAATGAAAACAAGGATTTTATGGTTTGTATCTAACAGACTGACTCTTAACTCCTGATTTTGAAGATAAGGAGTTAATATTCGTATTCTTCCTGCAAAAAGAAGCCAGATGGTTAGAACTTCCACAGTTATGACACGCTTTCCTAGAAGCATCAGGAACAGATTTATAGTTATTTCTTTTATTCATACCTTCCTTTCCATTCCTGTTTTTCCTAGGTGATTTTACCTTGTTTGCATTCTTAACATCTTTCAGCTTATGCTTAAGCTGCTTCTTTGTCATTAAGCCTATGTTAACTTCAGCAGTCTTTTCCTGTTTTAGTTTGTCAGAAGCTAATTCCTTTTTAACTTCTGATTTCTCATTTTCAGATTTTTCAGTTACAAACTTAACAGGTTTTAACTTCGGCTTTTGCTTATCAACAGGCTTAATTTCTACAGTTCCTTTTTCATTTTTATTTTCTCCATAGCCTAAGCCCTCTTTCCAGTTTCCACTGCTTAGCAAATTTTGAGTTGTTTTTCCAGAGTTAGTCCAAGTTCTTATAATCTCTCTCTCCTTTTCTAACTCAGTTTTTAGAGATTCATTCATTTTTAGCACTTCATCCCTAACATAAAAAGCATCATCTCTATCCTGCTGAGTTTGATGGAACATGACTAACTCTTTTTCTAAGAAATCATTTCTTTTCCTAAAAGCAAGATTTTCAGAAGTTAATCTTTCACATGTTAAAGTTTGATCTCTATAACTAACAAACATGGTTTTAAGATATCTTCTCAACTCATTAATATCATCAGTATGAAAAGCATAAGTAGTCTGAGGTACCTTTGTTTCAGCAGTTTCAGAACTGCTCTCAGAACTTGATTTATCAGCATTTGCCATCAATGCATAGTTCTCCTCACTTTCAGAGTCTGAGGTGTCTGTCCAGCTTTTCTGCTTTGTGACAAGAGCCTTGCCTTTGTCACTCTTGGTCTTCTTGCAATCAGGAGATATGCGGCCTTTCTCACCACAGTTATTGTAACACCCCCAGATCCGGGGTCGGGGATCCGGGTCGTCACGGTCTTTCTTTCCATAATATCACTTCACTTAATTAATAATAATAACCTTATGCTGTGACCCCACACTAACACACACCACAACCCGTTATAGTCTCAGAGATGAAATTGAAATAAGTACAAGTCTTTGAATCCACAATTTAAAATTATTACAACCCAAAATGATTACTTGATAAATTTACAGTTAATTGCCATTATCTGCCACAAGTTATAATTATACATAATTGATTCTCAAAAATAGAATGTCTGATCTACCAATAGATCTACCTCTGCAGCTATAGCAGCCACAACATCATCGGGAAGACGCGGGACGCTTCCCACGCGCTTGCGCTGGGTCTGCTGGAGTCTGGCCATCTTTCCTAACTGTTGTTGTGTGATGAAGAAATAAAGCAAGAGTGAGCCTTACAGCTCGCAAGATAATATATAGTGATAACAATAATATAAGTATCTAAATGGATACTTACTAGAATCTTTTATCGTGTGTAAGATAATTACTAGTATATACTTACTAGTATATGAGCCTTCTCATAGTACTCATGAAAGTCTTGGTCAAAAGAAATGACCCAAGTTTGATATCTTAATGCGATGAAGTCGCAAAATATTCAGTATATATACATATATACTTTTCAAAATATTGGAAGTCCTCTTCCATGCATAATATACACAAAATCCCAGTGTATAACTGTATATATAAAAAAAAAATATCGTTGCAAGGTGATCTCATATATCTAACCTTGTCTCAACGTTTTTCTGAAAATCTTTGTCATTCATAAGACAATTATTAACTAGATATAAGTTTAAAAGATGAAGTTACAAGATACCCCAATATACTTATAACTTTCCCAAATACTACTTGAACTACCACCGTTCAAGTTATAATCAGTTTCAAAAGTTCATCACATAGATGAGACTACAAGACAAGATTTGAATAGATTCAATCTTTGAAATATTATTGAATGAAAAAGTTATGAGATACTTTATTTAGTCCCGATATACATATATCCCCATATATATATCTCTTTAAACATTTCCTGGAACCTCTGTTATGTAAAGTATGAACAGAGTTTGAAACATCCAATGAATTTTGGAAAGGAAAAGAATTTTGGCATAAACCAGATATCTTGCTGATCAGGCAAAGATACCAATAAGTAACCTTTTTTACTGTAGATGGATGGATTCCTCACCGGTCATCACCCTGGCCGCATTAGGACCTCGCGCTAGACCGTTACCCGGCCCCTCACGCGTTGATGGACTGCCACCCAGCCACTTACACAATAATAGACCGTACCCCGGCCTGTCGCTTATGCCGACTCAATTAGATGGGCTTACTTCCCGAACGTTGGGCAAGTAATCAATTCATTTACCAAAACTGCAACCTCGTTGCGAATATAAAATACACCACAGAGCCGGATTCCCCAGGTTTTGAGCGAGTATTTAAATCCCCTTAAAAAGGAAGATCTTAAATATAAAAATGAGTTTTGGGATCCGCTCTGACTTTAAAAATCATTTTGAAGACTCGAAAACACTTTAAAGAGTGTTTGGAGTAAAGCTGATTTAATGAAGTAAATCAGTCCCCAGAATATTTAGAAAATGACTGAATATTATTATTTAAATAATATTCCCATAAAGAATAATCTTTATAAAAATAATTGAAGTAGAAGTATTAAAGCTTATATTTGAAACGAGTATTAAATAACCAAAGATATACTTATATGAAAGTATTATCTTTATTTGAATAATCGAAAATAAGTTTGATTATTAACACCTTATTCTTTAATAAAATAAAGAATATATTTCAGCAAATAATCGGAGTCATAGATCCTCAAATGAATATTCAAATAATATTTATTAAATAATATAAACTGAGTCATAAGCCTTCGAATGAATATTTAAATAATATTCAATAAATAATATAAAAGAGTCATAAGCCCTCGAATGAATATTCAAATAATATTCAATAAATAATATAAAATTAAAGTTATCGAATAAACCTTATTCGATTAATAGTTTTGAAAACTATGACCATATATATATATAAATATATATATATATATCCATATCCATATATACAAAATCTACTCGGGATCCTCGACTCCCGGTTTTAGAAAATATTTTCACCTTTGGGTCCCTATACTAAGGGTATATGCAAGTTACCGCTATCCTCTAGCATAGGTATTATCAACTGAACCAACAGATATATTTCAAGAATATGAAACAGGCATGCATATATACCATATCACATGCTACAATATATCGCAAGAATTTGCTAAATAACCAACATGCATCTATCGCAAGATAATGCATATACAAGTGTATACATCACAACAACAGTATAACGGATAGAATACTTGCCTGAGCGACTGGGGGGTTACGAATGGCTCGAGACGAGTCTGGTAACCTATAAACAACAAGTAAGTTGGAATTAAACCAAAGTCACTTGTAAATCTATACTTTAACTAACTTAGACTCTAACGCTTATTCTGCGCTTACTGATTCTCTTAAGTCACTCGAGTACCCTCGGCTCCACCATTTTTAATAATTTAACCTTTACGAGTTTTAATGCGATTCCTTCGCGAGTGTCTTACCAACTGCCTAACACACTTACCATAAATGTTTCATACATTAATTAACCCTTTTTGGTCTTTAACCTATGTTTCAAAGTAAGGCGAGGGGAAAAGTTTCGTTCGCGAAACGCCGTTACTTAAAACGGTCGTTTCTCCTAAACCGTGCATCGGAATCGAACGAACTACATATCAAAACGAAGCTCGTAACATGAGCTATCTAAACATGGCAGTGGTCATAATCTAGCAGGGGGTCCTCGGGTCCTAATGTTATGCACAAAACAGTCTAAAGAAAATCGGACGTTACGACGGCTATGTTTACGCGATTACCAATATTTATACCACTCCAATTCTTTACCAATTCACTACAAACCACCCAACCATCATCAATACATCAAACACAACTTATATCAAGGCAAAGTCAGTCCATAATCTCAAGGTTTTCCAACTTATTCAACCGCAAACATGATCTACTAACCATAACTTAAGATTCATTAACCATTAACCAAGATTCATATCCAAAATCACCACAAATCCAACCAAACTATCTAACATACATGGATCTTGCTATACATACATGGATATTTCTATATATACATTAATCCATCCATAAACTCATCAAAACTCAAAGTTCAAACTATAAGTTAAAGGTGAAAGTTGTTTATACCTCCTTGAAGCTTCCTAACACAACCCAAGAGCTTTGAATGCCTAAAAGAACCTTGATCCTTGCTTGTATAACCTTAATCTTTCATAAAAATTCAAGAAAACTAAAGTTATTTCTTGAAGGTTACTATTCACCATCTTCTTCCTTGATTTATTGGAAGAGATTGTGAAGGAATTAGGAGCTTAAACTTATAGCATATCCATATCTATGTACAAGGAAGCTTAGATAATTACCTTGTGATTTAACAATGCTTGGAACTTATTTTTGAAATTCTTGCCCTTGAAAAAGATGAAAAGCCGAGAGCAAGATGATGAGAATGAAATGATTTTGTGTTTTTTGATTTGTTTGGCTTAGCTTGGTTGTTTTTTTGTTTTGTTTTTGGTTAATTACCTTAATAACCTTATATTTGTGTGGTTATAAACCAACCACACCTCCTCCTTCCCTATGTCATGCTTACATCACATTGCTATGTCATCCTTCCTTCCTTGTCCTCTTCTCATTGGTTGGGTGACATCACTTCCTCTAATCCCTTTGCTTAACTTCCTAATTGTTTGCCTAATGACCGCTGATCTGTTATACGGTTCGCTTAACTTTCGTTTTCGTTTATCGTTTGAGGGATCATACCCGGGATCTTATTACTTAGGTTCCCTTAACCTTTCTCAATATATTATATTCCTTTTATGATCCTCTCCTATAATCCTTTAATTTAAATCCTTTTTATCCTGTTACCTTATACTCAATTCTCTCCGTATCTAGTGGATTTCCGGGAAAAATCAAAGTGTTCGGATTTGGATTCTGACGATCTTTACATACACTTATATCCCATATAAAGTACTAATAAAATCTCAGAATATCAATAACAGAACCCCAACATAGTGTGGCATGAAAAGTTTTCTCATTCAGCAAAAACACTATTCATAAGGGTTTCAAAAATTTCTCAAAAATTGGGGTTATTACAGTCTCCCCTCCTTAAAAGGATTCCGTCCCGGAATCAGATAGAAATAAATAGGGATACTTTCTTAGTATTGCACTTTCTAACTCTCAAGTCAATTTTCCCACATTGTGGTTCTACCATCAAACTCTGACTAGTTTGATAACCCTTCCCCTAAGCACTTGTCCCTTTTCGATCTATAACCCTTTCTGGTTGCTCCCTATAGGGTATGCCTGGTCGCATGCCTATGCGCTCATATGCCCTTATTTATCTGGCATCCGAATTACATTTTCTTAACATTGATACGTGAAACACGTTACGACCTGCTACATATTCGGGGTTAGGGCTAGCTCATATGCTAACTTCCCAAACGTCTTAATATATCCAAGGGTCCAACAAATGGTAGTCTTAGCTTTCCTTTCTTTCTGAACCTCATTAATCCTTTCCAAGGGGTACCTATAACATTACTAGGTCCCCTATTTCATACTCTTTATCCTTTCGTGTCAAATCAACATACTTATCATGTCCATCTTGGGCTACTACCAGCCGTCCTCTGATTAGATCTATCATATCCTTGGTCCTTTGGACTACTGCGGGTCCGAGCATCTTGCGCTCTACAACTTCATCCTAACATAAGGGAGATCGACATTGTCTTCCCTCAAGGATCTCATAAGGCGATATCTCAATACTGACATATGATCTATTGTCATAAGAAAACTCAATCCGCGTTATGTGATCATTCAAATTTCTTTCAAGTCTATTGCACAGACTCTCATTATAGCTTCTAGATTTATAGCTTTTGCTTCTTAATACCCATTCTTTTCCAGTTCGTAATCGCTACTACCTTCCGTTCCTAATATTATACTGGTTATACTTTTGCTCGCTAGCGTTCTATAACCCTTTATTAACCACGTCAACCTTAGTATCACGAATGTGTTTCCATTCCGAATACTACCATAACTTTACTACTCCTTTTTCAGCTGCTTCTATCTTTGGAAGCTTGATCAATCATATAGAAGTAAAGGAATTTGTTGAGAGATCACTATGATCATGAACACTTGTTATATCGCTTAGTTAGTACAGAAGGTGGCCAGCCTTTAGTACTTGACAAGCAATTAAACAATAGTTGGTATCCTACTAGGCTTCTATCACACAGATAGACAGTCATTCGGCAATACCTCCCCTTCTGGAAGGGTTGTTCTTCTCAAATTACATGAAATGAAAAGAAGAGAAAAGAACGAACTGAAGAGAATTGTATATATATAAAAAAAATATACTGCCACAAAATATCTGGCTTGGAACCTACCTCTGAACTATAGAGGTTTGTCATAGGAGAACAAAACATATACGTATTTATATCAGCATCAAGCATTATAGCCTCGTATTTCCCATGCCTAAATATTTTCGCTATCCCGTCCATCATTCTATGGACCCACACTCTTCCTCGAGCTTATACATAATCACCTTTGAAACTCCCTCGACATCGAAAATCGAATCTGGGATCTCATTCTATACATCATCGTTACTAGAATTCTATGCTTGCACCGCAACCTTCCTCGTATAATAATACGACTCTCTATTGATAAGAAAGAATAATTATTCACTAGGTAGATACTCTACTTAATTAGTCTATCAATGATAACTTATACACTACCACGACCCGATTAGTGGTACTCAATCTCAACACCCATTCCAATACAACTCTCACGGTTGTAATCAGCTCAATACTCGCAGAATCATTACTGCCTTACTATGGTCCACCACTGACCTACTGTCGTCATTCATTTTTCCATAAAATCTTAATATCTAACCATACGGAGTCTATACATGTCGTATCAAATTCTCCTAAGGAGTTAACATAACCACCAATCACAATTCATGAAGAACACTCCAAACTCAGACGTACTTTCATGACATGAAGCAGATAAAATTGCAGAAGAGTTTCAATCAAAGCAACGATAGCAGGTTAATACCATTTTTAATCATATGCCTTAAATAGAAGACTTAACTCAAAGGTTCGTCTAGTCCTTTTGGAAACATGGTCCTGGCTTATCCCAAGATAGGACCTCCTAAGATAGATAGCCCGTTTATGGCGATTACACGAATTAAACCTTTACCAACTACTATTACGGTTGGGTATTGCACAGTCATCAGAAGGAATGTCAATCTTCCAAACCATAATTCAACCTTCACATTTTTAACCATCAACACTGTATTCTTTTGGCACACGCGCCTATAATTATCCACTTACCTTTAAAGTGTCGGCCACCTCTTTGGCCTTTCCTGATAGTAAAATTTCCTTACAGTCAATGTCACATTAACCACCTCCAAATAAATTTCTACCTTATTTCAATCACAGCTTATGTGAAAATGCTTTCCTTAAAATCTGATGAGTAAAAAAAAAAAATCACTATTTTTCCATAAGTTATTGCCTCAGTCTTTTAGAGATTAATCACTGTCATGACTGACTCTTAATCATAATTAGAACATCTTTTATCTTAAGTCCTAATTGCCCTGAATAATTTCGACCATTACTGGTTCGATCCATACTTTCTCGTGGTTTAACACGTGCCCCACTTGGCAACATTATAATTACGTCATATTTCCTTTATCAACATTTCTATTCTTGAGAATTTTGAATATTACCTTTCTCCTTGTAAAACCTCTAAGGTTATCCTTGATTCGTTCCTCCTGTATTCCCTAGATACAGGGCATATCAACATACCCTTTACTAATACTAGAACCATTATCTATATGTTTCTGAAAAATTTTCTCCACTGATACTTAAAGGTTGTTATTACCTTAATCCTTTCCAATTCATACGGTCAAAACTCATACTATCCCTATTAAGGGTGAAATGCCAACCTTTATGCATTCCCCTAGGATTCATTTTAAGTTACCGATGTTCTATCCTTAATTCCACCTTTAAAAGGTACCTGCATCCTTCCACGAATAAATCAAGTCATATATCCTGGATAGATTATCTTATTCATCAATCCCACCTCGATAGTCTATACCTAACTTCATAATAGCATCCTTATTCAAATTGAGGTCAATCCCTATGGCCTCCAAAAGATAACAATGGTCATTCACTTTTCTTTCCTGATTTGGTAATGATAACATGGATGTTCTGGAAGATATTGGTCATGTTCAACGTGAACTTCTTCTTAATAATTCCTTATTTACTTTTGTTGTTTATCTCAACAGTCATCTCAATGTTGGGATATCTCTCATACCTGGCGCCTCCCTTTCTGGGTATCGAGCCACCGTTCTTACATTTCGCATTCTTGAAGGTCACTTCCTTCATCCAATTTTCCTACCTTCTTACTTTCTTGTCTCCTTAGTCTATCCGCGTCTTATTATTTATCCTTCGAACTATCTCAAGGTTTCCTTGAATCCTCCCAACTTACTAGGGATAAAATATATGTATCTCTTATGCCTTCACCCAGCAATTTTAACTCATGGTGAATCACCCTCATCCTGACGATTACATACTTTTCTATTTCTATTGCTACGAGTCTTTAGGGTTTCCTCATACCCAACTCCCTTATCATTATTTCATGAACCAACCCATCATAAGCATCGATTTCAAACATCCCGTCATTCTGGATTCGTGTCCTCAGAACGAATCTTGATAATCTTTACAACTTAGATTCATAATTCATCATACTCGTCTGCCTTTGTTCTGGCTCTAAAGCTTTTACACTATTTCCATAACCTTGGGAAGTACTTTCCCGAAAACAACTTACTGAACTTAAATCAGTTTATCATAACCTCTGGCTTCGTGCCTTCCTTGGCCTTTTACCAGCGGGTGGTCTCTCTCTTAGGAGGGTAAGTGACAAAAACACTCTTTTGTGATTCGTCAATTATTTAAAATCTCAAATGATTCCTGCATTTCCTTTAGCCAGGCTCTTGCCTTGACTGGGTCAGCTTGTTCCTTGGAACTCTGAGAGCTTAGCGATTTAAAGGTCCTGAAAGAATTTCTCACCGCATTGTTTCCTCAGGGTGGTGGGTGGGAATAATAGTCTAAGTTCTGTCTAGAAAGGGCCATAAATTATCATATAGGAGTACCGTCTCGGGTCTCCTTTCCTTACTCGACTTCTGTTTCTTAAGTCTGAACATTTCCTCCTCCTCCCCATAATCGGGGTCATCCTTCATATTTTAAATCCTCATTTTCACTTCATTAGGTTATGGGTTCTTTCTATCTTGATGGCGACCTCCCTGACTATCACGTTCAGGGTTTGCTCTAAATCTTATTCCTCAAACTAGCTGTCATCTAAGATCTCATCCTTAAGCTCTTGAACATTTGGAACCCAATACCTCATTATTCCCTTATCATCTTTCTCGGTATTAATCTCATATTTATTTGTTGGCTCTCTGCCTTCATTCATCACCTTTACTGGCATAATATGTTCTTTTCCAATAATTCGGGCTGTATTGCTATCTCAAACAGCTTTTCGGTACCGGCTCCGGTTACCTTCACTACTATTTCCATTTTCTCAAAATCTCTTATAAACTCTCCAAAAGACATTATCATCTTGAGTCTCTCTTTTTTTACTAAGGGCATCAGCCACCATATTGGCTTTCCCCGAATGATAAAGAATCTCCCAATCATAATTCTTGATTAGCTCTAACCGCCTCCTCTGGCGTATGTTGAGCTCTTTCTACGCAAAATGTACTAGAGCTCCTATGGTTTGTGTAAATCTCGCACTTCTATCCATACAAGTAGTGCCTCCAATATTTAGGGCAAACCTATTGCCACGAGCCCAAGCTCATGGGCGGGGATATCGAATTTCATATTACCTTAATTGTCTTGACGCAGACGCGATTATCTTGCTGTGCTAAGAAGCACCCTAATTCCTTATGCGAAGCGTCACTTACAAATCACAAAATCTCCTTTTTCCATCCGGCAACGCCAGCATAGGGGCCATCACCAACCTCTGCTTCAGTTCTTGAAAGCTGTTCTCGCATTTCTTTGTCCATTCGAACTTCTCAGTCTTACGAGTAAGCCGCGTTAAAGGGGGCTACTATCTTTACAAACTTGAACGAACCTCCGGTAGTGATCGACCAATCCTACCTCTGGTAGTTGACCTAACCATGGTCATCAATTCATCAGTGGTCCTTTATCCATTCTTGTCAGGATCCTCCATGGGATCCTCCTCAGCAACTATCCCTTCTAGGACAACATCCTCAATATCAACATCATCCGGTCCTGCGTTAGGACGCTCTATCGGATCCACAATCCGATCTCCAATTAGTAATAAAACATCATCGCGCTGTTGCTCCTCAACCTCAGGGTTCGGAGTCCCGCTACCATATACGATAACGAACTACGCTCCTATCACGATATTTATAAGGGTTCCCATAAGGGTTTTAACTGTCAGTACTACGTTAGGTAGCCCGACTATGAACTTGGCAAGAGTTCTTATTATCTTAGTTAACTTATTATCTTAACGTCCCATCATCTCTGAGGTTTATAATGCTTAGCTCTGATACCATTTCTGTAACACCCCCAGATCCGGGGTCGGGGATCCGGGTCGTCACGGTCTTTCTTTCCACAATATCACTTCACTTAATTAATAATAATAACCTTATGCTGTGACCCCACACTAACACACACCACAACCCGTTATAGTCTCAGAGATGAAATTGAAATAAGTACAAGTCTTTGAATCCACAATTTAAAATTATTACAACCCAAAATGATTACTTGATAAATTTAAAGTTAATTGCCATTATCTGCCACAAGTTATAATTATACATAATTGATTCTCAAAAATAGAATGTCTGATCTACCAATAGATCTACCTCTGCAGCTATAGCAGCCACAACATCATCGGGAAGACGCGGGACGCTTCCCACGCACTTGCGCTGGGTCTGCTGGAGTCTGGCCATCTTTCCTAACTGTTGTTGTGTGATGAAGAAATAAAGCAAGAGTGAGCCTTACAGCTCGCAAGATAATATATAGTGATAACAATAATATAAGTATCTAAATGGATACTTACTAGAATCTTTTATCGTGTGTAAGATAATTACTAGTATATACTTACTAGTATATGAGCCTTCTCATAGTACTCATGAAAGTCTTGGTCAAAAGAAATGACCCAAGTTTGATATCTTAATGCGATGAAGTCGCAAAATATTCAGTATATATACATATATACTTTTCAAAATATTGGAAGTCCTCTTCCATGCATAATATACACAAAATCCCAGTGTATAACTGTATATATAAAAAAAAATATCGTTGCAAGGTGATCTCATATATCTAACCTTGTCTCAACGTTTTTCTGAAAATCTTTGTCATTCATAAGACAATTATTAACTAGATATAAGTTTAAAAGATGAAGTTACAAGATACCCCAATATACTTATAACTTTCCCAAATACTACTTGAACTACCACCGTTCAAGTTATAATCAGTTTCAAAAGTTCATCACATAGATGAGACTACAAGACAAGATTTGAATAGATTCAATCTTTGAAATATTATTGAATGAAAAAGTTATGAGATACTTTATTTAGTCCCGATATACATATATCCCCATATATATATCTCTTTAAACATTTCCTGGAACCTCTGTTATGTAAAGTATGAACAGAGTTTGAAACATCCAATGAATTTTGGAAAGGAAAAGAATTTTGGCATAAACCAGATATCTTGCTGATCAGGCAAAGATACCAATAAGTAACCTTTTCTACTGTAGATGGATGAATTCCTCACCGGTCATCACCCTGGCCGCATTAGGACCTCGCGCTAGACCGTTACCCGGCCCCTCACGCGTTGATGGACTGCCACCCAGCCACTTACACAATAATAGACCGTACCCCGGCCTGTCGCTTATGCCGACTCAATTAGATGGGCTTACTTCCCGAACGTTGGGCAAGTAATCAATTCATTTACCAAAACTGCAACCTCGTTGCGAATATAAAATACACCACAGAGCCGGATTCCCCAGGTTTTGAGCGAGTATTTAAATCCCCTTAAAAAGGAAGATCTTAAATATAAAAATGAGTTTTGGGATCCGCTCTGACTTTAAAAATCATTTTGAAGACTCGAAAACACTTTAAAGAGTGTTTGGAGTAAAGCTGATTTAATGAAGTAAATCAGTCCCCAGAATATTTAGAAAATGACTGAATATTATTATTTAAATAATATTCCCATAAAGAATAATCTTTATAAAAATAATTGAAGTAGAAGTATTAAAGCTTATACTTGAAACGAGTATTAAATAACCAAAGATATACTTATATGAAAGTATTATCTTTATTTAAATAATCGAAAATAAGTTTGATTATTAACACCTTATTCTTTAATAAAATAAAGAATATATTTCAGCAAATAATCGGAGTCATAGATCCTCAAATGAATATTCAAATAATATTCATTAAATAATATAAACTGAGTCATAAGCCTTCGAATGAATATTTAAATAATATTCAATAAATAATATAAAAGAGTCATAAGCCCTCGAATGAATATTCAAATAATATTCAATAAATAATATAAAATTAAAGTTATCGAATAAACCTTATTCGATTAATAGTTTTGAAAACTATGACCATATATATATATAAATATATATATATATATATATCCATATCCATATATACAAAATCTACTCGGGATCCTCGACTCCCGGTTTTAGAAAATATTTTCACCTTTGGGTCCCTATACTAAGGGTATATGCAAGTTACCGCTATCCTCTAGCATAGGTATTATCAACTGAACCAACAGATATATATTTCAAGAATATGAAACAGGCATGCATATATACCATATCACATGCTACAATATATCGCAAGAATTTGCTAAATAACCAACATGCATCTATCGCAAGATAATGCATATACAAGTGTATACATCACAACAACAGTATAACGGATATAATACTTGCCAGAGCGACTGGGGGGTTACGAATGGCTCGAGACGAGTCTGGTAACCTATAAACAACAAGTAAGTTGGAATTAAACCAAAGTCACTTGTAAATCTATACTTTAACTAACTTAGACTCTAACGCTTATTCTGCGCTTACTGATTCTCTTAAGTCACTCGAGTACCCTCGGCTCCACCATTTTTAATAATTTAACCTTTACGAGTTTTAATGCGATTCCTTCGCGAGTGTCTTACCAACTGCCTAACACACTTACCATAAATGTTTCATACATTAATTAACCCTTTTTGGTCTTTAACCTATATTTCAAAGTAAGGCGAGGGGAAAAGTTTCGTTCGCGAAACACCGTTACTTAAAACGGTCGTTTCTCCTAAACCGTGCATCGGAATCGAACGAACTACATATCAAAACGAAGCTCGTAACATGAGCTATCTAAACATGGCAGTGGTCATAATCTAGCAGGGGGTCCTCGGGTCCTAATGTTATGCACAAAACAGTCTAAAGAAAATCGGACGTTACGACGGCTATGTTTACGCGATTACCAATATTTATACCACTCCAATTCTTTACCAATTCACTACAAACCACCCAACCATCATCAATACATCAAACACAACTTATATCAAGGCAAAGTCAGTCCATAATCTCAAGGTTTTCCAACTTATTCAACCGCAAACATGATCTACTAACCATAACTTAAGATTCATTAACCATTAACCAAGATTCATATCCAAAATCACCACAAATCCAACCAAACTATCTAACATACATGGATCTTGCTATACATACATGGATATTTCTATATATACATTAATCCATCCATAAACTCATCAAAACTCAAAGTTCAAACTATAAGTTAAAGGTGAAAGTTGTTTATACCTCCTTGAAGCTTCCTAACACAACCCAAGAGCTTTGAATGCCTAAAAGAACCTTGATCCTTGCTTGTATAACCTTAATCTTTCATAAAAATTCAAGAAAACTAAAGTTATTTCTTGAAGGTTACTATTCACCATCTTTTTCCTTGATTTATTGGAAGAGATTGTGAAGGAATTAGGAGCTTAAACTTATAGCATATCCATATCTATGTACAAGGAAGCTTAGATAATTACCTTGTGATTTAACAATGCTTGGAACTTGATTTTTGAAATTCTTGCCCTTGAAAAAGATGAAAAGCCGAGAGCAAGATGATGAGAATGAAATGATTTTGTGTTTTTTGATTTGTTTGGCTTAGCTTGGTTGTTTTTTTGTTTTGTTTTTGGTTAATTACCTTAATAACCTTATATTTGTGTGGTTATAAACCAACCACACCTCCTCCTTCCCTATGTCATGCTTACATCACATTGCTATGTCATCCTTCCTTCCTTGTCCTCTTCTCATTGGTTGGGTGACATCACTTCCTCTAATCCCTTTGCTTAACTTCCTAATTGTTTGCCTAATGACCGCTGATCTGTTATACGGTTCGCTTAACTTTCGTTTTCGTTTATCGTTTGAGGGATCATACCCGGGATCTTATTACTTAGGTTCCCTTAACCTTTCTCAATATATTATATTCCTTTTATGATCCTCTCCTATAATCCTTTAATTTAAATCCTTTTTATCCTGTTACCTTATATTCAATTCTCTCCGTATCTAGTGGATTTCCGGGAAAAATCAAAGTGTTCGGATTTGGATTCTGACGATCTTTACATACACTTATATCCCATATAAAGTACTAATAAAATCTCAGAATATCAATAACAGAACCCCAACATAGTGTGGCATGAAAAGTTTTCTCATTCAGCAAAAACACTATTCATAAGGGTTTCAAAAATTTCTCAAAAATTGGGGTTATTACAGTTATAACATTTAACATTAGCGTAATCTCCTCTGTCAGACTTTCCTCCTCTTCCTTCAGATCTTCTGAAATTCTTCTTATCAGAACTTATGCCTTTTCTGGAAAACTTCTTTCCCTTCCTGAACTTCCTGTATGCAATCTTTGTGATTCCTTTCACCATAAGAGCACACAGCTTCATCATCTCCTCATCAGCATCAGTTTCAGGCAAGCTTTCAGAATCTGAGTCATCATCACTCTCAGAACTTGATGACTCAGTATCAGACTTTATGATAAGAGCTTTACCCTTGTCTTTCTTTGAGAAAGGTGGTTTGGGGGATTCCTCTTCAGCCTTGAGAGCAACTGTCCTTGACTTTCCTCCTTTCCTCTTGCTTCTTTGTTCCATCTCAAGTTCATGAGTCTTGAGCATTCCATAGATTTCATCAAGAGTTGTTTCATCAAGATTGTAGTTGTCTCTTATTATTGTTGCCTTCAAATCCCAACATTCAGGAAGAGCTAACAGGAATTTAAGGTTTGTATCTTCAAGATCATACTCCTTATTAACCAATGACAAGTCATTCAAGAGTTTGACAAATCTATCATATACATCGGTCAATGACTCATTAGTCCTAGAGTCAAAGTGTTCATACTCTTGAGTGAGTATTGTCTTCCTGTTCTTCTTAACTGTTTCAGTTCCTTGACACCTTGTCTCCAGTGCATCCCATATCTCCTTAGCAGTCTTGCAGTTGATTACCCTGTTTGACATTACATTATCAATGGCACTATGCAATAAGTGTCGTACCTTGGCATCCTTAGCAATAGATGCTATATCTTCAGCAGTGTAATCACTCTTTTCCTTTGGTACGGTCATTGCTGCTTCACCTGCAACTACAACAGCGAGCTTGGTAGGTTTGTGAGGCCCTTCCTTGATTCTATCAAGGTATTCTGGATCTGTTGCTTCCAGAAACATGGTCATCCTTACCTTCCATATGGGATATTCAGATGGTCTCAATATGGGAACTCTGATAGTCTCATATCGACTCTGAGTTGATGTCTTTGATGATTCCTCAGTTTTGGTAGGCTTAGTTGGAGTTTCTGTGTCAGACATGATTGTGTTTGGATCTTTTAACTGTATGTGTGTTAACAGAAGGCTCTGATACCACTTGTTAGGTCACATTTTCACTGTAGAGGGGGTGAATACAGTGTTTATTACAATCAAATCAAACTTCAAGAACTTATGTAACAGAAAACAAACTTTATTGAAACAATAAACTCTGTTACAATCTGAAACTGTTATCTCTCAGTGATGAACAAAATATCACGAGAGCTGCTAGGGTTATAGTAAATAATATTCTCGATAATGATAACACTTCTAGTGTAAACCCTATGTCTGTGTTTATATACTACACAGTTACAAGATAATCGCTAATTGATATGGAATATAATTCTGCTTCCTAAAATATATCAATCAGATATCTTTTATTCCAAGTATTCCATTCTTCACAGAATTCCTTCTTCATGCATATCTCTTCTTATGTTTATCTTGATCTTCTTAACTTTAATCAGCTACTGTCCTTATCTGATCGTCCTTCAGCACTTAAGATCTGATATCTATCTCCTGATGATATAAGTACTGATATCCCTTAAGTTCTGACTTCCAGTATAAGTACTGATCAGTTAAGTACTGATTTGTTCTGTTCAATTAAGATCTGAAATCTAAACATAAAACATATTAGCCATGACATTATCAAATATATCTAACAGGAATTGATTATGATGAAACATTTGCACCAGTTGCTAGGTTAGAAGCCATAAGGCTATTTTTGGCTTATGCTGCTCACAAAAAGTTTACTGTCTTTCAAATGGATGTGAAAAGTGCTTTTCTCAATGGAGAATTGGAGGAGGAAGTATATGTTGAACAACCTCCAGGCTTTGTAGATTCCAAACATCCAGATTATGTCTACAGGCTTGATAAAGCACTTTATGGACTTAAGTAAGCTCCTAGAGCATGGTATGGGACTTTAGCTCAGTTTCTTCTGGAAAGTGGATTCAACAGAGGAACAATAGACAAAACACTGTTCTACCTCAACCATGGAAAGGACTTACTTCTCGTCCAGATTTATGTTGATGATATCATTTTTGGGTCTACAAATGACAGACTTTGCAAGAAGTTTGCCAAACTGGTGCAGTCAAGATATCAGATGAGTATGATGGGAGAACTTAGCTATTTTCTGGGCCTTCAAGTCAAGAAGAATGAAGAAGGCACTTTTATTTGTCAAACTAAGTACACCAGAAACTTGCTAAAGAAATTTGGAATGCAAGATTGTTCAAGTGCATCCACTCCCATGGCCACTGCAACAAAACTGGATAAGGATACTGGTAAATCAGTAGATATTACTGATTACAGAGGTATGATTGGCTCTCTACTCTATCTATCTGCTAGTAGACCTGATATCATGTATGCTACCTGTCTTTGTGCAAAATTTCAAGCAGATCCAAGAGAACCTCACTTAACAGCTGTGAAAAGAATCTTTAAGTATCTTAAAGGAACAGCTGATCTGGGATTGTGGTATCCTAGAGAATCAGATTTTAAACTAATAGGTTACTCAGATGCAGATTTTGCAGGTTGCAAAATTGACAGGAAAAGCACAAGTGGAAGCTGCCAATTTCTTGGAGGCAGATTGGTTTCTTGGTTCAGCAAGAAACAAAAGTCAATTTCCACATCAACTGCAGAAGCAGAGTATATTGCTGCAGGAAGCTGTTGTGCACAGATTCTTTGGATAAAGAATCAGTTACTGGATTATGGGTTAACTTATTTCAAAATCTCTATTTACTGTGATAATCAAAGTGCTATTGCTATGACAGGTAATCCAGTTCAACACTCTATGACAAAGCACATCGGCATCAGGTACGACTTCATTAGAGAACATGTGGATGAAGGTACAGTGGAATTGCACTTTGTTCCAACAGATCAACAACTAGCAGATATCTTCACAAAACCACTGTGTGAAGCCACTTTTACAAGATTGGTAAATGAACTTGGAATGGTTTCAGGTTCTTTTTCTAAATATATATAGTTTTTTTTTGTTTCATTAGACTTTATGATCAGTATTTACAGAATGTAATCACTTTGTGTATTCTGTGATTAATTGAAATATGCGTTCAAGTACTGATTGTTGTCTGATATATGTTTCTAAACTCTGATAAGTGATATGTCTGTTTAAGTAACTATTCAATCCTATGAGGATAATTGTGCTAGATACTGACCTGGTAGTCTTCAATAAACAGATGATCCCATGTAAGAAGTAATTATTTATGTGGAAGTCTTACGACAGAAGCAAATTCTGATAATTGAGCTTAGTTGAGTTTACTTTGTTTATCTTATTACTAAGTCACAAATTAAAATAATGCTACTCATCTGTTAAGTTCTGATACTAGTAAAACTGCTGAATGTACTAAGTGCTGATAAACCTCACTTATCAAAAGAAAAAAACAAAAAGGATCAAAGAATAAAATCAGGTTCTCCTTTGAGATCTAGAGTAAAAATGTGGAAGGGACGACCCAAGTGCATTGCTGGTATTAAGTAAATATGCATTAGAAAAGCAAAATATTTTCTTGGTGACTTTTCACACTCTATGATTACTGGAGAAATACTCTGATAAAAGCATAAATTCTGATAAACAGTCGTGACTCACTTACACTGAGAAGCCACTGTAAAATAGAATTTAAAAAGATGCATAAAATTAGCACAAAACAGCTGAGGTGGACTCAAGCATGAACTCATTCATCAGTCAGTTTCAGGATAATGACAGCTCTTTAGCAAAATTTTAGTTATTCCTTATTTCTAAGATGTACTGAAGTGAATCAGACTTTACTCCTTGTCTGGAATTAACTTAATGCACACACTAATCACTCCATCTGAATGATGAAAATTACTGTGGTAGTCTATGTTGTTTTAGATAAACAGTCATTGTATCATTTTGCACTAACTCTGAGGACAAGTTCTGGTTGCATATTCTGACAATTAAGTTCTGAAGAGTATAACTCAGAACTTGTATGAGGATTTACTCAGATAGGCATTCCTTTTTCGAGTTAAGAAATTATGTTCTGATGACTGTTAAGTTCTGATATAAGTCTAAGTTCTGATATTACAGTCTAATTCTTTACTTGACTTATCTGTGGATAAAATTTGATAACAGTCTCGGTTCAAACTAGAATATGTTGAAGTGGAAGATTAATAGTCACTATGGTTAGGGTTAATGGTATTCGTACTTGAACAGTCCACTTTTACTTGTTTCTTGTGCGCATTCAACCATGTTTTCTCCTTCCAATGAATGTTATTCTTTTTCCAAGTCTGGGGAGACGAGGTAGAATTAATTCTACCTGTCAGCATTAAATACTTTTACGTCTCCTGGCATTCTCTTGCCTATATAAGCAGCCACTTCACATCAGCCTTCCCATCAAATTCTTTCTCACAAACTTACCTTCATACTTTTCTTTCAAAAATGCAATGGTCAGATACAACATGTTTTTGAACTACCAAAACTTCAATATGGAGCTAAGCTGTGCCGACTGGCAGCAGGAATGGCACGTCACGGCCATTCCTGAGGAGATATGGGACTCTGTCCCACAGGAGGTACTGACCCACCTCCTGTTCTTCTATATGGACTACCATCGCCATCTGGAGCGATTGGAGAAGGAAAGGCTGGAAGCTCTCCACCAGCAAGAGCGAATCATCCGACTCGCCATTCTGTTTGTCGAGAGTAGGAAGAAGAAATGATTTAATCTCGTCTTCTTCCTGTTTTTCTTCATCATCAGCTTTGTCAGGCTTCTTAGCTAGGACTAAGGCTGTTGATGTTAGGTTTAGCAGCTTAGGGAAATCTTGTATAAATTCTGATGTAATCTCAATTTCATGAATGTATTCACTTGATATATTAATGAAATTTGTTTTTGTTTCAAGATTTTGTCTCTAAGATATTTTGTAATGCATTGATAAATCCTGATTGATATTTTGATGACCATATAAATTATGTTTTAATTTAAGTTCTGACTTTCCTTTATCAGTACTTACTCATATGATTTAGCTTGGTCATTTTCACTTGACTTATTTTCAGAATATTAATGTTGCAGTGAAAAATAATTTCATAAGTGGGAACGGCTTCAATTTTGAATTAAAACTGTTTCACCTTAATTAATGGCATATCTGGGTAAGTGGAACGGTTTTTTTTCCTTGAAAACAGGCGAGTGGGTAAGTAATAATTACTGTTTTCTCGAGCCCAGTAACTATCCGTTATTACTGCATGTCTGACAGGTGTCCAACGGTAACATTTTTTTCAGAGTATAAGTACGACAGAGAGAGGATTTCTTTAATCTTTTATTTCCTTCATATTTTTTTTCTCTCTACTTGCTTTTACTCTCACTTTCTCTCATCTTCTCACGTTGGTTTTTCATACAGACATTTTATCAAACACCTAACAGGCACTTTTTCATCTAAATTTTTCACATGGCACCTAAGGATTTAATCATTGATGGAGCTAAGTTTGTTCCAAACAACTATGCTGCAATTCTTGATCATGCTGAAGCTCCATCTGAATTGCATTTTGTGCAAGATCTTCTTGCACACAGTGAGATTGGGTATGCATTAACCCAGCCTTCAGTCTTTTCGAGCCAACAAGTTCTGATGTTTTGGTGGACTGGGCACTTTGATGATGGTGGTAAACATGGCACTCCCAGTATTGTTTTCGAAGTGGGTAATTCATATTATGCAGTTACTCCTGGTACAATACGCAGGGCTCTACATCTCCCAGAAGAGTGTACTTTTTCAATTCCAGAGGAATCAGCTCTTCAGGAGTTAATGGCTAATTTGGGATATGAAAAAAGTTTGGCAAAACTTGGGTAGTTGAAACGGGCTCATATCAGAAGAGAATGGAGCTTCTTCTTCGACTGCATCACCAAAGCTTTTGGGAACAAATGTTCGAATTTTGATGCTATCCCAATTCTGAGTCAGCACATCGGGTATGCTATTATCAATCAAATCATTTTGATTTTGCAACTGGTATAATTGGTTTTATTGGGGATAGGATGACAGAGGATAGGAATGTTGTCTATTTTGCTAGATTCTGTCAACTTATTTATACTTTTTGTACTGATGAACCTCAATTAGTCAGTTCCTCAACCCCACCTTTTAAAGTTGCAAAACGCTACTTTAATGACCTGGTAAATGCTGACACTAAGAAATCAATGGTTAGACCATTACAAATTCCTCAGTCTGTAAAACAGATCCTAGTAAATGCTGATCCTGATACTTATAGATCTGTTTAGTCTGATGTCCAACCAACAACAAATACCCAAAAACCATCATCCTCAGCACCTACCACTCATTCTACTCAACCTACCCTCAGGACATATCTCAAATCCTATCTCTCCACTTCACAGACTGTTCAACCCTCATCCTCAGCACCTACTGTGAAGCCTTCATCCTCCAAGCCAAAGAGGACAAAGACTGTTCCTCAAACACCTCAAAAGAGAAGGAGGATTGCCTTGAGAGATGAATCTGATACTGAGGAACAGGTTCCTTCTTCAGAACCTGTTGTAAGTGAAGTTGAGAAAGAGACTTCTCAGAGGGATTCTGGAATTGGGGGAGCTAGGCTTCTTGTAATAACCCCAATTTTTGGAAATTTTTGAAACCCTTATGAATAGTGATTTTGCAGATTATGCTGAATAAGAAAACTTTTCATGCCACACTATGTAGGGGTTCTGTTATTGATATTCTGAGATTTTATTAGTACTCTATATGGTATATAAGTGTATGTAAAGATCGTCAGAATCCAATTCCAAACACTTTGATTTTTTCCGGAAATCCACTAGATACAGAAAGAATTGAGTATAAGGTAACATGATAAGAAGGATTTAAATTAAAGGATTATAAGAGAGGATCATAAAAGGAATATAATGTATTGAGAAAGGTTAAGGAAACCCAAGTAATAAGATCCCGGATATGATCTCTCAAACGATAAAAGAGAACGAAAGATAAGCGAACCGTAAAACAAATAAGTGACCAAGAGTCAAGCTTGTACAAGAAGCCAAGGATTGTGACATCATCAAACCACAAGATGTGGACAAGTGGAAGCATTATGACATGTGCAAGGTGACATAAGCATGACATAAGGGGAAGGAGATGTGGTTGATTTAAAACCACACAAAGTCAAGGTTAGAAAGGTAATTAACCAAAAACAAAACAAAAGCAACCAAGGCAAATCAAAACAAATCACAAAACACTTCTTTTCTTCATCTTGCTCTCGGCCCCTTTTCTTAAAAAATGAAGATCCAAGCTCCACCACTTACTATTTGGCAAGGTATTTATCTAAGCTTCCCCATGGATAGTTACATACTTCCTATAAATTAAGCTTCTAATTCCAAGCCAATCTTTTTTTATAAATCAAGGAAGAAGATGGTGAATAGTACTTCTTGAAATTAATTTTTTTTGTTCTTGATTTCTTTGAAAGATCAAGCTTGTAGGAGGTTAGATTAAGGCTTCCATGGGCATTCCAAGGATCTTTCATGGATTAAAAGCTTCAAAGAAGGTATAACTCTTCATGATCTTAGTTTTAGGTTTTGTTGTTTAGATTTCCTAATGTTTAGATGATGGGTTAGTGTAATGGGTGTGTAATCATGTTTAAAGCTTGTTATGAGTAGTTTAGTTGGTGAGAGGCATGATTATTGTGTGTTTAGAGATTGGTTGATTTTGTGATATTTTTGGAGTTGGAAATCTTGGTTATTAGTCAATGAACTTAAGTAAACTCTTAGTTCATAATTGAGAAATAAGTATGAATTGGTAATATTGATTTGTTGGGGCTGTTGTAATATGGTATGGATGGAGTTTTGATTGGATTGTGAATTGGGATTGATTGGTGGTTGAATTGGTTTGGTAAAATTTTGGGAAATCGCGTACACATAGCCGTCGTAATGTCCGGTTTACTTTAGACTGCTTTTGTTCATAACATTAGGACCCGAGAACTCCCTGCTAGGTTTTGACCATTGCCATGTTTAGATAGTTCATGTTACGAGCTTCATTTTGATATGTAGTTCGTTTGATTCCGATGTACGGTTTAGGAGAAACGGCCGTTTTAAGTAACGACGTTTCACGAACGAAACATTACCCCTCGCCTTACTTTGAAACATAGGTTAAAGACCTAAAAAGGGTTAAATAGTGTATGAATCAATTATGTTAAGTGTGTTAGGCAGTTGGTAAGACACTCGCGAAGGAATCGCCTTAAAACTCGTAATGGGTAATTTATAAAAAAATGGTGGAGCCGAGGGTACTCGAGTGACTTAAGAGAATCAGTAAGCGCAAAACGAACGTCAGAGTCTAAGTTGGTTAGAGTATAGATTTACAAGTGACTTTGGTTTAATTCCAGCTTACTTGTTGTTTATAGGTTACCAGACTCGTCCCGAGCCATTCGTAACCCCCAGTCGCTCAGGCAAGTTTTCTACCCGTATAACTGTTGTTGTGATGTATATGTGTATATGCATGATCTTGCGATAAATGCATATTGGTTATTAGCAAATTCTTGCGATATATTGTAGCATGTGATATGGTATATATGCATGCCTGTTTCATATTCTTGATATATATATCTGTTGGTTCAAATGCTTATAGTTGCATAATACCTATGCTAGAGATAAGCGATATTTCAGTTTACCATTAGTATAGGGGATCAAAAGGTGAACATAATTCTAAACCGGGAGTCGATGTTCCCGAGTATAATATATATATTTTATATATATATGGTTATAGTTTTCAAAACTATTAATCGAATAAGGTTTATTCGATAACTTTAACTTTATTTTATTTATTGAATATTATTTTGAATATTCATCCGAGGACTTATGACTCCTTTTATTGTATTAATTGAATATTATTTTGAATATTCATTCGAGGGCTTATGACTCCTTTATTTTATTATATGAATATTATTTAGAATATTCATTCGAGGGCTTATGACTCAGCTTATATTATTTAATGATTATTAATTGGATATTCATTTGAGGATGTATGACTCCTTTATTTTATTTAATGAATATTATTTATAATATTCATTCGAGGTATTATGACTCCGCTTATATTTATTAATATTCTTTATTTTATTAAAGAATAATGTTCGATAATCAAACTTACTTTTGATATTGAAATAAAGATATTACTTTCGTATAAGTATATCTTTGATTATTTACTATTCATTTCAAGTATAAGTTTTCCAACTTCCACCTCAATCATTCTTTATGGGAATATTATTTAAATAATAATATTCAGATATTTTCTAAATATATTGGGACTGATTTATTTTATTAAATCAACATTACTCCAAACACTCTTTAAAGTGTTTTCGAGTCTTCAAAATGATTTTTAAAAGTTAGAGCGGATCCCAAAACTCATTTTTTTATTTAAGATCTTCCTTTTAAAGGGGATTTAAATACTCGCTCAAAACCTGAGGGATCCGGCTCTATGGTGTATTTTATATTCGCAACAAGGTTGCAGTTTTGGTAAATGAATTGATTACTTACCCAACGTTCGGTAAGTAAGTCCATCTATCGAGTCGGCATAAGCAACATGGGCTCAGTGGGCGTCCATGATAGTGTAAGTGGCTCAGTGGGAGTCCATCAAATGCATAAGTGGCTGAGTGGCAGTCCAGCATAAGGTCCTATTGCGACCAGGGTGATGACCAGTAGGGAATTCGTCCATCTACTAGTAGAAAAGGTTACTTATTGGTATCTTTGCCTGATCAGCAAGATATCGGGTTTATGCCACAATTCTTTTTCCTTTCCCAAAATTCATTGGATGTTACAAACTCTGTTCATACTTTACATGACAGAGGTTTTCAGGAAATGTATAAAGAAGATGTATATGTGGATATATATATATATATATCAGAACTTAATGAAGTATATCATAACTTCATTTCCTTCAAAATATTTCAAAGATTGAATCTATTCAAGTCTTATCTTGTAGTCTCATCAGTGTGATGAACTTTTGAAACTAATTATAACTTGAACGGTGGTAGTTCAAGTAGTACTCGGAAAAGATATAAGTATATTGGAGTATCTTGTAACTTCATCTTTTAAACTTATATCTAGTAAATGATTATCTTATGCATATCAAAGACTTTCAGAAAAACGTTGAGACAAGGTTAGATATATGAGATCACCTTGCAACGATATTTATTTTTATACAGTTATAAACTGGAACTCTGTGTATATTATGCATGGAAGAGGACTTCCAAGATTTTGAAAAGTATATATGTATGTATACTAAATATTTTGCGACTTCATCGCATTAAGATATCAAACTTCGTTCATTTCTTTTGACCAAGACTTTCATGAGTACTATGAGAAGGCTCATATATTGTTAATCATTATACATATTATTTTGGTGGGCTTGCTGCTCACCCTTGCTTTCTTCTTTCATCACACAACATCAGATAGACAAGATGAACAGGACCAAGCTCCCAATTCGCGAGCGGATAGGAA
This sequence comes from Apium graveolens, assembly GCF_009905375.1. NCBI lineage: Eukaryota > Viridiplantae > Streptophyta > Magnoliopsida > Apiales > Apiaceae > Apium > Apium graveolens. Next base: position 112,005,956 of record NC_133648.1, on the reverse strand, counting down.
ATGTTCCGCAGTTTCCTATAGGCGTTGATGTCGCTGTAGCTGAGGTAGGAGCTACCAATAGGCTAGGCTTTCAACTTTTGATGTACCAGATTTATGTATATTTATGAATTGTAATAATGGCAAAGAAATGTAAATTTATTCAGAAACCCTTTTAAGGTGTATTGACAGATAATTATGGAATAAAATGACTTGTGATTATTTTTGGATATTCATCTCTGAGACTATAACTTATGGTGTGTGTGTTTATTATGGGGTCACAGTACAGAGTAGTTAATTGTTTACTAAGATTGGGTGTTATTAAGGGAAATGGAACTCGTGACAAGCCGAATCCCCGACCCCGGATTTGGGGCGTTACAGAAGTGGTATCAGAGCTAAGCGTTATAAACCTCAGAGATGATGTGACGTTAAGATAATAAGTTCACTAAGATAATAAGAACTCTTGCCAAGTTCATAGTCGGGCTACCTAACGTAGTACTGACAGTTAAAACCCTTATGGGAACCCTTATAAATATCGTGATAGAAGCGTAGTTCGTTATCGTATATGGTAGCGGGACTCCGAACCCTGAGGTTGAGGAGCAACAACTCGATGATGTTTTATTACTTATTGGAGATCAGATTATGGATCCGATAGAGCGTCCTAACGCGGGATCGGATGATGTTCATATTGAGGATATAGCGGTTGAGGATGTTGTCCTAGAAGGGATTGTTGCTAAGGAGGATCCCGTGGGGGATCCTGAAAAGAATGAATAAAGGACCACTGATGGATTAATGACCATGGTTAGGTCGACTACCAGAGGTAGGATTGGTCGGTCACTACCGGAGGTTCGTTCAAGTTTGTAAAGATAGTAGCCCCTTTAACGCGGCTTACTCGTAAGACTGAGAAGTTCGAATGGACAGAGAAATGCGAGAACAGCTTTCAAGAACTGAAGCAAAGGTTGGTGACGGCACCTATGTTAGCATTGCCGGATGGAAAAAGGAGATTTTATGATTCGTATTGACGCTTCGCATAAGGAATTAGGGTGCTTCTTATACAGTACAGCAAGGTAATCGCGTACGCATCAAGATAATTAAGGGAATATAAAATTTGATATCCCCACCCATGAGCTTGGGCTCGTGGCAATAATTTTGCCCTAAATATTGGAGGCACTACTTGTATGGAGAGAAGTGCGAGATTTACACAAGCCATAAGTGCTCTAGTGCATTTTCACGTAGAAAGAGCTCAACATACGCCAGAGGAGGCGGTTAGAGCTAATCAAGGATTACGATTATGAGATTCTTTATCATTCGGGGAAAGCCAATGTTGTGGCTGATGCCCTTAGTAAAAAGGGAGAGACTCAAGATGATAATGTCTTTGAGAGAGTTTATAAGAGGTTTTGAGAAAATGGAAATAGAAGTGAAGGTAATCGGAGCCGGTACCGAAAAGCTGTTTGAGATTGCAATACAGCCTGAATTATTGGAAAAGAACAGATTGTGCTAGAAAAAGTGATGAATGAAGGCAGAGAGCCAACAAATAGATAAGAGATTAATATCGAGAAAGATGATAAGGGAATAATGAGGCATTCCTACAGAATTTGGGTTCCAAATGTTCAAGAACTTAAAGATGAGATCTTAGATGAAAGCTAGTTTGAGGAATAAGATTTAGAGTAAACCCTGAACGTGATAGTCAGGGAGGTCGCCATCAAGATCGAAGGAACCCATAACATGATGAAGTGGAAAATGAGGATTTAAAATATGTAGGAGGACCCTGATTATGGGGAGGAGGAGGGAATGTTCAGACTAAGGAAACAGAAGTCGAGTAAGAAAAGGAGACCCGAGACGGTACTCCTATACGAAAATTTATGGACCTTTCTAGACAAAACTTAGACTATTATCCCCAACCACCACCCTGAGGAAACAATGCGGTGAGAAATTATTTCAGGACCTTTAAGTCGCTAAGCCCTTAGAGTTCCAAGGAACAAGCTGAACCAGTTGAGACAAGAGCCTGGCTAAAGGAAATATAGGAATCATTTGAGATTCTAAATGATGGACGAATCACAAAAGACTATTTTTGTCACTTACCCTCCTAAGAGAAGGGCCACCACTGGTGAAAGACCAAGAAAGGCACGGAGCCAGAGGTTAGAATAAACTGATTAAAGTTCAGTCAATTATTTTCGGGAAAGTAATTCCCAAAGATAAGGAGATAGTGTAAAAGCTTTGGAGCTAGAACAAAAGCGGATGAGTATGATGAATTATGAATCTAAGTTGTAAAAGTTATCAAAATTCGTTCTGAGGACACGAATCCAGAATGACAGGATGTTTGAAATCAATGCTTATGTTGTGTTGGTTCATGAAATAATGATAAGAGAAAGGGAAATAAAAAGAAACTGAAGTGGAAAGGAATATAAAGGCAATAGAGTTTGAGGAATGATAAGGGAGTTGGGTATGAGGAAACCCTAAAGACTCGTAGCAATAGAAATAGAAAAGTATGCATTCGTCAGGATGAGGGTAATTCACCATGGGTTAAATTTGATGGGTGAAGGCATAAGAGATACATATATTTTATCCCCTGTAAGTTGGGAGGATTCGAGGAAACCTTGAGATAATTCGAAGGATAAATAATGAGACGCTGATAGATTAAGGAGACAAGGAAGTAAGAAATTAGGAAAATTGGATGAAGGAAGTGACCTTCAAGAATGTGAAGTGTAAGACCGGTGGCTCGATACCCAGAAAGGGAGACGCCAGGTATGAAAGATATCCCAACATTGAGGTGACTGTTGAGATGAACAACAAAAGTAAATAAGGAATTATTAAGAAGAGGTTCACGTTGAACACGACCAATATCTTCCAGAACATCCTTGTTATCGTTACCAAATTAGGCAAGAAAAGCGGATAACCGTTGTTATCTTTTGGAGGCCATATTGATTGACCTCATTTTGAATACAGGTGTTATTGTGAAAATTAGGCATATACTATCGAGGTGGGAATGATTGAATAAGACACCCTTATCAGGGATATATGACTTGATTATCCATGGAAGGATGCATGTACCTTTTTAAAGGTGGAATTAAGGATAGAACATCGGTAACTTAAAATGAATCCTAGGGGAATGCATAAAGGTTGGCATTTCACCCTTAATAGGGATAGTATGAGTTTTGACAGTATGAATCGGAAAGGATTAAGGTAATAACAACCTTTAAGAATCAGTGGAGAAATTTTTTCAGAAGTATATAGACAATGATTCCGGTATTAATAAATGGTATCTTGATATGCCATGTATCTAGGGAATACAGGAGGAACGATTCAAGGATAACCTTAGAGGTTTTACAAGGAGAAGGGTAATATTCAAAATTCTCAAGAATAGAAATGTTGATAAAGGAAATATGACGTAATTATAATGATGCCAAGTGGGGCACGTGTTAAACCACGAGAAAGTATGGATTGAACCAGTAAAGGTTAAAATTGTTCAGGGCAATTAGGACCTAAGACAAAAGATGATCTAAGTACGATCGAGAGTCAGTCGCGACAGTGATTAACCTCTAAAGACTGAGGCAATAACTTATGGAAAAATGGTGATATTTTTTTTTACTCATCAGATTTAAAGGAAAACATCTTCACATAAGCTGTGATTGAAATGAGGTAGAAAATTTATTTGGAGGTGGTTAAAATGACATTGACTGTAAGGAAATTTTACTATCAGGAAAGGCCAAAGAGGTGGCCGACACTTTAAAGGTAAGAGGATAATTATAGGTGCTTGTGCCAAAGGAATACAGTGATGATGGTTAAAGCTATGAAGGTTGTATTATGGTTTGGAAGATTGACATTCCTTCTGATGACTGTGCAATACCCGACCGTAGTAGTAGTTGGTAAAGGTTTAATTTGTGTAATCGCCATGAGCGGGCTATCTATCTTAGAAGGTACTATCTTGAGAATAAGCCAGGACCATATTCCAAAAAGGACCAAACAAACCTTTGAGTTAAGTCTTCTATTTAAGGCATACGATTAAGAATGGTATTTACCTGCTATCGTTGCTTTGACTGAAACTCTTCTGCAATTTTATCTACTTCATGTCATGAAAGTACGTCAGAGTTTGGAGTGTTCTTCATGAATCATGAATGGTGATTATGTTACCTCCTTAGAAGGATTTGATACGACATGTATGGACTCCGTATGGTTAGATATTAAGATTTCATGGGACGTGAATGACTACAGTAGGTCAGTGGTGGACCATAGTAAGGCAGCAATGATTCTGCGAGTAATGAGCTGATTACAACCGTGAGAGTTGTATTTGAATGGATGTTGAGATTGAGTACCACTAATCGGGTCGTGGTAGTGTATAAGTTATCATTGATAGACTAATTAAGTAGAGTATCTACCTATTGAATATTTATTCTTTCTTATCAATAGAGAGTCGTATTATTATATGAGGAAGGTTGCGATGCAAGCATAGAATTCTAGTAACGATGATGTCTAGAATGAGATCCCAGATTCAATTTTCGATATCGAGGGAGTTTCAAAGGTGATTGTGTATAAGCTCGAGGAAGAGCATGCGTCCATAGAATGATGGACGGAATAGCGAAAATATTTAGGCATGTGAAATACGTTGCTATAATACTTGATGTTGATATATACCCATATGTTTTGTTCTCCTATGACAAACCTCTATAGTTCAGAGGTAGGTTCCAAGCCAGATATTTTGTGGCAGTATATTTTTTTATATATATACAATTCTCTTCAATTCGTTATTTTCTCTTCTTTTCATTTCATATAAACTGAGAAGAACAACCCTTCAAGAAGGGGAGGTATTGCCGAATGTCTATCTATCTGTGTGATAGAAGCCGAGTAGGATACCAGCTATTGTTTAATTGCTTGTCAAGTACTAAAGGCTGGCCACCTTCTGTACTAACTATGCAATGTAACAAGTGTTCATGATCATAGTGATCTCTCAATGAATTCTTTTACTTCTATATGATGGATCAAGCTTTCAAAAATAGAAACAGGTGAAAAAGGAGTAGTAAAGTTGTGGTAGTATTCAGAATGGAAACACATTCGTGATACTAAGGTTGACGTGGTTATTAAAAGGTTATAGAACGCTAATGAGCAAAAGTATAACCAGTATAATATTAGGAATGAAAGGTAGTAGCGATTACGAACTGGAAAAGAATGGGTATTGAGAAGCAAAAGCTCTAATGCTAAAAGCTATAATGAGAGTCTGTGCAATAGACTTGAAGGAAATTGGAATGATCACTTAACACGGATTGAGTTTTCTTACGACAATAGATCATATGTCATTATCGAGATGTCGCCTTATGAGATCCTTGAGGGAAGACAATGTCGATCTCCCTTATGTTAGGATGAAGTTGTAGAGCGCAAGATGCTCGGACCCGCAGTAGTCCAAAGGACCAAGGATATAATAGATCTAATCAGAGGACGGATGGTAGTAGCCAAGATGGACATAAGAAGTATGTTGATTTGACACGAAAGGACAAAGAATAGGAAATAGGGGACCTAGTGTTTTTAAAGGTATTCCCTTGGAAACCCTTGGAAAGGATTGATGAGATTCGGAAAGAAAGGAAAGCTAAGTCCACAATTTGTCAGACCCTTGGATATACTAAAACATATTGGGAAGTTAGCATACGAGCTAGCCCTACCCCCGAACATGTAGCAAGTTCATAACGTGTTCCACGTATCAATATTAAGAAAGTATAATTCGGATGCCAGACAAATAAGGGCATATGAGCGCATAGACATGCAACACGACGTAACCTATATGGAGCAACCATGAAGGGTTATAGATTGAAAAAAGGAACAAGTGTTTAGGAGAAGGGCTATCAAACTATTCAGAGTTTGATGGAAGAGCCACAATGTGGGAAAATTTATTTGAAAATTTGAAAGTGCAATGCTAAGAAAGTATCCCTATTTGTTTTCTATCTGATTCCGGGACGGAATCCTTTTAAGGAGGGGAGACTGTAATAACCCCAATTTTTGGAAATTTTTGAAACCCTTATGAATAGTGATTTTGCAGATTATGCTGAATAAGAAAACTTTTCATGCCACACTATGTAGGGGTTATGTTATTGATATTCTGAGATTTTATTAGTACTCTATATGGTATATAAGTGTATGTAAAGATCGTCAGAATCCAATTCCGAACACTTTGATTTTTTCCGGAAATCCACTAGATACAGAAAGAATTGAGTATAAGGTAACAGGATAAGAAGGATTTAAATTAAAGGATTATAAGAGAGGATCATAAAAGGAATATAATGTATTGAGAAAGGTTAAGGAAACCCAAGTAATAAGATCCCGGATATGATCTCTCAAACGATAAAAGAGAACGAAAGATAAGCGAACCGTAAAACAAATAAGTGACCAAGAGTCAAGCTTGTACAAGAAGCCAAGGATTGTGACATCATCAAACCACAAGGTATGGACAAGTGGAAGCATTATGACATGTGCAAGGTGACATAAGCATGACATAAGGGGAAGGAGATGTGGTTGATTTAAAACCACACAAAGTCAAGGTTAGAAAGGTAATTAACCAAAAACAAAACAAAAACAACCAAGGCAAATCAAAACAAATCACAAAACACTTCTTTTCTTCATCTTGCTCTCGGCCCCTTTTCTTAAAAAATGAAAATCCAAGCTCCACCACTTACTATTTGGCAAGGTATTTATCTAAGCTTCCCCATGGATAGTTACATACTTCCTATAAGTTTAAGCTTCTAATTCCAAGCCAATCTTTTTTTATAAATCAAGGAAGAAGATGGTGAATAGTACTTCTTGAAATTAATTTTTGTGTTCTTGATTTCTTTGAAAGATCAAGCTTGTAGGAGGTTAGATTAAGGATTCCATGGGCATTCCAAGGATCTTTCATGGATTAAAAGCTTCAAGGAAGGTATAACTCTTCATGATCTTAGTTTTAGGTTTTGTTGTTTAGATTTCCTAATGTTTAGATGATGGGTTAGTGTAATGGGTGTGTAATCATGTTTAAAGCTTGTTATGAGTAGTTTAGTTGGTGAGAGGCATGATTATTGTGTGTTTAGAGATTGGTTGATTTTGTGATATTTTTGGAGTTGGAAATCTTGGTTATTAGTCAATGAACTTAAGTAAACTCTTAGTTCATAATTGAGAAATAAGTATGAATTGGTAATATTGATTTGTTGGGGCTGTTGTAGTATGGTATGGATGGAGTTTTGATTGGATTGTGAATTGGGATTGATTGGTGGTTGAATTGGTTTGGTAAAATTTTGGGAAATCGCGTAAACTTAGCCGTCATAATGTCCGATTTACTTTAGACTGCTTTTGTTCATAACATTAGGACCCGAGAACTCCCTGCTAGGTTTTGACCATTGCCATGTTTAGATAGTTCATGTTACGAGCTTCGTTTTGATATGTAGTTCGTTTGATTCCGATGTACGGTTTAGGAGAAACGGCCGTTTTAAGTAACGACGTTTCGCGAACGAAACATTACCCCTCGCCTTACTTTGAAACATAGGTTAAAGTCCTAAAAAGGGTTAAATAGTGTATGAATCAATTATGTTAAGTGTGTTAGGCAGTTGGTAAGACACTCGCGAAGGAATCGCCTTAAAACTCGTAATGGGTAATTTATAAAAAAATGGTGGAGCCGAGGGTACTCGAGTGACTTAAGAGAATCAGTAAGCGCAAAACGAACGTCAGAGTCTAAGTTGGTTAGAGTATAGATTTACAAGTGACTTTGGTTTAATTCCAGCTTACTTGTTGTTTATAGGTTACCAGACTCGTCCCGAGCCATTCGTAACCCCCAGTCGCTCAGGCAAGTTTTCTACCCGTATAACTGTTGTTGTGATGTATATGTGTATATGCATGATCTTGCGATAAATGCATATTGGTTATTAGAAAATTCTTGCGATATATTGTAGCATGTGATATGGTATATATGCATGCCTGTTTCATATTCTTGGTATATATATCTGTTGGTTCAAATGCTTATAGTTGCATAATACCTATGCTAGAGATAAGCGGTATTTCAGTTTACCATTAGTATAGGGGATCAAAAGGTGAACATAATTCTAAACCGGGAGTCGATGTTCCCGAGTATAATATATATATTTTATATATATATGGTTATAGTTTTCAAAACTATTAATCGAATAAGGTTTATTCGATAACTTTAACTTTATTTTATTTATTGAATATTATTTTGAATATTCATCCGAGGACTTATGACTCCTTTTATTGTATTAATTGAATATTATTTTGAATATTCATTCGAGGGCTTATGACTCCTTTATTTTATTATATGAATATTATTTCGAATATTCATTCGAGGGCTTATGACTCAGCTTATATTATTTAATGATTATTAATTGGATATTCATTTGAGGATGTATGACTCCTTTATTTTATTTAATGAATATTATTTATAATATTCATTCGAGGTATTATGACTCCGCTTATATTTATTAATATTCTTTATTTTATTAAAGAATAATATTCGATAATCAAACTTACTTTTGATATTCAAATAAAGATATTACTTTCTTATAAGTATATCTTTGATTATTTACTATTCATTTCAAGTATAAGTTTTCCAACTTCCACCTCAATCATTCTTTATGGGAATATTATTTAAATAATAATATTCAGATATTTTCTAAATATATTGGGACTGATTTATTTTATTAAATCAGCATTACTCCAAACACTCTTTAAAGTGTTTTCGAGTCTTCAAAATGATTTTTAAAAGTTAGAGCGGATCCCAAAACTCATTTTTTTATTTAAGATCTTCCTTTTAAAGGGGATTTAAATACTCGCTCAAAACCTGAGGGATCCGGCTCTATGGTGTATTTTATATTCGCAACAAGGTTGCAGTTTTGGTAAATGAATTGATTACTTACCCAACGTTTGGTAAGTAAGTCCATCTATCGAGTCGGCATAAGCAATATGGGCTCAGTGGGCGTCCATGATAGTGTAAGTGGCTCAGTGGGAGTCCATCAAATGCATAAGTGGCTGAGTGGCAGTCCAGCATAAGGTCCTATTGCGACCAGGGTGATGACCAGTGGGGAATTCGTCCATCTACTAGTAGAAAAGGTTACTTATTGGTATCTTTGCCTGATCAGCAAGATATCGGGTTTATGCCACAATTCTTTTTCCTTTCTAAAAATTCATTGGATGTTACAAACTCTGTTCATACTTTACATGACAGAGGTTTTCAGGAAATGTATAAAGAAGATGTATATGTGGATATATATATATATATATATATATATATATCAGAACTTAATGAAGTATATCATAACTTTATTTCCTTCAAAATATTTCAAAGATTGAATCTATTCAAGTCTTATCTTGTAGTCTCATCAGTGTGATGAACTTTTGAAACTAATTATAACTTGAACGGTGGTAGTTCAAGTAGTATTCAGAAAAGATATAAGTATATTGGAGTATCTTGTAACTTCATCTTTTAAACTTATATCTAGTAAAAGATTATCTTATGCATATCAAAGACTTTCAGAAAAACGTTGAGACAAGGTTAGATATATGAGATCACCTTGCAACGATATTTATTTTTATACAGTTATAAACTGGAACTCTGTGTATATTATGCATGGAAGAGGACTTCCAAGATTTTGAAAAGTATATATGTATGTATACTGAATATTTTGCGACTTCATCGCATTAAGATATCAAACTTGGTTCATTTCTTTTGACCAAGACTTTCATGAGTACTATGAGAAGGCTCATATATTGTTAATCATTATACATATTATTTTGGTGGGCTTGCTGCTCACCCTTGCTTTCTTCTTTCATCACATAACATCAGATAGACAAGATGAACAGGACCAAGCTCCCAATTCACGAGCAGATAGGAAATGTTCCGCAGTTTCCTATAGGCGTTGATGTCGCTGTAGCTGAGGTAGGAGCTACCAATAGGCTAGGCTTTCAACTTTTGATGTACCAGATTTATGTATATTTATGAATTGTAATAATGGCAAAGAAATGTAAATTTATTCAGAAACCCTTTTAAGGTGTATTGACAGATAATTGTGGAATAAAATGACTTGTGATTATTTTTGGATATTCATCTCTGAGACTATAACTTATGGTGTGTGTGTTTATTGTGGGGTCACAGTACAGAGTAGTTGATTGTTTACTAAGATTGGGTGTTATTAAGGGAAATGGAACTCGTGACAAGCCGAATCCCCGACCCCGGATTTGGGGCGTTACACTTCTCAAGAGGCTTAGAAGAATGACAGTTCATGACACTCCAAAGGAATCCAAATCAACAAAGAGATACAAGAAACAGAGGGCACACAGGCTAGTTTCAGATGATGAAGAGGAAGCAGCTAAGGAAGGGGATCAGGAATCTCTGATCTCACAAGACAAGGAATTTGCTCCAGTCACTTCTTCTCCATCAACTCCATCTCAAGAAGCTGTTTTTAAAAAGGCTAACACACCATCTGTGTCTCATGTTGATCCAGGTACAAGTGCTGATATTGATGTTCAAAACTTGGTTGTGCCTGAAGTAATTCTCTTAGAAGCTTCAACAACAACTAATCCTTCAACAACACCTGTTACTGATGCTGTTCAAACTCCAGAGTTATCTACAACACCTTCTCTGCATCAAGATGCTGATGATCAGACTTTAGGTGAGCATCAGGATATGGCTGTTGATCAGAACTTAGAACTAGATCAGCAATTAGAGGATGCTGAAGCCTCTATTATTACTCACACTGTTGTCTTATCAGAAGATACTGATTCTTTAAGTTCTGATGCTGTAAATGCTGGAGATACTGGTGATGCTGCTCCAACTACAGATGCTGATGCAGCAGGTCCTTCAGGACATGCTCCTCAACAGACTATTCTAAAGTCTGAACTGGTTAAGAAGTTTGTTACCAGAGAAGCACCAGTACCTTGGAGTGAAACTCCTGCAGGACAGGAGTGGACTAAGGAATGGAACTCAGTTTCATGTGTTCCAACTGAAAAGCATCTTGCTGAGCACTTGACTAAAGCTGATGAAATGTTAAATTCTGATGATTTCAAAACCCAGCTTAGAGTCACTGCATTGAGTACTAAACATCTACAAGGTCTTCACTCAACTACTCATGCAGAGCTACACAAGATTCAGGAAGAATTTATCAAACAGGAACAAGTTTGGAAAATTGATAAGAAAAAGTTCTTCAAACCTACCTTTGACAGGATTGCTTATATTGAGAAGACTCAAGATCATCAACAAGCTCAGATTGATGATATTCTGAAAAATCAAGCTTCTCAGCAATCACAACTGACTGAAATCCAATCCTCAGTGGAATTGCTTATCTCTCTTTTACTTCCTGCTGATGCCAAAAAGGGGGAGAAAGTAATTAAGTCCAAATGCAAGACTGACAAGACACTGACAGGAAAGGATGATGAAAAAGATGATCAAGGAAACCCTGGAATGGGTAGAGGTCATAGTCAAGGTAGAAGATTCACATCAAGAAAAGCTGAAATCACAAGTCACAGGACAAGTTCTGATACTGGGAAAAGAATAAGTTCTGCTGCTGGTAAAAGGATAAGTTATTTCTTCAGGAAAATCCAGGAATGGACTTGGAAAGTTTAATGGAAGAAGAAGCCAGGTTTAAATCAGAGAAAGTCACATCTAAATCTGAAGCTTCTGGTAAAAAGCCACTTCCAAAACTCAAAGGCATTGTGATCAAAGAAATGATACAAACTGAAGCAACATTGGCTAGATCACAACCGCAGATAGATCCAAGATCCAAGGGTAAAGAAAAGGTTGGTGAACCTATCAAGGTTTATGTGCCTCCTGAGGATGAAGAAATTACTGATGAAAAGGATAATCTTGCTCTGACTTCAAGAAAAGTTCTTAAAACAAACTCTGACATGGCTCAAGTTGTTCAGAGTCAAGAAATTGTAAGTTCTGATATTCAGAAGAAGTAAGTAACCTCTGACATAGCTCAAGTTAACTTGATATTAGAAGATAGACCAAAGACACTCCTACCAGGATTCACTAAAGCAAAACAGACTCAACCTTTGAAGACTACTGCAAGTGGTTTTGAAGCTAGAGTAGTTATTGGAAAGGAAGCAAGAGATAAAACTGGATTGGGAAGTGCTGATGAAAGAAGAATACATAATACTACCAATGATCCAACTTCCTTGAGTGAACCAGGTATTGGAGCAACTCCTGAGAGATTGAATCAACTGGAATCTGTACAGATGGTTTACCATACCTACTTGAAAGAATACATCTTATTGTATTTCATGACAGATGGTAGGGTTTATCATATAAGACAAAATGCCATTCTATTGAAGTATTTTGAAGAATTGGAGCATGTACTATTCTTACTTCAAGTGGATGACAGAATAACAAGAACTGCTGCAAACTATTTGAAAGAACAGATTCAGAGACAGAAAAGGCTTTATTCTGTTAAGTCTGACAGCACATACGTTCCAAAGTACAGAGATCAAAATGGTGATATAGTTGAAATGAAGCCCAACACTGCTAAGATTATAACTACCTTTCTGGGGTACAGGGCTGTTGAATTCAATCTTGAGTCTGATAAAGCTTATTTGATCAGACTGGATCAGGATATAAGAAAAGCAAAGATCAATGATCTCAGAGCTGCAATCTTTCAAATTGGTGAAGATACTGCAGAGCTTAAAGATGCCAAAAGGAGAATGATTGATGAACTTAGATATGCTGAGAGATGTTTGTTGAAGAATTATCTCAGAACAACTCCTGACATCAGAGAGATCAGATGATGAAGCCAAGTCGAAGATCTACAGCTGCTTAAATTCTGATATTTGTACAGATTGAAGTTGTTATCAGAAGTTGAATATTGGTAAAGCTTTAAGGACTGTAAGTTGTAGTTATCTAGTCTAATTCTCATGCATTTGTACTTAATGTTTTTGACATCATCAAATATCTGTTAAACTTGTATATTATGCTAATTTACAAGTTGGGGGAGATTGTTAGATATATTTGATAATGTCATGGCTCATATAATTTATGTTTAGATTTCAGATCTTACTTAACAGGACAAATCAGTACTTAACCGTTGATCAGTACTTATACTGGAAGTCAGGACTTAAGGATATCAGTACTTATATTATCAGGAGATAATCATCAGAAGTTAGATATCAGAACTTAAGTGCTGAAGGATGATCAGATAAGGACAGTAGTTGATTAAAGGAAAGAAGATCAAGATAAACATAAGAAGAGATATGCATGAAGAAGGAGTTCCGTGAAGAATGGAATACTTGGAAGAAAAGATATCTGATTGATATATTTTAGGAAGCAGAATTATATTCCATATCAATTAGCGATTATCTTGTAACTGTGTAGTATATAAACACAGACATAGGGTTTACACTAAAAGTGTTATCATATTCGAGAAGATTATTCATTGTAACCCTAGCAGCTCTCGTGATATTTGTTCATCACTGAGAGGTAACAGTTCCATAGTGTAACAGAGTTTATTGTTTCAATAAAGTTTGTTTTCTGTTACTTAAGATTTTAAAGTTCGATTTGATTGTATTATACACTGTATTCACCCCCTCTACAGTGTGTGACCTAACAGGTTAATACCTAATTTTGGTTATTAAAAACTTAAATAAATAAATAGTATTATATATCCACTATACTACTAAATTATTAAAATAATACACACATAGTCTACTTATTCTATTAAACTACAAGGACAACTTATCATATTATTAAAAAAAGTAGTATTATATATCCGCTAAACTACTAAATTCTTAAAATACTAGATTTATTATACTTATCCTACTAAACTACGACCATAGGTGATTTTATTATATTTTTATAAATTTATTATTATTATATATCTATGTAAATAATTTTAAAATATAATATGACGGAATTAATAAAAACATTAAATATTAACGGGAAACGTACATCACACGGGATATAAGCTAGTACTATAATAATAACCTGAATGAGGTATAATTTGGTTCAACGGTTATCCCCTAATTTTGGTTATTAAAAAAATTAAACAAATAGTATTATATATCCGTTAAACTATTAAATTATTAAATAACTACACACATAGTTTATTTATCTTACTAAACTACAATTAAAATTTATCCTATTATTAAAAAAATAGCATTATATATCTGTTAAACTACTAAATTGTTAAATTACTACATATAGTATAATTATCCTACTAAATTTCGACCACATGTTATCCTATTTTTTTATAAATTTATTATTATTATTATTATTATTATTATTATTAATATTATATATTTATATAAATATTTTATAATTATAATATGATGGGATAACTAACATTTAAAATATTAACGAGAACCGTGCATGGCACTGGATTTGAGCTAGTATGATATAATAAGCAGAATGAGTTATATTTTAGTTCAACGGTTATCCTTATTTTAATTATTAAAGATAAAAATAAATAGTATTATATACATGTTAAACTACTAAATTGGTAAAATACTAGATATAATCTCCCTGTTCCGCTAAACTATGACTAAAACTTATCCTACTAAACTACTATCACAGTTTCTCCTAGTTTTTTATTAATTTTATTATAAATCTATAATTATTATATATTTATATAAATCTATTAAAGTTATTATACAATTGGATAGACAAAATTTTAAAATTATTTGAATATTAATGAACCCGTGTATCACACGCAAAAAACTAATATACTACTGGAATTAAACCTCAAACCTCAATAAATTACTACTCTATATATTATTAATAATCTTAATTATGTTATAACTTTTTATAGACCCGCGACCCTTTAATATAAATTAATAATTTGCTAAATTTATAAAATAATAATTTGTTTTATTAAAACATCCAATTCTAAATAATATATAAATTAATAATTTTATTTGATATTAAAGTTAAATATTTAGTCAAATATTTATTTTAAAAATAACACTACACTGACTACTTTTGAAATTGATTTTGATCTTCTACTTGATCTTGTACTTTATAAATTAATATATTAGTGTATTAATTATGGAGTTAGTGTTAGAGGTAGTTATCAAAATTTGGTATAATTTGGAATGATTGTTATTGGTTTAATTAATGTCAATTCTTTCATTATTATTAAATAGATCTATATCCCGTTTGAGGCACATGTATTCTGTATTATGAAATATTTTAAAATTTATATACATACTTGTTAAATAGATATATAATATGTTGTGACTTATGAGAAGTTAGTTTTGTGTGCGCACTGATCTCTAGTGTAAGTACGAGCTTTTCCGGTTTTTATATTCTATAATTCGTGCGAGACATAAACTTTTTTCTAAACTCACATATGGACCGTGTTCATATTACATAAATGAAGTATATGTTATGTTGTAAGATTATCTTTTTTTTTCTAATTTTGGATCGAATAACATATATATAATATTTGTAAAATATGTACTTTGAAGTGTTTTAAATTTTGGAATTTTACAATTGGTGTCATCGAGCATGAACATTCATAATTATTTGACAAGATTATGTTAATCGATTAAGAAAAAATTTAGTTTATTTGCTTTAGTTGCCTTAATTTTTTATTTTGGGTTTGAAGTATTCACCGTAGTGATTGTCAGTCTTTTTCATCACACGTGTTAAAAATAAAAATGAATTGTTTTTAAAAAAAAATAACCAATGCATTTTGTTAATAGTGCGATAAGTGAGTTACATGATTGTTGATCTTGACATCTCATGAACGAGAAGTATGTGTCGTAATATTAATAATTCTCTAGTTTGTTTAAATATTTTTCTTATATAAATGAAAGTTTTGTTATATCTATATACGTTTGAAATTTTTTAGCAGTACATCACATTTAGCCTTAAAATTTTCAGTCTGATCTTCATTTATATTTAGTTTTCGCCGTTTTATGATAATGATACTTTATTATAAAAGTTCTTTATATTATCATAATAAGATAAATTTATACATATATATAGTAACTCTTAATTTTAGATAATGAAGTAGTAATAAATATAGGTAATAATGAGTCATACTAATTAATACTACAAGAATATTCAGTTCGATGCAACTAATACATGCATATTAAATGAAATAATAATTAATATACAATTGTGAGGGGTAATTTAGTAATTTTAATATGAATAAAATGTCTCATTCAACCCTCTAGTTTCTCAATCTAAATACGTTTGAAAATTTAAACAGTACATCACATTTAGCCTTAAAAATTTCAGTCTGATCTTCGTTTGTATTTAATTTTCGCTGTTTTATGATAACGATGCTTTATTATAATAGTTCCTTGTATTATCATAATAATATTATATATATATATAGTTATATATATTAATTTTAGATAATGCAGTAGTCATAAATATATGTAATAATGAGTCGTACTAATTAATACTACAAGCATATTAAGGTAGATGCAACTAATACACGCATATTAAATAAAATAATAATTAATCTACAATTTTAAGGGGTAATTCAGTAATTTTAATATGAATAAAATGTTTCATTAAACCCCCTATTTGCTCAATCTAAATACGTTTGAATTTTTTTTTCAAATACATCACATTTAGCCTTTAAAAAAATTCAATTTTGATCTTCTTTTATATTTAGTTTTCGCTGTTTTACGATAACGATACTTTATTATAATAGTTCCTTGTATTATCATAATAAGATAAATATATACATACATATATATATAGTTATAACTCTTAATTTTAGATAATGAAGTAGTAATAAATATACGTAATAATGAGTCATACTAATTTATACTACAAACATATTAAGTTAGATGCAACTAATACATGCATATTAAATGAAATAATAGTTAATTTACAATTAAGATGGGTAATTTAATAATTTTAATATGAATAAAATGTATCATTAAACCCCCTGGTTGCTCAATCTAAATACGTTTGAATTTTTTTAAAAGTACATCATATTTAACCTTAAAAATTTCAATATGATTTTTATTTATATTTAATTTTCGCCATTTTATGACAACGACGCTTTATTATAATAGTTCCCTGTATTATCATAATAAGATTAATATATACATTTATATATATATATATATATATATATCATAGTTATAACTATTAAGTTTAGATAATGAAGGAGTAATTAATAAACCTAATAATGAGTCATACTAATTAATACTAGAAGCATATTAAGTTAGACACCATTAAATCATGCATATTAAATGAAATAATAAATAATATACAATTATGAGGGGTTATTTAGTAATTTTAATATGAATAAAATATCTCATTAAACCCCTTAGTTGCTCAATCTAAATACGTTTAAATTTTTTTAGCAGTGCATCACATTTAGCCTTAAAAATTTCAGTCCGATCTTCGTTTATATTTAGTTTTCGACGTTTTATGATAACGATGCTTATTATAATAGTTCTTTTATTATCATCATAAGATAATGTTAGAATAAATTGATGATAACAGTATATAAACTATCACAGTTTATTTATCAGTATTTAATATCAGAATTTAGCAGAGGTGACGTCATTAACAGTTGCCATCAGCATTTGATGATCAGTATTTGACATCAACATTTGGTCACTTCAGGTGAAAGTCAGAAGATATCGAAAGAGGAAAGAATTTGCAGAATACATGTCGGTGTAGGACTTTAGTTCTTGTAGCAATCAATACATGGATATGTTTTAGGATTTCTTATTATAATGGAATAGGATTCTGTAGATTTTGAGTATAACTATAACGACTCGTGTATTTTTCTTTTTATTTCTAATATTTAAAAGTGTAATAGTGGAATAAATAATTAAATAAAATGTGTGTTCTGACATTGGCAGCAGTTGTTGATTGTTATTTATTTATTGGTGATATGTTGGTATGAGGATTGGATTATGTGATCTATTTGTGAGTTATACGATTTTATTTCGCCTATAAAAGTAATTTTATTACAGTTTTAATTTCATAAATATTTGGATGATCTCTAAAATTGGTTTTATAATTTTATAATTTCAATAATTATTTTTAGAACTTTATAAAATTGAGAAATCAATATTTCATTAATTATTTATTTTTAAATGATTTTCTGAGTGTGTTTAGTTGTAAAATCCATATTTAATTATGGAAATCTTTAAAAATCATGAAACTTATATTTTATTAAGTTGGTATTATTCTGAGATATTTAAAATTATTTTGAAAATTTTCGGGATTCGTTTCACCCGTACGTCATTTCGTTATTTGTTGAAAATCGGTTACAAAGTGCACCTTAAAAATTGTTTTTAAAATTTCAAAATTTATGTTTTTATAAACTTCAGGATATTTCTGAAATTTTAAGAGTATTTTGAAATTATTTTGATATGTTTAATTCGCATTCTGTTACGTTAAAAATAAGAATTTGGGTTAAAAATCAAGTCCCTCGATATTCAGGGATACGTGTTAACAACTTATAATAAGAAGTTAACATGTATTCAATTTTGTAGGACACGTGTTAACAACATCTCAATTCCTAAAATATCAATCTCTTATCTCGGCTGTTTTCTTTTTTTTGCCCTACTGCTCTCGGCTTCTTCTTCTTCTTCTTTTTCTTCTTCTTCTTCTCCGATTCTTGAAATAACTCCTCTTCACTTCGTTTCACTCCCCGTTTTTCTTCATCCTTTTTCTGGTGATTATCCGGCCTCCAGTCCCGGTAATTACTTCCGGTTGTTTTGTTTTGATTTTCAGTCGATTCATTTCTGTTGTATATATATATATATGTGTATGTGATTGTGTATATATGTGTGTGAGTTTGTGTGTATGTGTGAGTTTGTGTGCGTGTGTATGTGAGTTTTGTGTGTGTGGGTGGTGATGGTGGAGGCGGCAATGCCGCCTGTGGCTCTGTTTTTGTTTCGTTTGGTTCTGTTGGCGCGTTTGGCGCGTGTGCTTGTGTTGCTTGACTAATTTTTTGCTTGTTATAAATTTCTGCAGAGAATAATTTGATTAAGGATTCGTGAAATAAATTATGCGGGAAATTTTTGGTAATTAATTGGCGTAATTTATTTGGGAACCCGTATTATATCGGGCGCCAATAAAATATACCGCCGTTGACGATGAACTTCGGTGAGTCAACGGTGGACGGTGATGACTTTGTTTTGAGTCCTAAATTTAATAAATAAATAAAATGATTTGTATAAAATGTTTTCAAAAATAAATCGTATATTGGAATTGTAGATACATGAATGTGGAATTGGTATTGGAATGAAAATTGTGGATTGTTGTGATTGTTGACGTCGATTGTAATCGACGGGTAGGATTATAAACAAAGGAGTTGCTGCCAAAATTTTCTAAAAATCTATTTTAATACGTACGTATTTATATTATATGTGTTACCCCTATTCGTGTTCAGATTACGTGATTACGTGATTATGTGTATAATAACTATACGAGTTGGGTTATCAGATTGAGTTATTAGAATTTGAGGATATCAAGCATGTCGGTATAACTGATTAGGGTACTCTGTACTTGCAGATCCCAGTCGAGTTTCCCAGGATCGAAATCAACGTGAAAGCTATTTAGGGTTCGGTAAAGCGTTGCAAGGCAAGTACCCCTGACCATTCTTTAATGGTTCAGTACGTATGAATAGCTAAATGTTTTATTCTCGTAATGGAACATAAACGTTTTAAGTTACGTATCCCCTATAGTTATAAATCACTGTTTTCAAATTGTTTTGGGGAAAAGTAACTTCGAAAGGTACCTATCTCGAATGAAATGATTTGCGAACTGGATTTTATATGTGTGCTGATAAAATGAATGATTTTAAAATAAGATAGGTACAAGTGTTTTGAAAACTGGATAAAACGATCAGATATGGGATACATTGGGGCCAAAGTAGGCCTATTGAGGTGGTGTAAGAGGCTAATTTGGTTGCGCGTATTATATAACTGATTAGTCCAGCAGGTCAGAGACCTAGCTAGTCTCTGAGTTCCGGAACAAGTAAATGGGATGGCAGTTAGAGCCGTCTGGTGTTGATAGCCTGATCAGCTGTCTTCACATATTCGTTACGTATCTGATTTGGATTTGTGATTCCCGTAAGGGTATAAGTGGTGGATACAACGGTTTTATAAATGTGAATAGCATGCTAAAATTGGACTCTGGTACTTACACAACACACTACTACGTTGTTTTGATAAAGCATGCTAGTTAGTGATATCCAGTTATCTCCGATTTTCATTATATAATGTTGATGACATGATTATAGCTCTGTTCCTATTATTGTTACATTACTATTTATTCTGTTATTCATATATTGGTATTGCTGAACGATTATGCTCACCCTTGTAAACTGTCATGTATATCTCGCAGATGCCTAGAAGACCAGTCAGACATACCCGTGTTCCCGCCCTTCTGGACCCGGCTCCTCTGAGGTAGTTATGTCAGACCATAAGGTCTGACGAGTTGCTGAATAAAGTTAGAATGTGTTAGATTTTGAATAAATGGTTTGTAATAATGTGAACCTGAATAATACTTGTACCTGGATCGGATCTTCGTTTGGGGTCAAGTTGGTATATTTTAATAATAATCTTGTTGTTTATATTTTAGTAATTATGTTTGGTAACGTCAACTCCTGACCCCGGGGTTGAGGCCGTCACAGTTGGTATCAGAGCTACAGGTTCAAGTCCCTGATCCAGGTTAGGGATTGTGTCGAGTAGGTGATAACGTGAGTCTTTAGGTGTGAGTCAGCAACTCATATAGAGGAGCAAACCTTTAGAGTCAATCGAGGGTTCCGACGGCGTTACCCTGACATCTATTAAATATTTTGATAGAATTGCCTTGACCTGGTTGTGTCTTCCCTGTATATTTATTATATTGATAGTGGCCTATTACGATTTCAAGTTCTCCATCTCGGGAGAATCCCTCTGACTCGGATATCTCAGATTCTGAGAGGACCCTGGATGTTGTTGCCGAGGAGACCCCTATGCCTCCTCCACCAGTCCCTTCCTTTGTGCCGAGAGACATCCCTGGACCTGGTACTCATCCCCGTTGGGTAAATAGGTCTGTGTCTTCCGTTAGGAATTTCCCTCCCGGCTGTGGTCCCAGTTCTTCCTTGATGAGACCTCCAGTACCTCCTGTGGCCCCTAGTGGTACTTCTTCAACGATACTAATCATGTTCACCAAGCGGTGAATACTTCTTTTATCAGAGATCAAAGTCCGGGATTGGCTGCTCAGTTTGATCAGATACCTATTGCACCTTTCCAGGGCATTTATGTCCCTTCCCCTGAGGTGCGGGCCCGTGTGCGAGCATTGACCCAGATGGCTGTTGAGAGGGCTAGATCTGTTGACCGTTTCATTAGCTCAGAGTTCAGAGCTGTGCAGTATCAGGACCTAGTGAACTGGCTAGTATTTGAGATAGGTTCCATCGGTGACAGTGGTAGTGGTTAGACCAGGTTTGCAACAGAGAGATACATAGCTCATATTTGACTTCCAGGAGTTTTGTAGTTGTTTAATTTGTATATGTATATTATGTTGTGATAGTTTGTAGTAGGTGGGGCTGCGATGACAGCCAATTTTGGTGTGTATTCAGATGGTTTCTTTTAGTTGGATTTTTAGTTGTACTAGTTGGGTTCCAGTTGGTTATTGTATTGTAGCTTCTTTATTCCATTGTTCAGTTTTTATATATTGTGCATTGCTATTATTGTTGTTACTATTATTGTTGCTTTTGTTGTTGGCATTTTTAGATTATAATCATTCACTCAGGATGAATCCAATTAAACTGGGGATGAGGATATTGTCTTAGTGGCAACGCTCTCCTGACGCATAAATATAAACTGCCTGGAGCAATCCATTTTCTTATATATGACTGTAATGTTTCAGGAGATGCCACTACTCTCAACCCAATAACGGATCTGCTGGGGATACTTCCATGAGTGAATTGATGAATTTATTGCGTCAGCAGTCTACACAGCTGCCCAACAGCAACAACAATTCCAGCAGCAACAACAGTTGCAGCAACAACAACAACAACAACAACAGCAGCTCATACAACAACAACAACAACAACAACAAATCCAATAGCAGCAACTACAAATCCAGCAACAACATGAGATGAGGGGGACCAATCAGGGTGTTAGTTTCAAGTCTTTTCGGGCAGTAAAGCCCCCAGAGTTTAAAGGAGAGGTAGATCCTGTTGCTGCCAAAATATGGTTGAAGGAGATGGAAAAAGCGTTTGCGCTCACCAAGGTGAGTGAGGATTTAAAGACAGATTATGCTAGCTATTTTCTGAAGAATGATTCGAATTATTGGTGGGAATCTACGCGAGCCCTAGAAGGAGAAGGTCCTGTTCCATGGGCCAGATTCACAGAGTTGTTTTTGGAGAAATAATTTCCGGACTGTCTCCAGAGTCAAATGGAGATGGAATTTTTGGAATTGAAACAAGGAGATAGGAGTGTTACGGAGTATGAAGCAAAGTTTACGGAGTTGGCCCGTATAGTACCCGAGTATGTGAGCTCGGAAACTCAGAAAGCGAAGCGGTTTCAACAAGGATTGAAGCCAGAAATAAGGAGTGGAGTTGTAGCCTTACAACTCAAGACATATACTTCAGTAGTTCAGGCTGCCCTAGTGATAGAGAGTGATCAGAGGTTAGCTGCAAAGGAGCAGGGTGAGAAGAAGAGGAAATTTGAAAGTGGACCTGCTAGGTCAGAATCAGAAATAGCAAGTCGAAAGTTCCAGCGTTGGTTTGGAAAGAATAAGAATAAGAATAAGAGGTTCAAGAGGCAGAATTTTCCCCAGGTTAGACCCAGTACTACTTCAGTTAACTCTGCCCCGACGAGGGTTAGTAAGCCAGTAGTTGATTGTAAGACATGTGGGAAGAAGCACAATGGACAGTGCCGAGAAAATATCAATTGTTTTAAGTGTGGACAAAAAGGTTATTATTCCACGGAGTGTAAGTATGAGATTCAAGGAGTAACTTGTTTTAGTTACGGCAAAGTGGGACACATAGCTAGGAATTGCAAGTCGGTGACCCAAGGTAATGTTGGAAGGAGCGTGTCCCAAGGACCAACAACCAGTACTGCTAGAGCTAGGACTTTTAAGATGACCAAAAAGTCTCTAGTTCATGATTCCGATGAGGTTACAGGTACGCTTTCTCTTAATTCCGTACCTGTTAACATTTTGTTTGATTCGGGAGCATCCAAATCTTTTATATCTGTGAATTGTGTGAATAAAATGCAATTGATATTGGAAGACTTAGAGGAACCTTTGACCATAGAGGTGGCTAATAAGGATAAAGTACCCGTAAGTCAATTTTGTCCTAGATGTTCCCTAGAGATCTCAGGATATATGTTCCATGTTGTCCTAATACCTTTCGAGTTGGGAGACTTTGATGTTATTTTAGGTATGGATTGGTTGTCTCTATATAAGGCGAATATTGACTGTAAGAAAAAGAGAGTTGTTATGTACACCCCAGATAATAAAAGGATCAGCTACCAAGGGCAGAGGCAGGATAAAAAGTTCCTTTCAGTAATGCAAGCAAAGAGATTGTTGCGGAAAGGGTGTGAGGCGTATTTGGCTCATGTGGTGGATACGGAGAAAGAGACCCCTATTTTGGATG
Source organism: Apium graveolens (assembly GCF_009905375.1). Taxonomy (NCBI): domain Eukaryota; kingdom Viridiplantae; phylum Streptophyta; class Magnoliopsida; order Apiales; family Apiaceae; genus Apium; species Apium graveolens. The sequence goes on along the minus strand of NC_133648.1, from coordinate 111,982,452 downwards.
GGATTCCCATAGTGAGAGAATTCTATGACATTTTCCCAGAAGAGTTACCAGGATTGCCACCTGATCGAGAGATAGAGTTCTCCATTGATTTGATACCTGGAGCTGAACCAGTTTCTAAGGCTCCATACAGGATGGCCCCAATGGAAATGAAATAATTGGCTAAGCAACTTCAGGAACTATTGGATAATGGAGTCATTCGAGCCAGTGTTTCTCCGTGGGGTGCTCCAGTGCTATTTCTGAAGAAAAAGGATGGAAGTATGAGATTTTGTATTGACTGCAGAGAGCTGAACAAGTTGACGATAAAGAATAGGTATCCTTTGCCACGCATCGATGATTTGTTTGATCAGCTTAAAGGAGCATGTTATTTCTCAAAGATTGACTTAAGATCTGGCTACCACCAATTGAAGATAAAGCCTGAAGATATACCCAAGACTGCATTCTAAACAAGGTATGACCATTATGAGTTTCTAGTGATGTCGTTTGGATTGATGAATGCGCCAATGGCTTTTATGGATTTAATAATAGGGTATATAAGGAGTATCTGGATGAGTTTATTATTGTATTTATTTACGACATCCTCATATATTCAAAGAATCCAGAAGATCATGCAACGCATCTACAGATTGCTCTTCAGAAGTTAAGAGAAAAACAACTATATGCAAAGTTATCCAAGTGTGAGTTTTTGTAATAACCCCAATTTTTGGAAAATTTTTGAAACCCTTATGAATATTGTTTTGCTGAATGAGAAAACTTTTCATGCCACACTATGTAGGGGTTCTGTTATTGATCTTCTGGGATATTATTAGTACTCTATGTGGTATATAAGTGTATGTAAAGATCGTCAGAATCCAATTTCCGAACACTTGGATTTTTCCCGGAAATCCACTAGATGCGGAAAGAATTGAGTATAAGGTAACAGGATAAAAAGGATTTAAATTAAAGGATTATAATAGAGGATCATAAAAAGGAATATAATATATTGAGAAAGGTTAAGGGAACCTAAGTAATAAGATCCCGGGTATGATCCCTCAAACGATAAACGAAAACGAAAGTTAAGCGAACCGTATAACAGATCAGCGGTCATTAGGCAAACAATTAGGAAGTTAATCAAAGGGATTAGTGGGGATGATGTCATCCAACCAATATAAAGAGGACAAGGAGGGGAGGATGACATCATGAGGATGACACAAGCATGACATGGGAAGGAAGGAGGTGTGGTGGCTTTTTAACCACACAAATTCAAGGGCAACAAGGTAATTGACTAAATCAAACACAAAAACAAATCAACCAAGCCAAGCAAAATCATTTTTTCATCAAAATCAAAAAGAACCAAGGCTTGTTCTTGAAGAGCTCTCGGCTTTTTACTATTCAAAAGAGCAAGAAATTCAAAATCAAAGATCCAAGCTTCCTAAATTGGTGAGTTAATTCCCTAATCATCTTCATGCTTAGTTAGGGCTATATCATGAGTTTAAGCCATCAATTCCTTCTCCATCTTCTTCATTTAATCAAAGAAGAAGACTATGAATAGTGTTTTCAAGTTTTTAACTTGAAGTTTTTCTTGTTTTCCTTGAAGATCCAAGCATTCATAAGACTTCTCAAAGCTTCTTAAGGCTTCCTAGCTCCTCCCACCACTTCAAGGAAGGTATATCATCTCCAAACCCTAGATTCCTATGTATTATAAGATGATTTTGATTAGTAGGGTGATATTGTAGCTTGATGTTGTGATTTAGAGTTTGGGATTTGAAATGGTATTGAATTGGAATGGTAAATGTTGTTGTTTTGATTAAAAGAACTTAAGAATGGTTAAAGTTAAGCTTAGGCATAAGTATGAATGTTAAAATTGAATTGGTTGGGGTTGTTATGATGTGATAAGGATGGATGTTGGTTGTATGTTGGATTTGAGGTTGAATTGGGTTGGTTTTGAATGGTTTAAAATTGGGAAATCGCGTAAACATAGCCGTCGTAACGTCCGATTTTCTTTAGACTGTTTTTGTGCATAACATTAGGACCCGAGAACCCCCTGCTAGATTATGACCATTGCCATGTTTAGATAGCTCATGTTACGAGCTTCGTTTTGATATGTAGTTCGTTCGATTCCGATGCACGGTTTAGGAGAAACGACCGTTTCAAGTAACGGCGTTTCGCGAACGAAACTTTTCCCCTCGCCTTACTTTGAAACATAGGTTAAAGACCGAAAAGGGTTAACTAATGTATGAAACATTTATGGTAAGTGTGTTAGGCAGTTGGTAAGACACTCGCGAAGGAATCGCCTTAAAACTCGTAAAGGTTAAATTATTAAAAATGGTGGAGCCGAGGGTGGTGACTTAAGCAAATCAGTAAGCGCAAAACAAGCGTTAGAGTCTAAGTTAGTTAAAGAATAGATTTACAAGTGACTTTGGTTTAATTCCAACTTACTTGTTGTTTATAGGTTACCAGACTCGTCCCGAGCCATTCGTAACCCCCAGTCGCTCAGGCAAGTTTTCTACCCGTTATAACTGTTGTTGTGATGAATATATGTATTTGCATTATCTTGCGATAGATGCATGTTGGTTAATTAGCAAATGTTGCAATATATTGAAGCATGCTGCTATGGTATATATATATGCATGCCTGTTTCGTATTCTTTCCATATATATCTGTTGTTTCAGTTGATAATACCTATGCTAGAGGATAGCGGTAAATTGCATATACCCTTAGTACAGGGACCCAAAGGTGAAAATATTTTCTAAAACCGGGAGTCGAGGATCCCGAGTAGATTTTGTATATATGGATATAAATATATATATATATATATACTTATATATATATATGGTCATAGTTTTCAAAACTATTAATCGAATAAGGTTTATTCGATAACTTTAACTTTATTTTATTATTGAATATTATTTCGAATATTATTCGAAGGCGTATGACTCCTTTATATTAAATGAATATTATTTTGAATATTCATTCGAGGACTTATGACTCCTTTTATTTTATATTAAATGAATATTATTTTGAATATTCATTCGAGGACTTATGACTCCTTTTATTTTATTAAATGAATATTATTTTGAATATTCATTCGAGGACTTATGACTCCTTTTATTTTATTATCTGAATATTATTTGAATATTCATTCGAGGGCTTATGACTCAGTTTATATTTTTTAATGAATATTTTTGAATATTCATTTGAGGATCTATGACTCCGATTATTTGCTGAGATTTGTTCTTTATTTTATTAAAGAATAAGGTGTAAATATCAAACTTATTTTCGATTATTCAAATAAAGATAGTACTTTCATATAAGTATATCTTTGGTTATTTAATACTCGTTTCAAGTATAAGTTTTAATACTTTTACTTCAATTATTTTTATAAAGATTATTCTTTATTGGAATATTATTTAAATAATAATATTCAGTCATTTTCTAAATATTCTGGGGACTGATTTACTTCATTAAATCAGCTTTACTCCAAACACTCTATAAAGTGTTTTCGAGTCTTCAAAATGATTTTTAAAAGATAGAGCGGATCCCAAAACTCATTTTTATATTTAAGATCTTCCTTTTAAGGGGATTTAAATACTCGCTCAAAACCTGAGGGATCCGGCTCTGTGGTGTGTTTTATATTCGCAACAAGGTTGCTATTTTGTTAAATGAATTGATTACTTACCCAACACTTGGGAAGTAAAATTCTTGGAACAAGTTAATCCATTAACAGGCATCGCCTGAGAAATATCAGTGAGTTTTCCTTTCCAACTAGATACGACTTCTTGGTGGAGCCGTATCAACAAGTTCTACTTGGGGAAAGGGGGAACGAGCTTTACGTTTCAGAGTCATGGATTTCATCTGAACTAGGAGTGGCATAAGTGGTCGAGTGGCGCCGGCCCAGCCTTATTATATTGGCCTAAATGGCCTGGAAGTTCCGCTAAGGCGGTCCATTCCTTAGGAGTTCAGTGTTCGGTTGACAAGTAAATCCGACAGGTTCTCCTCTACATGTAGAAAATGGTGGGGTTGTACTACTACGACTGATCATCGTAAGTGGTCTTCCTGGCGCAGCAAACTCCCGTAATGAGTTCATCATCCATTTGGATAATTCTGCAACACTACCCGTAGCATTTCGATCGAATGGCTACTAATGGGTGGTTGCCGAAGCATTGACAGGGTCAAACATTTTTATTGGGTGTATCCATTGAATGAAGTATCTCGTAACTTCATTTCTTTTCAAAATATTTCAAAGATCAAATATTTTCAAGTTTTATTTGTGGTCTCATCTATGGGATAACCTCGTGAAGCTCATTATACTTTCAACAGTGGTAGTTCAAGTAGCTTTATAAATGATATAAGTGTAGGGAAGTATTTGGTAACTTCATCCCTTGTTTTTACTTATATCTAGTAAGTAATTATCTTACACTTGATAAAAGATTCTAGTAAGTATCCATTTAAATACTTATATTATTGTTATCACTACATATTATCTTGCGAGCTGTCAGGCTCACTCTTGCTTTATTTCTTCATCACACAACAACAGTTAGGAAAGATGGCCAGACTCCAGCAGACCCAGCGCAAGCGCGTGGGAAGCGTCCCGCGTCTTTCCGATGATGTTGTAGCTGTTATAGCTGCAGAGGTAGATCTATTGTAGATCAGACCATCTACTTTTGAGAATCAATTATGTATAATTATAACTTGTGGCAGATAATGGCAATTAACTGTAAATTTATCAAGTAATCGTTTTGGGTTGTAATAACTTTTAAATTGTGGATTCAAAGACTTGTACTTATTTTCATCTCTGAGACTATAACGGGTTGTGGTGTGTGTGTTAGTGTGGGGTCACAGCATAAGGTTATTTTTATTAATTAAGTGAAGTGATATTGTGGAAAGAAAGACCGTGACGACCCGGATCCCCGACCCCGGATCTGGGGGTGTTACAGTTTTGGTTGGCAGAAGTGTAGTTTCTTGGACATGTGGTGAGTAAGGAAGGTATCAAAGTAGACCCAGTAAAGATTGAAGTCGTATCAAAGTGGGAGCAACCGAAGACACCGACGAAAATAAGAAGTTTTCTTGGGTTAGTATGATATTATCGAAGGTTTGTGAAAGATTTCTCGAAGATTGCATCCCCATTAACCAAGTTGACCAGAAAGAATGAAAAGTTCATTTGGACGGAAAAGTGTGAAGAAAGTTTCCAGGAATTGAAACGGAGGTTAGTGACGGCTCCAGTATTAGCCTTGCCAGATGAGACGGGAAACTTTGTGATCTATAGTGATGCTTCATTGAAAGGATTGGGTTGTGTGCTAATGCAGCATGACAAAGTTATTGCTTATGCTTCCAGAAAGTTAAAGCCTCATGAGTAGAAATATCCGGTTCATGACCTTCAGTTGGCGGCTATAATGTTTGCTCTGAAGTTATGGCATCACTACTTATATGGAGAGAAATGCGATATTTATACGGATCATAAGAGCCTGAGTACATATTCACGCAGAAGGATTTGAATATGAGACAAAGAAGGTGGTTGAAGCTGATCAAGGACTACGATTGTTCGATTAATTATCACCCAGGTAAAGCTAACGTGGTGGCTGATGACTTGAGTAGAAAAGAAAGGTTGAATATGATTAAGGTTGCGGAAGAACTAGCCCAAGACTTGTAAAGAATGGGGATTGAGGTTCGAGTACCTAGTGAGAATCAAGAGCAACTATATGAAGTTACTTTCCAGCCGACATTGATGGAAAAGATCAAAATGTGTCAAGAAGGAGTTATGGAACAAGAGTTGGATACTTTGACGGGAGAAGAGTTGCGTACTCAAAAAGATAATCAAGGTTTGTATAGATTTTCATCCAGAATTTGGATTCCTAATGTAACGGAATTGAAGAAGAAGTATTACACGAAGCGCATAACTCTAGGTTTTCTATCCACCTTGGTAGTACTAAGATGTACCAAAACTTGAAGAGAACCTTTTGGTGGCCAGGATTGGTGGCCAGGAATAAAGAAGGATATTTCCAATTGGATAAGTAAGTGTCATATGTGTCAAACGGTGAAAGCGGAACATCAACGACCGAGTGGATTGTTACAACCTTTGGAGATTCCCCAATGGAAGTCGGAAGAAATTGCTATGGATTTTGTAGTAGGATTGCCAAGGACAAGAGCAAATCATGACGCTATTTGGGTAATTATTGACCGATTGACTAAGTCAGCGTATTTTCTTCCGATCAATGAAAGGTATTCGTTAGAAAATCTAGTTAAGTTATACTTGGATGAGATAGTTACCAAACATGGAGTGCCTGTGTCTATAGTGTCAGATCGAGACCCGAGATTTAATTCCAGGTTCTGGACGAAATTCCAAGAGTGCCTAGGAACAAAGTTAAATATGAGCAGCGCTTATCATCCACAGACAGATGACCAGAGTGAAAGAACGATTCAGACCATAAAGGATATGTTGAGAGTCTGTGTTTTGGATTTTAAGGGTAATTGGGATGAACACCTACCTTTGATTGAGTTCTCGTATGATAACAGTTACCATGCCAGTATCAGGATGCCGCCTTACGAAGCTTTGTATGGGCGTAAGTGTAGATCACCATTATATTGGGATGAAGTAGGAGAGAAGAAAGTGTTAGGTCCCGAGTTGGTTCAGCAAACCAGAGATGCAATAGTGTTGATTCAGAAACGGTTAGAAGCAGTCCAAGATAGACAAAGAAAGTATGCAGATTTGCATAGGAAGGATATAGATTTTGAGATAGGAGCTCTGGTGTTACTAAAGGTATCACCTTGGAAAGGGTTAGTGCTTTTGGTCAGAAAGGAAAACTTAGTCCTAGATTTATAGGACCCTTTGAAGTTATAAAGAAAGTGGGAAAGGTTGCTTATGAGATAGCGTTACCACCGCAGTGGCAGTACATTCATAATGTGTTCCACATATCTATGTTGAAGCCCTATATCCCTAGTTCGAATCAAGTCATAGAATATGAACCGATTGAGCTTTAGCCAGATTTGTCCTATATGGAACAACCGATCCAGATCCTAGACCGTAAAGAACGAGTCCTTAGAAATAAGTCGATCCCTATAGTAAAAGTCTTGTGGAGAAATCCTCGAGTAGATGAGTCTACTTGGGAATCAGAGCCAGACATGCTTGATAAATATCCTTATTTGTTTAGCTAAGTCAGATTCTAGGGACAGAATCTTTTTATGGGGGAAAAGATATAACGACTCGTGTATTTTTCTTTTTATTTCTAATATTTAAAAGTGTAATAGTGGAATAAATGATTAAATAAAATGTGTGTATTGATTTTGCAGCAGTTGTTGATTGTTATTTATTTATTGGTGATATGTTGGTATGCGGATTGGATTATGTGATCTATTTGTGTGTTATACGATTTTATTTCGCATGTAAAAGTTATTTTATTACAGTGTTAATTCCATAAATATTTGGATGATCTCTAAAATTGGTTTTATAATTTTATAATTTCAATAATTATTTTTAGAACTTTATAAAATTGAGAAATCAATATTTCATTAATTATTTATTTTTAAATGATTTTCTGAGTGTGTTTAGTTGTAAAATTCATATTTAATTATGGAAATATTCAAAAATTATGAAACTTATATTTTATTAAGTTTGTATTATTATGAGAATTTTAAAATTATTTTGGAAATTTTTGGGATTCGTTTCACCCGTACGTCGTTTCGTTATTTGTTGAAAATCGGGTACAAAGTACACCTTAAAAATTATTTTTAAAATTTCGAAATTTATGTTTTTATAAACTTCGGGATATTTCTGAAATTTTAAGAGCATTTTGAAATTATTTTGATATGTTTAATTCGCATTCTGTTTCGTTAAAAATAAGAATTTGGGTTAAAAATCGAGTCCCTGGATATTGAGGGATGCGTGTTAACAACTTATAATAAGAAGTTAACACGTACCCAATTTTGCAGGACACGTGTTAACATTATCTCAATTCCTAAAATATCAATCTCTTGTCTCGGCTGTTTTCTTTTTTTTTCCCTGTTGCTCTCGGCTTCTCCTTCTTCTCCGATTCTTGAAACAACTCCTCTTCACTTCGTTTCACTCCCCGTTTTTCTTCTTCCTTTTTCCGGTGATTCCCTGGCCTCCAGTCCCGGTAATTACTTACGATTGTTTTGTTTCAATTTTCGGTTGATTCATTCTTGTTGTATATATATGTGTGTGATTGTGTATATGTATGTGTGAGTTTATATGCGTGTGTGTGTTTGTGTGCGTGTGTGTGTGAGTTTTGTGTGTGTGGGTGGTGATGGTGGTGGAGGCGGTAACACCGCCTGTGGCTCTGTTTTTGTTTCGTTTGGTTCTGTTGGCGTGTTTGGCGCGTGTGCTTCTGTTGGTTGACTGATTTTTTGCTTGTTACAAATTTCTGCAGAGAATAATTTGATTAAGGATTCGTGAAATAAATTATGCGGGAAATTTTTGGTAATTAATCGGCGTAATTTATTTGGGAACCGTATTATATCGGGCGCCAATAAATTATACCGCCGTTGATGATGAACTTCGGTGAGTCAACGGTGGACGGTGATGACTTTGTTCTAAGTCCTAAATTTTATAAATAAATAAAATGATTTGTATAAAATGTTTTCGAAAATAAATCGTATATTGGAATTGTAGATACGTGAATGTGGAATTGGTATTGGAATGAAAATTGTGGATTGTTGTGATTGTTGACATCGATTGTAATCGACGGGCAGGATTATAAACAAAGGAGTTGCTGCCAAAATTTCTAAAAATCTATATTAATACGTACGTATTTATATTATACGTGTTACCCCTATTCGTGTTCGGATTACGTGATTATGTGTATAATAACTATACGATTCGGGTTATCAGATTGAGTTATTAGGATTTGAGGATATCAAGCATGTCGGTATAACTGATTAGGGTACTCTGTACTTGTAGATCCCAGTCGAGTTTCCCAGGATCGAAATCAGCGTGAAAGTTATTTATGGTTCGGTAAAGCGTTGCAAGGCAAGTACCCCTGACCATTATTTTATGGTTCAGTACATATGAATAGCTAAATATTTTATTCTCGAAATGGAACATAAATGTTTTAAGTTACGTATCCCCTATAGTTATAAATCACTCTTTTCAAATTGTTTTGAGGAAAAGTAACTTCGAAAGGTACCTATCTCGAATGAAATGATTTGCGAACTGGATTTTATATGTGTGCTGGTAAAATGAATGATTTTGAAATGAGATAGGTACAAGTGTTTTGAAAACTGGATAAAATGATCAGATATGGGATACATTGGGGCCAGAGTAGGCCTATTGAGGTGGCGTAAGAGGCTAATTCGGTTGCGCGCATTATATAACTAATTAGTCCAGCAGGTTAGAGACCTAGCTAGTCTCTGAGTTCCGGAACAAGTAAATGGGATGGCAGTTAGAGCCGTCTGGTGTTGATAGCCTGATCAGCTGTCTTCACATATCCGTTACGTATCTGATTTGGATTTGTGATTCCCGTAAGGGTATAAGTGGTGGATACAACGGTTTTATAAATGAGAATAGCATGCTAAAATTGGACTCTGGTACTTACACAATACACTACTACGTTATTTTGATAAAGCATGCTAGTTCCTATTATTGTAATGTTGATGACATGATTACAGCTCTGTTCCTATTATTGTTACATTACTGTTTTTATTCCGTTATTCATATGTTGGTGCTGCTGAGCGATTATGCTCACCCTTGTAAAATGTCATGTATATTTCGCAGATGCCTAGAAGACCAGTCAGACATACCCGTGTTCCTGCCCTTCTGGACCCCGCCCCTCTGAGGTAGTTGTGTCAGTCCATGAGGTCTGACGAGTTGCTGAATAAAGTATGTTAGATGTTGAATAAATGGTTTGTAATAATGTGAACCTGAATCATACTTGGACCTGGATCGGATCTTGGTTTGGGGTCAAGTTAGTATATTTTAATAATAATCTTGTTGTTTATATTTTAGTAATTGTGTTTGGTGATGTCAACTCCTGACCCCGGGGTTGAGGCCGTCACAATAACACAGGGGGGTGAATGTATTTTCTTTATCTTTATCCTTTTTCAAACTATTTGAATATGGTGAACAAGGCTGTCTAATTTGAAGAGATATAGTGTTTAACAGAATTAATAAAGCATGCACAATAAACACAGTATTTTGAAAACTCACTTAACTTTGTACTAAAATTAAGTATGTCTTGCTACAAATTTCTAGGTTCTTTGTAAGTAAAGAACTCAGCTTCATTCTGGAGAGAGTACAAGAAAATTTAGATATGTTTGTTACCTTTTAAAACAAAGGACCAGTGTTTACTTTATAGATTAGTAAACACAGGTTTACAGAATATGCAATAATATGTTCTTAACCCTACTTTAAGTTATCTCTAAAGCTTTCCATTTCTGGATTAGGGAATCCTTGCAAATCTTGTGGGTCTGTGACCTTCCTTTGTCATTTAATCTTGGCCCTTGATCTTGCACTCTTCAAGCTGCTTTTATAGACTTTTCAATCTAAGTGATTAGATTGTTTGTTGATTGATAATCTTGAATCTTTAACTTGTTTGCATTCTGTACTTGAGGTTCATATCGAGATCTCCATTTTGTTGTGTAGAGAACTGACATCTCGATAAGTGTAATGGCTTATCGAGATCTCTGAGTTCTCTATAAGTATTTTGACTTGTCGAGGTCTCTGAGTTCTCTATAAGAGAATTTGGCTTGTCGAGGTCTCTGAGTTCTCTATAAGTGTCTTTGACTTGTCGAGATCTCTGAGTTCTCTATAAGTGAACTTGGCTTATCGAGGTCTCCAAATATCTGTATGTAGAAATTACTTGTCGATATCTCTGAGATCTCTATATGCATTTTGACTTGTCAATATTTCTAAGATCTCTAATGAGAAATTGTAACACCCCCAAATCCGGGGTCGGGGATTCGTTCTGTCACGAGTTCCATTTCCCTTATCAATACTTAATCTTAACAGTCAACCAACTACTGAGTACTGTGACCCCACAATACACACACACACACACCACACGTTATAGTCTCAGAGATGAATACCAAAAATAACACAAGTCATTTTATTCCACAATTATAAACCGTTACACCTTAAAAGGGTTTCTGAATAATTTACATATTTTTTGCCATTATTATAATTCATATTATACATAAGTCTGGTTCATCAATAGTTGAAAACCTATCCTATTGGTAGCTCCTACCTCAGCTACGGTGGCATCAACGCTTCCAGAAAACTGCGGAACATTTTCTAACCGCTTGCGAATTGGAAGCTTGGTCTTGTTCATCTTTTCTATCTGTTGTTGTGTGATGAAAGAAGAAAGTAAGGGTGAGCAACAAGCCCACAAAAATAATATGTATAATGATTAACAATATATGAGCATTCTCATAGTACTCATGAAAGTCTTGGTCAAAAGAAATGAACCAAACTGATATCTTAACGCGACCAAGTCGCAAAATATTCAGTATATATATACATATATATATATATATATATATACTTTTCACAATATTTGAAATCCTCTGACATGTATAACATCCACAGAGTTCCAGTTTATAACTGTATAAAAATATTATTGCAAGGTGATCTCATATATCTAACCTTGTCTCAACGTTTTTCTGAAAATCTTTGACATGCACAAGGTAATCATTTACTAGATATAAGTTTAAAAGATGAAGTTACAAGATACTCCAATATACTTATATCTTTTCTGAATACTACTTGAACTACCACCGTTCAAGTTATAATTAGTTTCAAAAGTTCATCACATAGATGAGACTATAAGGCATAACTTGTATAGAATCAATCTTTGAAATATCATTCAAAAGAAACGAAGTTACGAGATACTTCATTTGATGGAAACATCATTTTGAAAACTCGACCCTGCCAACACTCAACAATCGCCCAGCCGTAGTCTTTCTATCGAAGTGCTCTGGGTAGTGTTGCAGAAATATCCAACTGGATGATGAACTCATTACGGGAGTTTTCCGCTCCAGGAAGACCACTCACGATGATCAGTCGCAGTAGTGCAACCCCACCATTTTCTACATGTAGAGGAGAACATGTCGGATTTACTTGTCAACCGAACACTGGACTCCTAAGGAATGGACCGTCTTAGCGGAACTTCCGGGCCATTTGGGCCAATATAATAAGGCTGGGTCGGCGCCACTCGACCACTTACGCCACTCCTAGTTCAGATGAAATGCATGACTCTGAAACGTAAAGCTCGTCCCCACTTTCCCCAAGTAGAAACTTGTTGATACGACTCCACCAAGAAGTCGTATCTAGTTGGAAAGGAAAACTCACCGATATTTCCCAGGCGGTGCCTGTTAATGGATTAACTTGTTCTAAGAATTTTACTTCCCGAGTGTTGGGTAAGTAATCAAAAACTCTTTTATCAAAACAACAACCTTGTTGCGAATATAAAACACACCACAGAGCCGGATCCCTCAGGTTTTGAGCGAGTGTTTAAATCCCCTTCGAAAGGAGGATCTTAAATATAAAAATGAGTTTTGGGATCCGCCCTAACTTTTAAAATCATTTTGAAGACTCGAAAACATTTTTAAGAATGTTTGGAGTGATGCTGATTTAATAAAATAAATCAGTCCCAATATATTAGAAAATATCTGAATATTATTATTTAAATAATATTCCCATAAAGAATAATCTTTATAAAAATAATTGAAGTAGAAGTTTTAAAACTTATACTTGAAATGAATATTAAATAACCAAAGATATACTTATACGAAAGTACTATCTTTATTTGAATAATCAAAAGTAAGTTTGATTATCGACACATTATTCTTTAATAAAATAAAGAATATTAATTAGTAAATAATTGGAGACATAAGTCCTCGAATGAATATTCAAATAATAATATTCATTAAATAAAATAAACGGAGTCATATGTCCTCGAATGAATATTCAAAATAATATTCATTAATAAAATAAACGAAGTCATAAGCCCTCGAATGAATATTCAAAATAATATTCATTAATAAAATAAAGTTATCGAATAAACCTTATTCGATTCATAGTTTTGAAAACTATATCTATATTTATATATATAAATATATATAATATACTCGGGAACATCGACTCCCGGTTTTAGAAAATGTTCACCTTTGGGTCCCCAATACTAAAGGTATACGCAACTACTGCTTATCTCTAGCATAGGTATTATGCAACTTATAAGCAATTGAATCAACAATATATATATCAAGATTACGAAACAGACATGCATATATACCATATCACATGCTCCAATATATCGCAAGATTTGCTAATTAACCACCATGCATCTATCACAAGATAATTCATATACATATGTATACATCACAACAACAGTATAACGGGTAGAAAACTTACCTGAGTGTTCTCGGATAGACTTAAGCTTAGAGTGTGTCCGATAACCTATGAACAACAACATAAGTTGGAATTAAACCCCGGTCGCTTAAGAAACTAGACTTTAACCAATTAGACCCCTAACGTTCGCTTTTGCGCTTAACGATTCACTTAAGTCGCTCGAGTATCCTCGGCTCCACCATTTTTAATAAATTAACCATTAAGAGTTTTAAGGAGATTCTTTCGCGAGTACCTTACCAACTGCCTAATACACTTAACATAATTGTTTCATATCCCAATTAGTCATTTAAGGTCCTTAACTAAGGTTTCAAAGTAAGGCGAGGGGAAATGGTTCGTTCGCGAAACGCCGTTACTTAAAACGGTCGTTTCTCCTAAACCGTACATCGGATTCAAGCGTACCATATATCAAAACGAAGCTCGTAACATGAACTATCTAATAATGGCAATGGTCAAAACCTAACAGTGAGTTCTCGGGTCCTGATGTTATGAACAAAAATAGTCTAGGATAATCGAACATTACGACGGCTATGTTTACGCGATTACCAAATTTGTACAACTCCAAATCAATCCACAATCAACCCACAATCAACATTACAACCCAAAATCCCTCCAAAACTCACCACATCAGTCCATTACTTCATGTTTTAACCAACTCATTCAATCACAACAAAAGCTACTAACCATATTAAGGTTCATTAACTAATAACCAAGATTCAACCATCAAAATCTCTACAAAAACCAAACTTTAAACAAACAAGCAGCATGCTTCACATATACTATATCAATCATATCCATTCCTAAATACTCAAAACTAAAGCTAGGGTTTGGAGTTTATACCTTCTTGAAGCTTCTTAACACAACACAAGAGCTTTGAATGCCTAAAGAACCTTGATCCTTGCTTGTATAACCTTAAACTTTCATAAAAATTCAAGAAAACTAAAGTTATTTTTTGGAAGTTACTATTCACCATCTTCTTCCTTGAATTATTGGAAGAGATTGTGAAGGAATTTGAAGCTTAAACTTATAGGATATCCATATCTATGTACAAGGAACCTTAGATAATTACCTCACTAATTAACAAAGCTTGGAACTAGGATTTGAGTTTTTTTCTTCCTTTGAAATGGACAAAGCCGAGAGCTCTTCTTGAAAATGGAAGTGTTTTGTGTTTTTTGATGTTTATGATTTGTTTTTGGCTTGGTTGATCCACTTGGTTTGTTAATTAGATTATTACCATGGTAAATTTTGTGTGGTTCACAATCAACCAACAACACACTTCTCTTTTGGTCATGCTTAGGTCATCTTCCCATGTCATCCTCTCACACTTGTCCTCTTCTTGTTGGTGAGATGACATCACTCTCCACTAACCCTTTGATTAAGTCCTAATCACTTGGCTAATGACCGCTGATCTGTTATACGGTTCGCTTAACTTTCGTTCTCGTTTATCGTTTGAGGGATCATACCCGAGATCTTATTACTTGGGTTCCCTTAACCTTTCTCAATACATTATATTCCTTTTATGATCCTCTCTTATAATCCTTGAATTTAAATCCTTTTAATCATGTTACCTTATACTCAATTCTTTCGGTATCTGGTGGATTTTCGGGAAAAATCAAAGTGTTCGGACTTGGATTCTGACAATCTTTACATATACTTATATACCACATAGAGTACTAATAATATCCCAGAAGATCAATAAAAGAACCCCTACATAGTGTGGCATGAAAAGTTTTCTTATTCAGCATAATCAGCAAAACACTATTCATAAGGGTTTCAAAAATTCCAAAAATTGGGGTTATTACAGAAATTGACTTGTCGATATCTTCAATCTTCATACCTTCATTTTAACATGTCGATATCTCCGAGATCTCTATATGCAGAAACGACTTGTCGATATCTCCAATCTTCATATCTTCATTTGACTTGTCGATGTCTCTTAGACTTCCCTATAAGCTATTTTGGACTTCTCGATAAGTCATTATGAAGTTCTCGAATGACTTCTCTATATGACTTGATTTATGACTTGTAGATATCTTGACTTAGAACATTTTCCTAAAAAAGATTTATTCAACTCCAAGCTTCTTCACCTTTTCTATGAGGCATGATCTTGTTGATCTTCTTTGAGAGTTTATTTTTAGGCTTGAGATTGTTCACAGAAAAATACTCCAGTCTGATCTTGAATATTTTTACAGAATCAATATAAAATACATATTAAGACTATCATACAACTAAATCTTAGAGTTGTCAATATGAGTTAGTCTTGTAATAATACAGGCATATCTTGCACAACAATCTCCCTCAATTTGTGATAAGATTGCTTATCACAAATTCATGCCTGGTAACAAGACTAACCCCAAGTTACAATGATACAATAAAAGTTTACATAAGATTGACAGATCACAAATATAGCTTTTATACATTGAGTGATTACATGAGTTTAAAAAGTACATTCATCACATGAAATTCTCATAGCCTGATTTCTTTCTAATGAGGTCCTTAAGATTTACAAGCACTTGAAGTTCCTCTATGATTTGAGTTCCTCATAGAGCTTCCACAAGCTTGAGCCAATCATCCAATGAATAGCCATTCAAGTAACCAACTTTGAATCTTGAAACTCTGCCAACCTTTATGTTTAGAAAGCGTCCATCTTAGAAATTATGATCATCCCCTTTGCCTTGAGCTCATATGATCTTTGTTCAAACATGGAAATTTCTGATGCATACTTCATATCCATTTCTTCCTTTTCATCCTTTGCTTTTGCTCTTCTTTCATCTCTTACTTTCAGCCATACACACATTACCGCCCTCCATGCCCTTGTACTTATGTCCTTATCCTTCATTAAGCTAATCACCCTCTTAATTTCTGTGGTTGAAAGTGTGTTCATTAAATCCCTTCCAAGTAGAGTGAAAGAGCCATCTTGATAGTAGATTATGACTTCTCTCAATGATACAACCCAAACTCTGACTATTTCTTCATCTAATTATTGAAAGTAGTCATCATCTGTGATACACCAATTTAAAGGTAGAAAATCAGTCTGATTAAAGCAGTTCCAGATGGCCCTCTCTTTAACTTGCAGCTTCTTTGGTTTTCTCCCAACAATTTTGAAATGAATTTTTATTGGTGGCTTAAATGAGGGTAGGTTTGAGATTTTCTTTAGGGTGGATTGGCTAGAGGTGATTGGTATTTTAAGTAGAGTGTTTGTAGTTTGTTTGTACAAGAGTTTTCGCTTAGAGGTTTAAGGTAGTTGAGTGTTTGAGTTTGCAGGCTTATAGGTTTGAGCTTGTTGGATTTGGATTGGTGTTAGAATGAAAACACGCGCTAATATTCATGCAAGTATACGCGATCACAAGTAATATAGTCTTAATTCTAGTTCGTTCCCACATAGACTACTTTAGGTTGATTTTAATCAATGCATTTATGCAAAAATGGTATGATTATTATTCAATGCTAAGACGAAAAACAATTTGTTTTTTTTATAACTAAGATTATTAACTAACATGCAATTAACTAAGAGATTAAAAAGGTTGATTTACTTATATAACACAAACATGGGATTCTAACTTCATTACTACTTCATTCAGTAGCCTTTTTGTTCTTAGCCTTAGCATGCAATGGTGATGACACTAATCAGACAACACGAAACTAGTACACGATAACTTTTGTTGTACGAATACCCTACTACCCGACATCCACAAAAGAGATAGAAGCTGAATAGACATCAATTATATTGAGACCCTATATGTCTATAGAATTTGACCACATAACAGTTTAACAAACAAGTTATCTTTCGTGATTACATAGAACAAGATGGTTAAAATTACCTACGAATCATGCATATCGAATATGAACCTATGCTAGCATGGCAAATTCTAAACCTCTAAATTCATTGTCATTTCATTAGAGATTAACACACTATCTTATAAGTTCGCGACGCTCATAAGACGAATAAGCACAACCAATACTAGGATATCATACAATCACCACACACTAAGGTATCAAAATATATTAACTATTGAAATCCATAAGTAAATCCGGTAGAACCCCACGATAACTATTAGCCCATAACCGAACTCATCCTCACCGTGGGTTCCGATGAAAGCATATTATAATAAACTAGGTCTTTATAAATATGAATAATAATCAAAGTACGTTAAACAAGAGTATTAGGTTCAACAAACAAGAAACGAGCATCCAAGATTACAACTTAGAACAAAGAATCACAAGAATAAACTAGATCTTCTTCGCCTTGGTTGTATTTGTGTTGTAGGTCTTCTTGATGTCTTCTCCTTAAGCTCCGTTACGTGCTTCTTGTGAAAAATGACCTTAAGTTATCATTATATAGTAGCCCATGTAGATTAGAAGCCCAGAAAATAGTCTTCTAATTGAAACAGGAATCTGGAATCCCGACCTGGCGCAGCCGCGCGCTCCACCAGCGCGGGCGCGCTGACATTTTGCTTCTCTGGCGCGGGCGCGTGCTAACACAGCGCGGGCGCGTGCTAACACAGCGCGGGCGCGTGCTAACACAGCGCGGGCGCGCCGTGCTTCTGGAAAAACTGAAATTTCTTTCTTTATTTGCTGGTTCTTGATGGCCTTTGCACGAGCGATCTTCACGACACCTTCCTAACACCATTTTAGCATCAAAGCAATGCTAAATCACCTCGATCCCTGATATATGCCTGAAATGCAAAACACTACCAAAAACATATAAAAACACAAATAACTTGAGTACAAAACATCAATCCAAGCCTTTATAAAGCATTCTAAGTGGACATAAATGCCAGTTAACACACCCCCAAACTTAAATCGATGTTTGTCCTCAAGCATAAACAGACTCAAAGAATAAGAAATAAAAATGCATGAATGTAAGCTACATGAATGCAACGATCCCCTCAGAATAACTAAATCAACCAATGAGCAACATCTCAACAAATGCTGTTATATGCATAAAGATCAATCAAATCCCACAAATCAACTTATAAGCCAGAAACGTGCGTGTGTGTAGATGCTTAAAAGATAACTATCGCAGCTAGATATAATCATGACTCACTACTCATCAAGGCAATCACAAGGTTATAAATTGAATAAAAGTTAAACTCAAAATTACTGACAACACTTCAATTCTTATATCGGAGTTATTACATGGATTCATGCCTTTATTTTTAACACATAAACAATTACAATATGCTTATTTGATCATGCAATGAGTGAGGTTAGTGGATCCCAGACTATAAAAGCATTAGGTGACTAGGCACAAAGTCCCCTAAGAACTTAATAACTCGAGTATTAAAGAGCCCACTCGTGATCAATTATGCATAAACAAATTTGTTTTGTTCTTTTTTCTTTTTTTTCTTCATTTTTTTCACATGATTTCTGAACGAGTGCATTTCGCTCCATCTCGCTCAACCCTAGACTACTCATATAAAATGAGTGAGCTACTAGCCATTTGACACCTAGCCACAACAACTAGCAAAGAAATCTATTTTTTTCTAATTTTCAAATATCCATGTTATTTTATCATTAAGGGAATATCCTAAATTCTAAATATAAACAAGCGATTGAACCTCGACAAACAAATAGGACATGACCGCGATCTAGCACTCAAGCAACCTATAAGACTTAGTGACATTTTATTGCTTCTAGCATGCAAATCAACTTGATAAGACTTAACATCACTATATACGACATCACTACACTAACATCAATATCACAAATTAATTGGAAAAGTAAACTGAAGGGATCATGTTATAATACATATGCAACTATATGCAACACATTCATATGAAAAATAAAAACAAAAAAAACTACTACATGGAAAATATGAACTAAACTATCATGAATATGCAACCTATATGGACATACACAAACATATATATTCCTTAACTACCACCTCCAAACTTAAAGTATTCACTATCATCAGTGAAGGAAATAGTAAGGAATCAGGCATACCTACTCGAAACCAGGATCATCACCCTCAACGGGTGGAGTGTCAGGAGTGTCAGGAGTGTGTGAAGGCAGGTACATAGAGTCCTCACCGAATACTGGCCTATGGATATCAACTCCTATGGCTCTGAATGTCGTCCCCAACTCATGGGTAAGATCATGTGCAAACCTACTATGGATGTCATGCATTACATCCATCCTCCTCATCAAGCGCCCGTACTGCGTTAAACCCAAACCAACACCATCCTGCGCTTCCTCCTGCTGCTGCTGTTGCTGCAACTGTAAAGGCCTGGCCTCACCCAACTAAGCTCTCTATGCCGCTCTACTCACCTGTGTCGTCCCCCTAGCATATTCCTGATGTGTTGGCCATCCATCTTGTAAGTGGTCATAAGAATAGCCAAGCCCCTTTAGATCAGGCTTACCACCATACCATTCATGCATACTCAACAACGTCGAACTATCAATCGGGGCACCGGGAAGCTGCAGCTGCTCGTGTGCGGGCCAATAAACTCCAACCGCCACACACAACTTCGTCACAATGGATGCATAGGGAATAAAACCCTAGTGCTGCCTCAAAAAAACCATCCTGAGATCCATATAATCTCTTTGAAGAATCCCCCACAATAACTGTGCATGCTCCAAAGTAACATCATGCACGTGAGAAGATGGCATGATGTTGGCACAAATAAAAGAATTCCATGCACGTGCAAACCAGTTCATGCACGAGACAGGGAAAGTGGCATACTCGTTCGTGCCCCTCTTGAACTTCTAGTGAGTCTCAGGCATACACAATATAGCAACAATCAAATCCAAGTTAAAATCATCCCCCGTCTTAGCATTCCAATCCTCCTGCTCCGGCCTCCTCTCGGGCTAATCGATCACCCTACGAATAGCCTCGGCACTGTAGTCCACCGTCAACCCCCTCACCACAATAAAACAATTCTTTTCTGCCTTCGCATTCGCATGAAACTCGCAAACCACACGCATAGGCACCGCAGCTGGTGCCTCACAAAAGCAATCCAACCCATCTCCACAATCATCTCCAACAACTTACCATCCCTCCCCGATGGCAGAAAACCTCGCTCCTTGGCTATGGGCTTCGAAAGCTGCCTTGTATACTCCGCCTCAGCCTCCGGAGTTGTAAACCCGGGCCTCACACCCCCAACACTAGAAGATTTGTGTTTGAGAATTTGAGAAGTGATGGTGAAGTTTGTGTATATATAGGATTTTTAGAATAAAATTAGTTTAGGAAAAGAAGTGGGAATTGATTATGGGAATAATGGGAGTAATGGGGTTGATTGAAATTTATTTGGAGAGAGAAATATGGAAGTGGGAGAGTAAAATTCGGTTGGGAATTGATTTGGTGTTTAAATTTCCGTTTTTCCGACTTCTTTTTTTTTTCAGGTCCAGGGAGCCAGTGCGGGTGCACTGTGCTTCTGGAAAACCAGTGCGTCCGCCCCGCATACCAGCACGGGCGCGCCGTGCTATTGGGGTTTCAGCTCGGCCGCCCCGCTTCTCAGCGCGGGCGCGCCGTGCTTCTGTAGTTGGCACTGAATTTTTTTTCTTTTTCTGATTTTTTTGTGGTTTTCTCCTTGTTTTCTTCTTCCTCTATCTACTAATGTACAACAAACTTGGGTTGTCTCCCAAGAAATGCTTGCTTTACGTCGTTAGCTTGATGTAGAATCCCGAGATCAAGTGGACAATAAAACGACACTAACCACCTCACGGTTTACCGTATCCCCATAGTAATGCTTCCATCTCTGTCCATTCACCTTGAACGCTTAGCCTGGATCATTCTAAAAAATCTCCACCGCTCCATGTGGAAACACAGTTTTGATAATAAATGGCCCTGACCATCTTGACTTCAACTTTCCAGGAAAAAGACGGAGATGGATTTGAACAAAAGAATTTGTTGCCCCCCCCCACAAATGATTTGAGCATTAGACCCCTATCGTGCCACCTCTTGAATTTCTCCTTATACATTTTGTTTTTCTTATACGCTTGAAGCCGAAACTCGTCGAGTTCATTCAATTGAAGCATTGTTTTCTTAGCAGCTACATCCATATCAAGGTTCAACTTTTTCAAAGCCCAATATGCTTTATGCTCTAACTTCACAGGCAAATGACATCCCTTACCATAAACCAAGTGAAACGGGGACATGCCTAGCGGAGTCTTGTATGCTGTTCTATACGCCTAAACAGCTTTATCCAGCTTCAAAGACCAATCTTTCCTCGATGGACATACAACTTTCTCTAGAATTTGCTTGATCTATCTGTTAGATATCTCAGCTTGACCATTAATCTGAGGATGGTAGGTTGTAGCAATGCGATGATTCACATTACATATTTGCATTATGGCAGTGAACTTGTGATTGCAGAAATGCGATCCCTCACCACTGATTATGACTCTTGGAGTTCCAAATCTTGTGAATATCTGCTTATGAAGAAAATTAAGCACTACCTTCGCATTATTCATTGGCAAAGCCTTGACTTCAACCTATTTCAAGACATAATCAACCGCCAACAAGATATACTGATTATTGCAAGATGAGACAAATGGCCCCATGAAGTCAATTCCCCAAACATCGAAGACTTCCACCTCGAGAAGCACATTAAGAGGCATCTCATCCCTCTTGGACATATTACCAACCCACTGGCATCGATCACACTTCATGACGAATTGATGCGCATCCTTGAACAATGTAGGCCAGAAGAATTCTGCTTGAAGGATATGAGCTGCTGTCTTTTCTCCACCATAGTGGCCTCCATAAATAGTCGAATTCCAATCTCGCAAGATCCCCCCTGTTTCGCTGTACGAAATATATCTCCTGATGATTTGGTCAGATCCTTGCCTTAACAAGAATGGCTTATCCCACATGTACCACTTCACCTCATGAAGAAACTTTTTCCTTTGAGCAGAAGACAAGTCTGGAGGCATAATATTGCTCACAAGGTAATTCACAATGTCTGCAAACCACGGTTCTTCCTCTTGCACCCCAAACAGCTGCTCATCAGGAAAATATTCATTTATCAATGTCTTATCCTATGAAGTTACACTTGGATCTTCTAAATGAGAGAGATGATCAACGACTTGATTCTCAGTACCCTTTCTGTCCTTGATCTCTAACTCAAATTCCTGAAGTAAAAGAACCCATCAAATCAGTCTAGGCTTCGAGTCCTTCTTCCAGACGAGATAGCGAATCGCAGCATGATCAGTGAAAACTGTCACCTTCTTCCCAAGAAATTAAGATCGAAACTTCTCAAAACCATAGACAATAGGCAATAACTCTTTCTTAGTAGTAGTATAGTTCAGTTAAGCACCATTGAGGGTCTTAATAGCATAGTAGACCACATGAAATATATTGTTCTTCCTCTACCCAAGAACTTCTCCAACTACATAGTCACTTGCATCGCACATCATTTCAAAAGGTTCATCCCAATTAGGTGCATTTATGACCAGTGCCGTTATCAAACTCTTCTTTTATCTCAAAAGCAGCTAGGCACTTGTCACCAAACTTGAACGGGATATCTTTCTCTAGAAGATTACACAAGGGTTTAGAGATTTTAGAGAAGTCCTTGATGAATCACCGGTAGAAACCCGCATGACCAAGAAAGCTACAAACTCCCTTAACAGAAATTGGTGGAGGAAGGTTTTCAATTACCCCTACCTTGGCTTTGTCCACCTCAAGACCTTTACTAGAGACCTTGTGCCCAAGAATGAGGCCATGTTGCACCATGAAGTGACATTTCTCCCAGCTGAGAACTAGATTGGTCTCAACACACCTTTTAAGGACGGCACCAAGATTTTGCAAGCACTTGTCAAAAGAATCACCGAACACAGAGAAATCGTCCATAAACCCTTCCATATTCTGACCAATCATGTCAGAGAAGATAGCCATCATGTATCTCTGAAATGTGGTAGGTGCTCCACACAAACCAAAAGAAACTCTTCTGAAGGCAAAAGTCCCAAACAGACATGTGAAGTTAGTCTTTTCCTGATCTTCTGGAGCAATGCAAATCTGATTATAACCCGAATAACCATCCAGAAGACAATAGTACTCATGCCCAGCTAATTTGTCAAGCATCTGATCAATAAAAGGAAAAGGGAAGTGATCCTTCCTCATGGCCTTGTTCAGCTTCCTATATTTCATGCAAACTCTCCACCCCGTGACTGTTCGAGTAGGAATGAGCTCATTCATTTCATTAGCTACCATGGTGATGCCCCATTTCTTCAGCACACACTGAACTGGACTCACCCACGAACTGTTAGAAATGGGATAGATGATGCCTACATCTAGCCACTTGAGAATTTCCTTCTTCAGAACTTCTTTCATGATTGGATTAAGCCTTCTATGTTGCTTAACAGTAGGCTTGCTACCTTCCTCTAGCAGAATTTTATGCATACAATAAGAAGGGATGATTCCCTTGATATCTTCTATAGTCCATCCAATTTCCCTCTTGAACTATCTCAGAATTCTTAAGAGCTTTTCCTCATCACTACCTGAAAGGTCATATGCAATAATAACAGGCAAAGTAGATGCATCACCTAAAAAGCATACCTTAAGTGTTCAGGTAATGGTTTAAGCTCAAGTATAGGAGCTTCCTCAATAGATGGCTTGTGGTACTTTGGAGACTTGTTCAACTCCTCCAATCGAAGAGATTCAAAAGGCATATCCAGCCTTCACTTCCAAGGAGAAGCATTCAAATACTGTAACTGTTCATCACCTTCATCATCTTCACTATCTGAATTTCCACACAAGGCCTTCTCTAAGGAATTAGACCTTAGCATTTGATCAAGTTCTGAAGTAACCACAAAATTGACCAATCGACTTTTAAGCACTCCTCATTATCAGTAGGGAATTTCATGGCATTGAAAACATTGAACGTCACATCCTGATCCAGTACTCGCATCATGAGTTCACCCTTCTATACATCAATCAAGGTTCGGCCAGTAGCCAAGAAGGATCTTCCCAAGATTATGGGGATCTTTTTATCCTCCTCGAAATCAAGAATTACAAAATCAGCAGGAAAGATGAGTTTGTCCACCTTGACCAAAACATCCTCCACAATGCCTCGTAGATATGTAAAAGAACGATCGGCCAACTGTACGGACATATAAGTAGGCTTTGGATCAGGTAAGTCCAAATTCTTGAAGACACACAAAGGCATCAGATTGATGCTAGCTCCCAAATCACATTAACATTTGTCGAACGACAAGTTTCCAATAGTGCAAGGAATAGTGAAGCTTCCAGGATTTTTAAGCTTCGGAGGCAATTTCTGTTGCAGCACAACGCTGTATTCCTCCATGAGAGCTACGGTCTCTAAGTCATCGAGCTTCACTTTACTAGAGAGAATACCTTTCATAAACTTTGCATAGCTAGGCATTTGTTCAAGAGCTTCAGCGAAAGGTATGTTGATATGAATTTTCTTGAAAACTTCCAAGAACTTAGAAAATTGCTTATCCAGCTTTTGCTTCTGCAGCCTCTTAGGAAAATGAGGTGGCATATAGACCTGTTTTTCCCCCGTATTACCCTCAGGAGGAGTGTTTACAACAGCTGTCTTTCTTGGTTCCACTTCTACTTCCTTCGACACATCTTCTTCATCCATGACTTCAGATTCTTGAACTTGAGATTTTTCAGGATTTGCAACCTTTCCAGACCTCAATGTGATTGCCTTAACCTGCTCTTTAGCTTCCCTTTTGCCTGGTACTTCAGTTTCACTAGAGAGTGTACCAGGTTGTCGATTCAGCAAGGCATTGACAATCTGCCCAATCTCCAAGGTCTTAATAGAAACCGCTTGGCTCTTGCACATGAGCCTCAACTCCTCCAATTCAGATTTTTCATTAGATTGTGGTAGCCGCTGAAGTTGGATTTGTTGTCTTGTTGCATATTGTGGTTGTTGAAAACCAGGAGGGTTGTATTGCTTAGCTGCATATGGCTGATAATGTAGCGACTGGGAATTTCGTGACGTGATTAAGTGAATAAAGTATAATTCTGTGGTGTAATTGTAAATTATGTGATTAAATAAGGGTTAAATGGTTTTTTTAGTTAATTGTCTTTAATGTATATTAGTAACTAGGAACGTAAAATGACCCGTTCCAGTTTGATGAGTCAGCTTAGGGGATAAGCCGTGTTGTTGAGCTGTCAAGTGGAACGGAACCTGTCTTAAAAGAGATTAAGGTATTTAAATATGAACTATGTGTTATTGTGTGAAATAGGATTATTTAAGTGGGTATTATATTCCAGTGATGTGTCAGTTGATATAAAGAGAATGATTGAGAAGCGTAATTGAAAACGCTCAGTGTCGGGTCGTCAGACAGGACGTGACCCATTACGCGAAAAGCGAATATGAATAAGGGAAAGTTTTTATGATAGAATGTGTTTCGATATGAGTCGTGATATGTGAATACGTGCTATTGCTTGAGAATATGCTTGATTATGTGCTTTGGTTATTTTTAACTGATTTTAAGGGATTTATTTGATTTAAAATAAGGTTTATTGAACCTTTAAATGTTTTTATAAAATTATCCGAGTATGTTCAGAACATGAAATTTGTTTTTTATCTTTGAAATAGACCTGGATACTTTACAAAAATTATAGATGGATTTATTTCATGATCGGTGTATTTTAAAATGATTTTATGGAGTTAAAATGTTATTTTCAGCATAATCTTGTAAAATCCGTATCAAATCAACCGCTCGCTCAAAAAATATTCTAAAAATATGGTTGAAAAGATAATTTCGAGATCTACGTTCTAAAGTTATTATTCTTTGCATTCCCATATTTTCTGAGAGAGTTATTTATTATTTAAATTCATTTTTAGATTGTGAATAAATGAGAAAAGAGAATGGAAGAAAGGAAACCTTCCTAATTACTAAAATACCCCTGCCCTTTTATTATAAAAACCCACTCTCCCCCTTTCTTTTTTGTTCTTCACCCGACTCTCTTCTCTCTCTCTCTTGTTTTCTCTCATCTCTCCTCTCTCTCTCTCTCTCTCTCTCGCTCTCTCTCTCTCTCTCTCTATCTCTCTCTCACTCTCGAAGTCACTCTCTCTCTTTTCCTCTCGGTACAACCCTCTTACTCCATTGATCTCTATGAATTCCTCCATGAAACTTCATTGTTAATCCATATATAGGCTTTAAATCTTGTGCAAGTGTATGTAGATGCTTGCATGCGAGTGTGTGTGTGTGTATTTGGGCTCGGTAATGAACCAAGGGCCAAGTTCTTGCTTCTTTTTGAATGTTTGACTTGAGTTTCTATGATTTCAGTGATGATTGTGTATTGCATGTGTTAGTTGATGTGTTTTTGGGTTGAAAATCGGAGGTTCAAGGTTGGAAACCCCCGAATGGGGTACCACCTTGAAACCACCGTCACCGGTGATGAACTCAGGTGAATCGGTGGTGAGTAATGATGTATAAACTGAACTCTAGATTATTAAAACTTGATTTTTCAAAAGTTGCATGTGTTGTTTGCTTAAAGCCGAATGGTTCTTGATTTTTAAAAAGATTAAGTTGAATTTTTGTTGATGTAAATGGTTTGTTGTTGATTGTTTTTAGAAATTAGGTTGAGATGTGGTTTAAAGATCTAAAGTGATGCATGCATATGGTATTTTGATGATTATAGTAGTTGTCACCAGAGATCATGACGTAGTTAGTTAGATTGATGGATTAAAGATCAAATCGATGTTTGCATGTAATGTTTTTGGGGGAATTCGAATGATATAATTCGAGTTATAGGAAATTAAGATGAATTATGTGATCAAGGTGTTGTTTATGTGCTCCCATGTGTTATAATGATGAACTGAGGTTAAATTTGGATAAATAATGGTTGCATGTTAAGGAATGGTGTTGTATTTGGCAAGGTTAGGATTTAAAAGAATCGTTCGATTTCTTGCTTATATTTTGTGATAAAGATGAATGGATCATAATTGTAAAAGGATATATTTATAATAAAAGTGGTTAATTTGATCTTAGGGTTTCACTAAGTGAATGCATGTAAGATTACTAAGAATTATTTGGTTTATTTGTTGGTTTTGGTTCAAATTTTGTGAAATAAAAGGAAGGATTGAGTCGTTTTGATATAGGATTATACGATCGTTATTATAACTCAAGTATAGAGTTTGGGTATAAGGATTATCTGCTATGTGTTATGGTTGCATCACAATACGTGATTCGATGACTAATTGATTTGAAGTATATGACTATATTGTATATCGTGCTATGTGAATATGATGGAGTATATAATCCTAGGGTATTGCGATAAGGGATAATTGTTAAACATTCTGAGAATGTCGAGTGAGAATCTAATTAGGGTTTTCATTGTTGGATTGTAGATTCAGAGCGTAAAGGCATTCAGGCTAGGAAAGGGAAAGGTGTTCTAGGTGGTAGTAGTTCAACCCTTGTAAAACAGGAAAGCGAATTCAGGCAAGTAACTCTGCCTACTTGTATAAGTTGTGTATTAAAAGTATATTGATGATGCCATGATAGAGTATTGATCTTTTATAACACTTGTGATAACCTTTATTAAATCTTGAACCCTGATTTTGATTCTTGTACCATACCTGTTATTGATTCCTTGAAACACCCTGATAGTGTTCTTGTAACAACTTGATATGATTATTGTTTAAGCCCTTACTATAAACCTGTTGATTCATACCCTGATTACCTATTGATTCCTTTGGATATCTTGAATTCTTGTTAACCTTATAAGAACCTTTATGAACTTCCTTGCGTAATGATCCTTCATTCCTTTTTTTACCTTATTCTGTAATGATCCTCAGAACTGTTTTGATTCCCTAACTTGTATACCTTGTTTATCATTTGATCAAGATTCTTAGTATTGATATTTGCTTACCTTGATCCATTCACTTTCTTTGAATTCATGAAATTGAACTTAAGAATGATTTTCGACTTGAAAGAGACTGAATGATTTCATATTTTTGGTAATGATAAAATGAACTTAGTAAAACCTTTCTTTTCCAACCCAAGGTTTTCCAAATGAATTCCTGATGGATTGGATTGAGATGTAAGAGACTAGTGGGACTAGTCCAGTCATATAAGAGACTAGTGTGGCTAGTCCAATTTAAGGCTGAAATTATGCCATATGTACCTTAACGACCAGATGGAGGGCTGTATGGACTGATCACCCGTATTATTATTTATGAAAGTTAAAGTAGTCCAATCAAGGGTTCCATAATCACTTTATAAAGATATTTGAATACATTGCCTTAGCAAGTTGCTTCTTTGAAAATGAAACAGTTTAAAATGATTTGAAATGAGTTGACTGTGATATTGTTTAGCATACCGCTTAAGAACCCTGATTCTTGTTTTGATTATTATCAATCATTTAATTGATTCCCAGAGTTGAATAGATTCTTGCTTTCCATTTGAAAGATCCTTGAGATCCTGTTAATGATTTGTGATAAATGTCGGCTTTCACCCTATCTCGAGCCTTGATCCTTGGAAGCCCAACTATTTCTTCATAACCCTTTTATAGCCCAAAAATAGAAATCTACCACCTAGAGATTTAAAGTAGAATGCCTTAAAAGTAATTGTGTATAAATGTTGATTATTGCATCATAGAGCTGCTATTTAGTTACTTGCTGAGTTTTTATACTCATATATTTTGCTCTGTTCTAACCATGGCAATTAAGCAAGAGGATGGCCAGACTTAGGTGCACTGCTTGTAAGAGTGTACCTGGTGCCCCTACCGTGTTGTAGGCTTCCAGATGCCAGAGCAGATAGTACAGATTGTGTGTGAGTAAGCGCCTAGTTGGAAAGTTGTAAAAATACAATGGGTTATCTGTCGGTTCCAAGTCGGAATCGATTATTTAAATTTGGTATTATTTTGGGTTGTAATATATATTATCTGGTTGGTAGTTGTTTTCTTGTCTCAAACTTAATCCTGTTTGATCCTGTTAGATCCTGTTATTAGTTAATCGGGGTTTATACTTATCTATTGTTAATTTAAAGGTATGTGGGTCCTCATTTCCTAACCCCGAGATTGAGGGCATCATAGATAAGGCTGTTGCACCGTATTCTAAGTGTTGCTCCAGCTGAAGAAAGGATGATTGCGGTTGTTGGGATGATAGGTGGCTGGAGCTGGTTGCTGTGATCTCTAAAAGTTGCTCACGAACTGAGCTGATTCACTAGAAATAGCACCCTGCCCCGTCTCATGCGCACCAGCACAAAGCTCACAAACACTAATGATCTGATTAACTCCAAAATTAGCCAAAAAATCCACCTTCATCGTCAAAGCCTGAAGCTGAGCAGCTATAGCAGTAGCTATGTCCACTTCCAGAATTCCTGCTACTTTACCTTGAGGCATTCTATGAGTTGGGTTCTGGTATTCATTAGCAACCATCAGTTCAATCAATTCATAAACTTTATCGTAGCTTTTGGCCCATAAGGCTCCACCTGATACTACATCAAGCATGGGTCTAGAAGTAGCACCTAGCCTATTGTAAAAGTAGTTAATGATCATCCAGTCAGGCATCCCATGATGAGGACACTTTCTAAGCATCTCTTCGTAGCGATCCCAAGCCTGACACAAAGATTCTCCCGTTTGCTGTGCAAATTGAGTAAGAGCATTTCTGATTGCAGCTGTCTTTGCCATAAGGAAGAATTTAGTGAGAAACTTCTGAGTAAGATCCTCCCAAGTAGTAATGGAGCTTGGTGGTAGAGAATGCAACCAACACTTAGCCTTATCCCTCAGAGAGAATGGGAAAAGCCTAAGCTTAATAGCATCTTCAGTAACTCCATTGAACTTGAAAGTGTCGCAGATCTCGATGAAATCCATGATATGCATATTGGGATCTTCTATAGGAGAACCCCCAAACTGAATTGAGTTCTGTATCATTTGAATCGTGCTCGACTTGATTTAAAAGGTGATATCCGCGATGACTAGCTTGATAATGCTAGACTGAATATCATTGATCTTCGGCTTAGAATAGTCCATCAAAGCCTTACGATTAGCTGTTTGATCTCCCATTATGACTAGAGCTTCTTCTTCAGCTTTCTCCTCAACAAAAACTTCTTCAACCTTCTCTTCAACAAGAACTTATTCAACTACTTCCTTCGCTTTATCCAGTGTTCTCTTGCGAGACCGAGAACGCGTATGCATACACACTCGCTATAGTACCTGAAACACGCCAAGGAAACAAGTAAGTAACAATGTCTGAGTCAATGAACTTTATCGACCACTGATGTCAAACACATAAACCAAAAATTAATACCGAGTCCCCAGAAGCGGCGCCAAAAACTTGTTAGGATGAAAACATGCGCTAATATTCACGCAAGTATACGCGATCACAAGTAATATAGAATTAATTATATTTCGTTCCCACAGAGACTGGTTTAGGTTAATTTCAATTAATGCACTTATGTAACAATGGTATGGTTATTATTCAATGCTAAGACGAATAATAATTTGGTTTTGTTTATAATTAAGATTATTAACTAACATGCAATTAACTAAGAGATTAAAAAGGTTGATTTACTTATATAACACAAACATGGGATTCTAACTTCATTACTACTTCATTCAATAGCCTTTTTGTTCTTAGCCTTAGCATACAATGGTGACGACACTAATCAGACAACACGAAACTAGTAAATGCCAACTTTCATTATACGAATACCCTACTACCAGACATCCACAAAAGAGATAGATACTGAATAGACACCAATTATAATAAGACCCTATATGTCTATAGAATTTGACAACATAATAGTTTAACGAACAAGTTATCTTTCGTGACTACATAGGGAAAGTAAGATGGTTAAAATTTCATACGAATCATGCATATCAAATACATGAACCTATGCTAGCATGGCAAGTTCTAAACCTCTAAATTCAATGTCGCTTTATTAGAAATTAACACGCTATCTTATAAGTTCGCGACACTCATAAGAGGAATAAGCACAACCAATACTAGGATATCATACAATCACCACACACTAAGGTATCAAAACATATTAACTATTGAAATCCATAAGTAAATCCGCTAGAACCCCACGATAACGATTAGCCCATAACCGAACTCATCATCACCGTGGGTTCCGATAAAAGCATGGTATAATAAACTAGGTCTTTATAAATACGAATAATAATCAAAGTACGTTAAACAAGAGTATTAGGTTCAACAAACAAGAAATGAGCATCCAAGATTACAACTTAGAACAAAGAATCACAAGAATAAACTAGATCTTCTTCGCCTTGGTTGTATTTGTGATATAGGTCTTCTCGCTGTCTTCTCCTTAAGCTTCTTTACGTGCTTCTTGTGAAAAAAGACCTTAAGTTATCCTTATATAGCAGCCCACGCAGATTAGAAGACTAGAAAATAGTCTTCTAATTGAAACAGGAATCTGGAATCCCTACTAGGCACGGCCGCGCGCTTCACCAGCGCGGGCGGGCTGACATTCTGCTTCTCTGACAAGGCCACACGCTAACACAGCGCGGGCGCGCCATTCTTCTGGAAAAACTAAAATTGCTTTTTTTATTTGCTGGTTCTTGATGGCCTTTGCACGAGCGATCTTCACAACACCTTCCTAACACAATTTTAGCATCAAAGAAATGCTACATCACCTCGATCCCTGATATATGCCTGAAATGTAAAACACTACCAAAAACACATCAAAACATAAATAACTTGAGTACAAAACATCAATCCAAGCTTTTATAGAGCATTCTAAGTGGACATAAATGCCACTTAACAATTGGTAGGATATTTTTCTTGGTGCCTTCACCATCATCGTTCTTCTTTCATCTCCCCTTTTCTTGTCATCCCTCTTGTTCTCATCCTGCTTCTTGTCTTCTACTTTGCTGCCAGTTGCTTTAGAAGAGTGACTTGGATTTGAGACAAAAGGTTTTTTCTCATCATGCTTCTGTTCATCATCATCCTTGTCATCTTTTAAGTTGACTTGAGAATTTGGCAACATGGTCTCTGCATTCTGTAGATATCTCCCCATCATCCTAATCATCTCCTCATCTTCAGTTGTTTTGAAGTTCTTTCTCTTTAGACCTGTCTCCAATTTCATTATTAATCTTGTATTTCCCCTTCTATAAAGTATATGCACTGTTTAGTTTGTGGACAAATGTAGGCCACTCCGTGCTTGGATGTAGATAGGCTTCGGGAAAAGCAGCTATCCGAGCTTGCTTGAGTTTTTTGAGCAATTGGGTTTCCTTTGGAATTACTGGATTAACTCTGTCAATTATTACATCCAGCTCAGATGCTCTCATTCTTTGTAGATTTGAGAGAGACATATGCAGACATCTGTCCAAACCACAGTCATTGACATTGGCTACTATCCTTTTCTCCAAAAAGTTGTCAACCTTTACTATTACCACTCTTAAGAAATTGATGGTGTTGGCCAAAGCTCTCTTGTAAGTGATGTAGTTATTTTCCAGAGAGATTCTTAGAACTTCTAGTAGCTCACTCAACTCTTTATCTTGACCGGGTCCATATACAGCTTTCTGGTGCCTATCTTTACTGACACTTTGAGAGAGTTTTAATTGCATAGAACTTTGACCAGAGTGAGTCGTAGATTTTCCAGCATCTTGAGATTGTGAAGATTTACCAGCTTCCTTGGACTGTTTAATCATAGCTTCTATCTCCCCCTTAGTCTTGTTGGCAGGTAGGAGTAATGGATTTGGAATTTCCAGCCTCACAGCTTCAGGAAGAGCATGTAAAGGAACATTCAAGGCACCAATAATAGCTCCCAAAGAAACTAAATTCTGCATTTGATGTTTATCGGAGTCTACCAGGGTCCTGGTGTCATTCTGTTGACTCTGTACTAGAGAAGTGAGAGCATTAACCTGAGCTATAAGTGAGTCATTGGAGGATTGGAGAGTTTAAACTTGCTCTTGTAGAGATTGAATTTGGAGATTTTTTGATGTAGAGAGAGGTTGTTGGGAACTTGAAGAGATAGGAGTACCAAAAGTAGTTTGAACTGTCCCTTTGATCCCTTGCATTAAAAGAGCAGATGGTTCATATCTAGCTTGATGAAGTTAATCCAATTTGACCCTTGTATCATTGTTACTTGTAATGTGATTCTGGATAACTTTATGCAAAGCTACAAATGATTGTTTTAGATTCTTGATGTTTTGCTCCATGCTAGTCATGTCAAACCTTTCCATGTGGTCAGCAAATGTCTGAAACTTGTTCTTGATTTGAACTTGAGTAGGGAAGAGGTCATCAAGCTTGTTTTTCAACAACCTTCTTATCTTATCTTGATGGTTGTCCATAGTCTGTTGGAGTGCTTTACTCATGAGGTGAAAAGTTTGAGTTAAGCTTTGTAGACTTCTATCACAACATCATAGACTTCCTGTGGAGTCAGTGCCTTGGCATTCCTTCCCAATATTGTAATATATTCTTCTCTAAATCTTGCCAAGATCTCATCCATGCTCAATCTTAAGTCCTTGCTTAACCAAGCATCTACATTGCCATCCTGCTCTGCTTCATCCACAATCTTTTGCTGCTGCTCTTCAACATCAATTTTATAAGACAACAAGATTACTTGAGAGTCTTGATTGGACATGTCTGTAGTAAGAAGTTGTTGTGTAATGTTGGCAAGTCCAGAGAGTTGATCAACCAAGAGGTCATTCATTATAATGGGTTGAGCTTGGGCATCTTGAAGCCACTGAGAGATAAGGTGTGATGGTTGTTAGGAAGGGTTTGATGTAAAAGGAATGTCTGTTGGGTTTGAGGTGGATGGTTGAGGTTCAGTAACATTACCTATGACAGATACCACAGTTTGACTCACAGTTAGAACTGTGGTTGTGACAGTGTATTGTTCACCACTTGTGGGAACCTCCAATTGAATTAGAGGGGATTTAACCAGGTTACTGTCATATACCATGGACTCAAACCATTGCTCTTCTTGCAAAGAGCTAGCCCTTGAATGTGCCTGACTTGCCTCCCCTATAACAGGCTCATTGACATTTGGACTCCTAGCTTCAATTGTTAATGCAGTGTCAGCTAGGATTTTGAGGGGAGTTGTTCCTTCACGAGGAACCTCCAATTGAATGGGAGAGGATTTAGATAGCTCCCCCTCAGAAGTACTACCCTCAAACCTATTAATTTGTGAAGATTTTTTAGCACATGGAGGTGCTTGAGAGACTACCATGGTGTCTTCAGTAAAAACTGATGAAACCCCTGTGTTTGTGTCATCAAGTTCTACCCCAGAGTGTAGCCTCTCATCAACTAAATGTGGTTCCTGGATGGTGAGCATAATTTCTTCAACCATGTCACTTGATTTTGGCAACACTTGAGAATTAGATTCAAGTGTCTCATTGTGTGAAGAAGAAATTTTAGAAATGAGATTTTAGATTTTAGAATTGAGTGTTGGCAGCCCCCCCTGAATAGATGAGGGAGCTTGAAAAGATGTGCTCTCTTTGTGTGTGCCATCCTTATTTCTTCTTTCATACACTTGAATGTGTTCAAGTGTTGGTGCAGACTCTTTACAGGATGTACTAGGGATAGTACTTTTTTCAATAGAGACATTCTGTTGAGAGGATGCCCCTAAAGTCTTTTGTATGCCCTCTTTTGCAACTACATCCTTTTGGGAGGATGCAGAGGTAGCTTGAGTGGTCAACTCAGTTTTCTTTGCCTTCTTTGGTTTCTTGGCCAGGGTGGACTCTATTTGAGTTTGATCCTCATCACTCTCATTAAATATAGTTAGGGTTGCCTGTTTTCTCTTCTTTTTACTCACTTCACCCTTTTGAGAGGATTAAGTGGTTGGTTTCCTAGTTTCTATTGGTAAAGAAAGAGGGGTCTCAGTTTGGGAAGGCCCCTGTTGGTGTTCCTGTGTTTTTTCTTCCACAGGTACATGTGTCATTACTGTACCAGTTGTGATTGTAGACCTCATGTCAGGCATAGGGTAAGGGTAAGTCCTAAAACTCTCCAACATGAATGGAGTGATTCTGAGACTTACAGGTACCTTGTTCTTTGTAATGAGTGAGCCAAATAGAACTTTGGACACTTGTTTATAGTTGCCTATTTTAGTTCTATCTATACAATTTAACAAATGAATGCTATGCACTTTATGATTTAAAGCAAACATTATAAATCTAGGAAGAAAGATTTCCTTAACTCTTGATGTCAAAGGCATTGTGAACCTGGTGCTGAGCTCCTCCATTATCAAGTGCCCTATATTGAGGTGTCTGTTGTGAGCCATGGAGAACACCAGCTTCTGAACAATACTTAAAATATTGTGATACCCTGTCTTCCTACATGTGAATGCCCTCACAATTGAATCAAAAAGGAAAGACCATTCCCTCCTCAAGTACTTCCTATTCAGGCTTTCCAAGTTGATCCTCTCACTGTAGTTTATGAAGTCCATGAACTCAGCTAGATCATCTTGTGTTAGAACCTCCACCAGATTGTCAGTAGGGATGACCAAAGCCAGATTGACATCATTTTCAGAAAACTCTACTTGTTGGCCTTGAATAGAGCAGTTAACCACCATAGAAGTATCTTGATTCTCATGCACCATTTTCCTAACCACAGCTATGTTCCAAATATCCCTAAGAACATCCAAGTACAGTACTGGATTTGTAGTTAGAGCACCTACAAAGTATGTCTCAGAAAGAAACTTCACAAAGCTCTTAAAGCTATCATGAGCTTGGTTTTCATCTATAAATGCAAGATAGTTGGTTCCTTCTTTTGGGATAAAAGGTGTAACTGTGTTTGATGCCATTTGAAGTGTTTGAATTTGAGTGGGTAAGAAAAATTAAAGAGAAATAGCTTGAAATGAGAGAAAACGTGTTACAACCGGCATTTTTGTGTAATATTAATTATAAATTTAGTACAACTTTAAAAGCCAAATGCCAATATATGCAACTATTGTATGTTTGTGTGAATGAGAACTCTGCGTCTTAAATTTTTGTTATGTGGTATATGAATTTTCAAAGCAAAAGTTTATTTATTTCTTTCATTTTTGACTTACAAAGAATATTTTAAACCTTGAATAAATTTCTCTTTAAAAGTTATTTTGTTCACAAATTTCAAAAGTAGTTTTATAAAATTTCTAAAAATCCAAGTTATTTTATGGTATAAATTTTATAATTTTTGAACTTGTGTTTTATTTTACAAAAATAAATCTTTATAAATGTTAATTGTTATAATTAGCAAATTACATAGTTGTCCTTTACCCTTGCATGCAAAATGATCCAAGTATAAGTGGAAGGGTAGTCATGCCAATTCCTATTCCCACTCACATTTGTCAAAACAAAAACCATAAAACAAGTAAAAGACATGATCATTTCACATATCACCCACACTACACTCTTTCTTCTCTCCCTCCTCTCTCTCACTCTCGGCTCCTACCCCCTCACTCTCGGCTTTTCAGCCGAAACCACCCCCCCCATTTTCTTTCTTTCTCAATCAAGTTCCCACCTCCTACACAAGTAAATGTTACTTCCCATACCATGATCACATATATTTCAAAGAGTTTTGAGTAGAAAGTTTAAGTTTTAAGGTTGCATGTTAAGGTTTTAGTTGAAACTCAAAGTACAACCTTGATTCTTGTGAGTTTAAGGTTGTTTTTGAGAGGACTACAAGGAATGGTGAAGTGCCAAGTCTTGAGAAGGAAACTCTTGATGTTAAATGACCATTTCCTTCCATTTCATTCGGCCATGACCATAGGGGAGCCGAATGAATGGTTCTTGAGACCATTCTTGTTGCTTTGTTCAATTTTTGCATGTTTATGTGATAATGGCTTGAATTTTGTAGTAAAAATTTGATGAAACTCCTTGTATGCTAAGTGATCATCTAGATATAGCTCATGCTAGGCTTTCATGTAAATTTCTTGGTAAAACATATTTAGAAAACATGTTGTTTGGCTTGCAAAACTCGAAGACATGCATGCATATGGATTTCACTTAGAATGTTACAAAATTTTGATCATTTGGAAAGATTTTATTAGTAAGCTTTAATTTCAGTAGGAATAATGTGTTAATATTGATTAATGCTTCTTGATGCATGGTAATAAGTCGTGTATATCTTTTATAAAATGCATAACTTGTTGTTTCAAAAACTTGATGATTTGTGAGTTGTAAAATGTGGTTTCTTTTATTTTGCCATGATTGCACCTTAGGTAAGGATGATCTCCACCAAGATTATTTGTGAGTTTTGACCATGTCATTGATGTTCACATTGAGGCCCAAGCCACCAGAAGTTAGTATTGGGAGTATATAAAAGGTTTTAGGGGTTGGTTGGAGGTTTGCATGTCATTTTGTTAGGTGCACAAGTAGAATAACAAAATCTGTCCAGCAGGGGACAGTTTTGTTGCAACTTAGAAATAGGGAGATTTGACCATGTCATGGGTAGGCTCTCATTAGGCCCAGTTGGACCTTAGTTAGAGGGAGTGTTAGAGAAGTGTTTCCAACCATAGTTCATAGGATATGAGTTAGAACCATGTGTCACAAGTTAATTCAAGTTAGGGTGTTTTCTGCCCAGGAAAACAGGGGAACCATGGACTTTGAGCTTAGGCCCAAGAAGGCCCAAGCCAGGCCCTTGAGCCAAATCAAGTTTGGGAGATGCCCTTAGGTCAGGAGAGTCTTGTGTAAGAGTTTTGAAGGAAAACCTATAGTTTAAGGGTGTCAAACGCACTCAAGAAACCATAGATGTCATTCTGAAATTTGCACCAGTGAACACTTTCACTTAGCACATAGTTTTAGAACACTTAGGAGTGAGATTTAGGTTGACCACCATAGTTTAAGATAGTATAAGGTCAGTAGAATAAAAGGCACAATTGAGGGTCAATAGGTTTTGGATAGTTTAGTAAAGGCACATCGAGTTAGGAAGCCAAAACTAGAAGACTTTGTCTAGTTTAGCGACCAAGTGACTTAAGTTGGGGGATCGAGATTATCCAAGCCTAGTGTTGCATTATGGTGTATATGGTGTTATTTGATATTAATATATGATATGTGATTATGTGGCTATGTGTGTGCAACTATAAATTAAAGGTGAATATAAATTAAGTGCATATAGGCCTAAGTGACATCCGTGTTTAAATTCGGGTTGTAAATAGGTTAAGTTGGTGAGAATATATTATAATGAGGATTATTATTATTATTTATGTAGGATCTCGAGACGAGGGAAAACTTTCCATAAAGGTTGAGTGAAGCTCCAGTTGCTCCTACCAGTCAGACCAGACCAGCCTTTCTCAAGGCAAGTGATTCAACTTGTCCTTCATATTTACTGCTAATAGTTCATACATTGCTGCAACTATCCTGTGTCATTTGATATATTAAATCAAGCGTATCTTATGTTTATCTTTGAATTATATAAAAATGCCATGAACCCTCGAGTACGTATTGCAAAGTGGTCATATCATGATAGTATATTAAAGTAATTCGAATGCCAGGATAAAAGAAAGGGTAGTTATAACTCTTGGTTGATCTCTTGATTTACATGCTGATGATTCCTAAGTATTGATATCTCATCCTGATACTTGAACCCCTATAGAACATTACCTTGAACCCTAAAAGCCAAATACTTATCAAAGTGATTCCTCATTGATTGATACCCCTCTTTCTTATCCTGAAGCTTGACAATTCTGATATATCCTGTGTTAAAGATCATTTCTGTATACCGTAGCACCCTTAGTATTCATGAAGCTTATCTTCTTGATGATCCAGCACTTGAACCTTGATGAGAAACCATTGCTTTAAGCCCAATTTAGCATTACCCTTTATAATATCCAATAGCCTCACTAAATCCCCTTGTCCAATCTTTGATATATGAAAACCATTCAGTTACTTTAATAGAGTATAGTTTTGTGAATCATGGCCCTGAGATTTAGTACCATATTTCCCGTGTTTCGAGTTGATATATAATCCCTTGATAAAAAAAAATGTTTACTGTAAAAGAGATTTTGTTATAAATTGGCATCAGTTTTTGAAATAAATAAAATGTGGGTTTTCAGTCCTAAAGGGGGATAAATGTTTTCTTTGAATAGTGGATCTGGACTGAGATGCGAGTCCTTTCCACACTTATATTAGGCTTAAAAGTTGCCTAGGGATTCCCATTAATGTTTTAGAACCCAGCGAGGTTCGGGATTACTTCGCAGCTGATCACCGGCTGTAATCCGTAGTGTCATAAAATAATTTTTATTAAGATATGATTTTTTTTTGATACCAACAAAATGATGCCATCACCCAAAGTTTTATTTCTCATTATCATTGGTCATGTCCTCCCATTGACATTCTTTAATATATATCTCGATTTATGTTTTGTATTGTATTGTTTAGCACTTATTGAGCATTTGGCTCACTACTTGCTTTACCATGATATTATAGCTAGCAGCTATGGTTAGATTCAAGCAGACTGCCCGTAAGACCTGTGATGCTGATGCCTATGTTCGAGCTCAGGTAGAATAAGTGATAGTAGTTTGTGTGAGGACTCGATATTTAAAATTAGTTGTAATAGATGGTAGTGTTGGGCTGTTGCAAACCCTAAACTGTAAGATCTTGGATTTGGGTATGTTTATTTATTATTAAATGTTGTAATAGTTATATTTAATTTGCTGTTTAAGTTGGGGTGTGACAGGTTTTGGTATCAGAGCCACGGTTTAGAGTCCCTGGACAGCCCAAATAGGTTAAAGGGTATATGTGTAAGTTATAGATAATATGCGAGAGAGTAGGTTAAGTAAGTTTATTATTAATACACCTCTTACTGGTTTGTCAGCAAAGGGCGCATTCCTCGTCATCCTCTGGTTCGGACGACACTATTGCTTTCACCGTGTATGCTGAGTTGAGGCGCGAGTTTGACATGCTTCAGGGAAAGTACGACTGACTGATAGACCGACTGAAGAACGTGTACCCGGACAGCCGAAACTACGAAGGGAAGCCCAAGGAGCAGATGACTACAAGACTTGAGACCTTGGTTCAGTACGTCAACACTAAGCTTGAGGAGATGCCAGCGCACCGGGACCGCACAAGCCAGTATGTCATTCAGATGGTGGCGGATGAGCTCCAAAGCATTGTGAAGACGCTTCAAGAGGAAAAGACTACCAAGCCAGGTTCAGATGGAGTGGAGCCTTAGTTCTTTCCATTTACCTTTCATGTTGTTGTATTATCAGACTCCGTAGAATTCCCCAGTTGTTTCCGTTATTTCCTTTAAATAAGCCAGTTGATCCTAGAATCAGACTTTGTTCTAATCCCATGTATTGTGACCTTTAAATTTCAATAATCATGCTCTATTGTTCCAATTTCTCTTAACTGTTATTATACGCTTTTATATGTATCATCATATCTCCTTAATTTGAAACCTGACCTCACATGTAAATAAGAACGCCATGCGATACCCTCAAATTATTTTATTATTCATATCTGTTTTGACATAACTCTTATTTCAGGATCATGCCTCCCAAAAAGAAGAACCCAACAACCACATCCACCATAGACCCAAATATTCTTCGACTACTGGAAACTTTGCAACAACAAACCAATGCTATAGCCCAACAACAACTAACTCTTCAACAGCGAATTGAAAACCAAGATAACCGTGAACCACACCAACCACCTAAACCACCAGTACCACCTAGACAAATTGTCACTTTCAAGGCTTTTCAGAATTTGAATCCACCTGCATTTCATGATACCACTGATCCAGTAATAGCTAACACATGGATCAAGGAGATGGAAAGGGCTTTTGAGTTGGTACAGTTAGGAGACGATCAGAAGACGCCGTATACTACTTACTTCTTGAAGGGCGAAGTCATCTATTGGTGGGAATCAGTAAAAGCTATGTAAGCAACTCAACAGGTTTCTTGGGAGAGATTTAAGAAGTTATTTATGGACAAGTATTACCCTAAGTACATGCAGAATCAGATGTAGCTTAAATTTTTGGAGCTAAAGCAAGGGAACATGACTGTACTGGAGTATGAGAAGAAGTTCACTGAGTTGTCAAGGTTTGTGACAAAGTATACCAGCACCGAGGAGGAAAAAGCGAAGAAATTTCAGCAAGGATTGGAACCTTGGATCAGAGATAGAGTGGCTATGTTTGAGCTTGAAACTTATGCGGGAGTAGTTCAGAAAGCTGCTCTGATTGAGAATAATGGGATGCAGTCAAGGAAGGAGAGGGATAACAAGAAGAGGAAGGTTCCATTTTATGGAGAAAAGTCTGAAGTGGGAAGTTCACAAGATCGGAATATAAAGAGGATCAGATTCCAGAAGGGCGAAAATTTTCAAAAGAAGGGAAATTTGGTTAAAAGGCAAGAATCAAAGGGGAACAACCAGGCAAGCCAATGACAAGTTGGAGAAAACAGATTCCAGAGACCCGAATGCAAGCACTGTGGAAGAAGGCACCCCGGAGTGTGTAATAAGTTGAGCATGACATGCTATAGGTGCAATCAGAAGGGACATTTGGTGAATGAGTGCAAGATGCCGAAGCCAGGAGTTACGTGCTACAAGTGTGGGAAAACTGGACACATAGTTAGGGAGTGCAAGGCAACCGGACCAGTCAAAGCTCTGATGAATGTGGCAAACACCAGTGCGAGTGTGCTAGTTGAGGTATTGGCATTACCTCCACCACCTACACCAACCCCGCAAGCAACAACAAGGACATTTGATCTGAAGATGAAGGATGTTGTTCAGAATTCTGAGGTGATAGCAGGTACACTTTTACTCAATAATGCCAAAGCTAAAGTATTGATTGGTTCGGGAGCAACAAGATCTTTCATATCAGAAAATTTTGTTGATAAGCTTCAATGTGATAAAATGATTATGAGCGAGGTAGTAAATGTGGTAATTGCGAACCAAGAGAAGATTCCTGTGAATCAATTCTTTCCGAAGTGTGAGATTGATATTTCGGGGTATAAGTTTTCAGCCGACTTGATACTCTTCAAGTTGGGAGAGTTTGATATAATTTTAGGCATGGATTGGTTAGGAGAAAATAACGCTCAGATTAATTGTAAGACCAAGAAAGTGTATTTAAAGGCGAAGAGTGGAGAGAAGGTAGTATTTAAGGGGAAGAGGCAAAAACAACTATTTCTCACAATCGTTCAGGCTAAGAAGCTACTTAGAAAAGTTTGTGAGT
This sequence comes from Apium graveolens, assembly GCF_009905375.1. Taxonomy (NCBI): domain Eukaryota; kingdom Viridiplantae; phylum Streptophyta; class Magnoliopsida; order Apiales; family Apiaceae; genus Apium; species Apium graveolens. The sequence goes on along the minus strand of NC_133648.1, from coordinate 111,940,143 downwards.
CGTTCCTAGCGTATGTAGTGGATTCAGAAATGGGCAACCCCAACATAGAAGATATCCCTGTAGTTAACGAGTTTCCCGATGTGTTTCCAGAAAAACTACCGGGCTTACCACCAGATCGACAAATCGAGTTCGAGATCAACCTTGCTCCAGGCACGGAACCAGTTTCAAAGGCCCCATATAGGATGGCACCAGCAGAAATGAAAGAGTTGGCGAGCCAGCTACAAGAATTGTTAGATAAAGGAGTGATACGGCCAAGTACGTCGCCATGGGGAGCACCTGTTCTGTTTGTCAAGAAGAAAGATGGGAGTATGCGACTATGCATAGATTATCGAGAGTTGAATAAGGTAACGATCAAGAACCGCTACCCGCTACCAAGAATAGATGACCTTTTTGATCAGCTGAAAGGACCAAAGTGCTTTTCAAAGATTGACTTGAGGTCGGGATACCATCAATTAAAGATCAAAGAAGAAGATATTTCCAAAACAGCATTTCGGACCAGATATGGGCATTATGAATTCCTAGTAATGCCGTTTACATTGACCAATGCCCCGGCCGCATTTATGGATCTGATGAATCGAGTATTTAAGAAGTATTTGGACAAGTTTGTCGTGGTATTCATTAATGACATCCTTATTTATTCTAAGTCGGAAGAAGAACATAAACAGCACCTCTGGATAGCATTGGAAATACTTCATCAAGAGAAGTTGTATGCCAAGTTTACCAAATGTGAGTTTTGGTTAAAGGAAGTTCAATTTTTGGGGCATGTCATTGGAAATGAAGGAGTTAAAGTGGATCCGGCAAAGATTGAGGCAGTTATGAGTTGGGAGAGGCCAAAGACTCCTACGGAAGTGCGAAGTTTTCTAGGGTTGGCAGGATACTATAGAAGGTTCATCAAGGATTTTTCGAAAGTCGCCACGCCATTGAACAAGTTAACCAGAAAGAATCAAAAGTTTGAATGGAGTGCAGAATGTGAGGATAGCTTTCAAGAGTTGAAGCAGAGATTGGTAACAGCTCCGGTGTTAGTACTTCCAGATGACCAAGGAAACTTTATGATATTCAGTGACGCTTCACATAAGGGATTGGGTTGTGTGTTAATGCAACACAGTAAGGTGATCGCGTATGCGTCAAGACAGTTGAAACCGCATGAGTTGAAGTACCCGACGCATGACTTGAAACTAGCCGCCATAGTGTTCGCACTTAAGATTTGGAGACATTACCTCTACGGAGAAAAGTGTGAAATCTACACGGATCACAAGAGTTTAAAGTACATTTTCACTCAGAAGGAGCTCAATATGAGGCAGAGGAGATGGCTGGAATTGATCAAGGACTATGACTGTTCGATAAATACCATTCTGGGAAGGCGAATGTTGTGGCCGATGCTCTAAGTAGGAAGGAGAGACTGAATATGATGACAACATCAAAGGAATTATCTGAAGAAATCAAGAGATTTGAACTGGAACTTTGTGATTGTGGAAAAGTTGAAGAAGTTTGTCGTGCAATGACTTTTCAGCCAACACTAGTGGAAAAGATAAAGAAATGTCAAGAAGAAGTAAAGGAGAAAGAGAAGAATCAATTATCTGGAGAGGAGATTAATACTCAAAGGGATGAGCAAGGGATACTAAGGTTTTCTTCCAGAATATGGATTCCTCATGTACCTGAAATAAAGAATAAGATCCTACACGAAGCCCACAATTTGAAATTTTCAATCCACCCGGGAAGTACCAAGATGTATCGGGACTTAAAGAAAAACTTTTGGTGACCAAATATGAAGCGAGACGTAGCGGAATGGGTTGCGAAGTGTTATACTTGTCAGAAAGTGAAGGCAGAACATCAACGACCAAGCGGATTAATTCAGCCCCTAAAGATTCCAGAATGGAAATGGGAAAATATCGCTATGGACTTTATAGTAGGACTACCGCGAATGAAATCCGGGCATGACGCTATATGGGTTATAGTTGACCGTCTTACAAAGTCAGCGCATTTCCTTCCAATTAACGAGAAGTCGTCATTAGACAAATTGGTTCATCTGTATGTGCGCGAAATTCTACTAAGGCATGGAGTACCTGTTTCAATAGTTTCAGACAGAGATCCCCGATTTAACTCGAGATTTTGGAAGCAATTTCAAGAATGTCTTGGCACAAAATTGAATATGAGCATGGCGTACCACCCGCAGACTGATGGACAAAGTGAAAGGACAATTCAAACAATCGAAGACATGTTGCGCAGTTGTGCAATCGATTTTGCAGGAAGTTGGGACGACCACTTGCCGTTGATTGAATTCTCTTACAATAATAGCTATCATTCCAGTATCGGCATGCCACCATACGAAGCTTTGTACGGGCGAAAATGTAGATCACTAACAAGTTGGGATGAAGTAGGTGAAGGAAGGATTCTCGGCTCGGAATTGGTACAACAATTGCATGACTCAGTCAAGTTAATTCAGAAAAGGCTACTTGCTGCTCAAGATAAACAGAGGAAGTATGCGGATCCGACACGTAAGGATGTTCAATTCCAAATTGGCGAAGCTGTTTTGTTGAAAGTGTCACCTAGAAAAGGGTTGTCTAGATTTGGCAAGAAAGGGAAGTTATCACCTAGATACATAGGTCCTTTTGAAATTTTGAGTCAAGTAGGGAAGGCGGCCTACGAGTTGGCCTTACCACCTCAATATCAGCACGTGCATAATGTGTTCCATGTGTCATTGCTTAAGAAGTACAATCCTGACGCTAGCCATGTAATAGAATATGAACCAGTAGAAATTCAGGTAGACCTGTCATTTGTGGAGCAACTGGTCAAAATACTCGACTGGCAAGAAAAGAGTCTTAGAAATAAGTCAATAAAGTTAGTAAAAGTACTTTGGAGGAACCCTAAGGTCGAAGAATCGACTTGGCAGTTAGAGTCTGATATGCGTTCCCGGTATCCTCATCTGTTCTCTTAGATTCTGGGGACAGAATCCCTTAAGGGGGAGAGGATGTTACAACCGACATTTCTGTATAATATTAATTGCAAATTTAGTACAACTTTAAAAGTCGAATGCCAATATATGCAACTATTGTATGCTTGTATGAATGAGAACTCTGCGTCTTAAATTTTTGTTATGTGGTATATGAATTTTCAAAGCAAAAGTTTATTTATTTCTTTCATTTTGACTTATAAGGAATATTTTAAACCTTGAATAAATTTCTCTTTAAAAGTTATTTTGGTCACAAATTTCAAAAGTAGTTTTATAAAATTTCTAAAAATCCAAATTAATTTATGGTATAAATTTTATAATTTTTGAACTTGTGTTTTATTTTACAAAAATAAATCTTTATAAATGTTAATTGTTATAATTAGCAAATTACATAGTTGTCCTTGCATGCAAATCCTTTCTATTCAATCCAAAAGGGCTAAAGAGACAATTACCACCCCACTAACTCTTATTTTTCTAGCCAAATTCCTCCTTTACCCTTGCATGCAAAATGATCCAAGTATAAGTGGAATGGTAGTCATGCCAATTCCTATTCCCACTCACATTTGTCAAAACAAAAACCATAAAACAAGTAAAAGACATGATCATTTCACACATCACCCACACCACAGTCTTTCTTCTCTCCCTCCTCTCTCTCACTCTCGGCTCCTATACCCTCACTCTCGGCTTTTCAGCCGAAACCACCCCCTCCCCATTTTCTTTCTTTCTCAATCAAGTTCCCACCTCCTACACAAGTAAATGTTACTTCCCATACCATGATCACATATATTTCAAAGAGTTTTGAGTAGAAAGTTTAAGTTTTAAGGTTGCATGTTAAGGTTTTAGTTGAAACTCAAAGTACAACCTTGATTCTTGTGAGTTTAAGGTTGTTTTTGAGAGGACTACAAGGAATGGTGAAGTGCCAAGTCTTGAGAAGGAAACTCTTGATGTTAAATGGCCATTCCCTTCCATTTCATTCGGCCATGACCATAGGGGAGCCGAATGAATGGTTCTTGAGACCATTCTTGTTGCTTTGTTCAATTTTTGCATGTTTATGTGATAATGGCTTGAATTTTGTAGTAAAAATTTGATGAAACGCCTTGCATGCTAAGTGATCATCTAGATATAGCTCATGCTAGGCTTGCATGTAAATTTCTTGGTAAAACATATTTAGAAAACATGTTGTTTGGCTTGCAAAACTCGAAGACATGCATGCATGTGGATTTCACTTAGAATGTTATAAGATTTTGATCATTTGGAAAGATTTTATTAGTAAGCTTTAATTTCAGTAGGAATAATGTGTTAATATTGATTAATGCTTCTTGATGCATGGTAATAAGTCGTGTATATCTTTTATAAAATACATAACTTATTGTTTCAAAAACTTGATGATTTGTGAGTTGCGAAATGTGGTTTCTTTTATTTTGCCATGATTGCACCTTAGGTAAGGATGATCTCCACCAAGATTATTTTGAGTATAAGGGAGTTAGTTTAGTAGATCACCATGTTTAAGTCTTGGTTTGGGTATTAGAACCAAACCAAGTTAATTCAAGTTAGGGTGTTTTCTGCCCAGGAAAACAGGGGAACCATGGACTTTGAGCTTAGGCCCAAGAAGGCCCAAGCCAGGCCCTTGAGCCACATCAAGTTTGGGAGATGCCCTTAGGTCAGGAGAGTCTTGTGTAAGAGTTTTGAAGGAAAACCTATAGTTTAAGGGTGTCAAATGGACTCAAGAAACCATAGATGTCATTCTGAAATTGGCACCAGTGAACACTTTCACTTAGCACATAGTTTTAGAACACTTAGGAGTGAAATTTAGGTTGACCACCATAGTTGTAAGATAGTATAAGGTCATTAGAATAAAAGGCACAAGTGAGGGTCAATAGGTCTTGGATAGTTTAGTAAAGGCACATCGAGTTAGGAAGCCAAAATTAGAAGACTTTGTCTAGTTTAGCGACCAAGTGACTTAAGTTGGGGGATCGAGATCATCCAAGCCTAGTGTTGCATTATGGTGTATATGGTGTTATTTGGTATTAATATATGATATGTGATTATGTGGCTATGTGTGAGCAACTATAAATTAAAGGTGAATATAAATTAAGTGCATATAGGCCTAAGTGCCATCCGTGTTTAAATTCGGGTTGTAAATAGGTTAAGTTGGTGAGAATATATTATAATGAGGATTATTATTATTATTTATGTAGGATCTCGAGACGAGGGAAAACTTTCCATAAAGGTCGAGTGAAGCTCCAGTTGCTCCTACCAGTCAGACCAGACCAGCCTTTCTCAAGGCAAGTGATTCAACTTGTCCTTCATATTTACTGCTAATAGTTCATACATTGCTGCAACTATCCTGTGTCATTTGATATATTAAATCAAGCGTATCTTATGTTTATCTTTGAATTATATAAAAATGCCATGAACCCTCGAGTACGTATTGTAAAGTGGTCTTATCATGATAATATATTAAAGTAATTCGAATGCCAGGATAAAAGAAAGGGTAGTTATAACTCTTGGTTGATTCTCTTGATTTACATGCTGATGATTCCTAAGTATTGATATATCATCCTGATACTTAAACCCCTATAGAACATTACCTTGAACCGTAAAAGCCAGATACTTATCAAAGTGATTCCTCATTGATTGATACCCCTCTTTCTTATCCTGAAGCTTGACAATTCTGATATATCCTGTGTTAAAGATCATTTCTGCATACCTTAACACCCTTAGTATTCATGAAGCTTATCTTCTTGATGATCCAGCACATGAACCTTGATGTGAAGCCATTGCTTTAAGCCCAATTTGGCATTACCCTTTATAATATCCAATAGCCTCACTAAATCCCCTTGTCCAATCTTTGATATTTGAAAACCATTCCGTTACTTTAATAGAGTATAGTTTTATGAATCATGGCCCTGAGATTTAGTACCATATTTCCCGTGTTTCGAGTTGATCTATAATCCCTTGATAAAAAAAATGCTTACTATAAAAGAGATTTTGTTATAAATCGGCATCAGTTTTTGAAATAAATAAAATATGGGTTTTCAGTCCCAAAGGGGGATAAATGTTTTCTTTGAATAGTGGATCTGGACTGAGACGCGAGTCCTTTCCACACATATATTAGGCTTAAAAGTTGCCTAGGGATTCCCATTAATGTTTTAGAACCCAGCGAGGTTCGGGATTACTTCGCGGCTGATCACCGACTGTAATCCGTAGCGTCATAAAATAATTTTTATTAAGATATGATTTTTTTTTTGATACCAACAAAATGATGCCATCACCCAAAGTTTTATTTCTCATTATCATTGGTCATGTCCTCCCATTGACATTCTTTAATATATATCTCGATTTATGTTTTGTATCGTATTGTTTAGCACTTGTTGAGCATTTGGCCCACTCCTTGCTTTACCCTGATATTACAGCTAGCAGCTATGGTTAGATTGAAGCAGACTGCCCGTAAGACCTGTGATGCTGATGTCTATGTTCGAGCTCAGGTAGAATAAGTGATAGTAGTTTGTGTGAGGAGTCGATATTTAAAATCAGTTGTAATAGATGGTAGTGTTGGGCTGTTCCAAACCCTAAACTGTAAGATCTTTGATTTGGGTATGTTTATTTATTATTAAATGTTGTAATAGTTATATTTAATTTGTTGTTTAAGTTGGGGTGTGACAAAACGGTTTGTGTTAGATATATTTGAGATGTCATATCTAATATGTTATGTCACACAACATTGTAGAAGGGGGTTGAATACAGTGTTTATACAATCAAATCGATTTAATATAAGTATATAACAAAGATCAAATATATTGAATAAACTCTGTTACAATAAGAACTGTTGTTCTCTAAGTGATGAACAAATATCACTAAGAGCTCCTAAGTTACAATATATAATCTTCTCGATAATGATAACACCTATAGTGTAAACCCTAAGCCTATATTTATATAGTACACAGTTACAAGATAACTTCTAATTGATATGGAATATAATTCTGTCTCCTTAAATATATCAATCAGATATTTTCTACAAGTCTTCTAGTCTTCTAACTCTTTTCATGCATATCTTATTTTGTTTTAGTCTTGATCTTCTACTGTAAATCAGCTTCCTTCCTTATATGAAAGTCTTCCCGTACTTAAGTTCTGATATGACCTTAAGTTCTGATATTAAGTTCTGACTTCCAGTAAGTCCTGATTTCAGTAAGTCCTGATATGTCCTGTTTGTTAAGATATGAAAACTAAACATGAATCATTTCTAACTTGGTTTCAGTGGCCATGGGAGTGGATGTAGTTGAACAGTCTTGCATTCCAAATTTCTTGAGTAAATTTCTGGTGTACTTGGATTGACAGATAAAAGTACCTTCTTCATTTTGCTTGACTTGAAGTCCCAGAAAATAGCTAAGTTCTCCCATCATACTCATTTGATATCTTGACTGCATTAGCTTTGCAAACCGTACACAGAGTTTGGCATTTATAGAACCAAATATGATATCATCAACATATATTTGTACCAAAAGTAAGTCCTTTTCATGGTTAAGGTAGAACAGTATTTTATCAGTTGTTCCTCTGTGAAATCCACTTTCTAGAAGGAATTGAGCTAAAGTCTCATACCATGCTCTTGGAGCTTGCTTAAGGCCATAAAGTGCTTTGTCTAATCTGTAGACATGATTTGGAAATTTTGGATCTTCAAATCCTGGATGTTGTTCAACATATACCTCTTCTTCCAATTCTCCATCAAGAAAATGATTCTTATGGCTTCTAATCTAACAACTGGTGCAAATGTTCATCATAATCAATACCCTCCTGTTGAGAGTAACCTTTAGCAACCAGCCTTGCTTTGTTCCTTGTAATTATACCATCACTGTCAGTTTTGTTTTTGAATACCCACCTCGTGCCAACAACTGATCTGTTCTTTGGTCTTGGCACTAAGGTCTAGACTTTATTTCTTTCAAATTTATTTAACTCTTCCTGCATTTCATGCACCCAATCAGCATCTTGAAGAGCTTTTTCCACTTTCTTTGGTTTAGTCTGAGATAGAAAAGAATGATAGAGACATTCATTTGATGTTGCAGTTCTAGTTTTGACACCTACTTCAGGATCTCCAATTATCAAGTTAGGTGTATGTGATTTTGTCCACTTCCTTGCAGATGGAAGTTGTTCTCTAGAATTGGATCCTCCCCCATGTTCCATGCTGTCTCCATCAGCATTTTTTGATGCTCCCCCTGTAGTTATGCTCTCTGAAACTTCAGAATTTGAGTTGGATCCATCAAGATTGGAAGAATCAGAGTTTCCAGAATTATCAGAATTTGGCTCATCAGAACTTGATGAATCAGAACTTGAAGAGCCAGTGACTGGTTCTAATTCTTCTTGAGAGTCTTGAGTTGTGGTAGGATCTTCAGCTTGCTCCCCCTGTTCAGGTGCATTTTCCTTTGGAGTTGTTATCACAATTTCAATGACATCAGAACTTAACCTGTCAGAACTTACAGGATCAGAGTTTAAGTCATCAAAATTTACAGAATCAGAATTTAAATCTTCATTTTCAAATCTCAGTTGATCATGATCATTGAAATCTTCAAGTCCAGTAATCTTCTTATCATCAAAATATACATTGATAGATTCCATGACAACCCTTGCTTCTAAATTTTAGACTCTGAAGGCTTTTGTGGAAAGTGGATATCCAATAAAAATTCATTCATTAGCTTTTAGATCAAATTTTGACAGCTATTCAGGATGAGTCTTAAGAACAAAACACTTACATCCAAATACATGAAAGTATTTCAGATTTGGCTTCTTTTTCTTCACCATCTTATATGGTGTTTTTCCATGCTTGTTTATGAGTGTAGCATTCTGTGTAAAACAAGTAGTCTGCACAACTTTAGCCCAAAAATAGGTTGGTAGCTTTGCTTCATCAAGCATAGTTCGTGCAGCTTCAATGAGAGTCCTGTTCTTTCTTTCTACAACTCCATTTTGCTGTGAAGTTCCAGGTGCAGAAAATTCTTGTTTGATTCCATGCTCTTTGCAGAACTCTTCCATGATTGAATTCTTGAACTCAGTGCCATTATCACTTATTATAATTTTAGCAGAAACTTTGACCAACTTATCCAGCTTTCTGACATAATCAGGTAGACTAGATGATATTTCATTCTTCTTGTGCAAGAAATACACCCAAGTGTACCTTGTGAACTCATCCACTATAACCATAGCATAATTCTTCTTTGAAATAGACATAACATTGACTGGACCATATAGATTAACATGCAGTAGGTGATAAGGCTCAAGGATTGAGGATTCAGTTTTGCTCTTGAAAGAAGATTTTCTTTGTTTTGCCTTTTGACATGAATCACAAAGGCCATCAGGAGAAAATACTGATTTTGGCAGTCCTCTCACAAGATTTTTCTTTACAAGCTCATTTATGTTGTTGAAATTTAAATGAGAGAGTCTTTTGTGCCAATTCCAGCTTTCTTCAATTGATACTCTACTTAACAGACAGATTGCAGAACCATCAGAACTTATTGAAAGACTGGCTTCATAAATGTTACCATGCCTATAACCTTTCAGAACCACTTTGCCTGTAGAATTGCTTACAACTTCACAGTGTTTTACAAAGAAATCTACATGATAACCTCTGTCACAGATTTAACTCACACTTAGCAAATCTTTTAAGAAGAAATGATTTAAAATCAACTTCCCATGTTGCCATCTCCAAAAGAAACTCCTGGGCCAGCTTTCTCCACAAAGTCTGATAGCAGGGATTTATTTCCAGTCATATGTCCTGAACATCCACTGTCAAGAACTAGGATGTTTTTCATGTTGCCCTGCAATCACAAAGACCACTAATGAGTAGTTTTAAGGACCCAGACTTGCTTGGATCCTTTGGCCTTTTTAAGTTTGTTAGCATTTGCAGCGGATTTAGTTTCTGAGTTTATGCTAACATGCTGTTTATCAGAACTTATATCAGACTTTGCATCAGACTTTACACTAGAAAGAATAATACTAACTTTCTTTAAAGAAGGTTTTATTTGATAATAATCATAGGACAAACTATGATATTCCTTACAAGTATAAATGGAATGCCATAAACTACCATAATGAAAACAAGGATTTTGTGGCTTAAACCTAACAGACTGACTCTTAACTCCTGATCTAGGAGGTAAAGAGTTTATATCTTTATTTTTCCTGCAAAACGAAGCAAGATGGTTAGAGTTTCCACAGTTATAACATTTCTTTCTAGGAGCAATAGGAATAGGAATATAATTATTGCTTTTATTCACACCTTCCTTTTCATTCCTATTTTTCCTAGCTTCTTTTACCTTGTTGACATTCCTAATCTCTTTCAGCTTATGCTTAAGCTGCTTCTTTGTCATTAAGCCTATGTTGACTTCAACTAGTTTATCCTGTTTTAATTTGTCAGAAGTTGACTTATCTTTAACATGATTTACCTTTGGCTTAGCAGTCTGTTTAACAACAATTGGCTCAATTTGTTTAGTTCCTTTCTCACTTTCAGTCTGTTTAGAGATTCATTCAATTCTAACACTTCATCTCTAACATATAAATCACCATGAACAGCTATTCAAGTTTGATCTAAAAGCTGATGAAGGAATCTTTGTTGGATATCCACTTTCCATAAAAGCCTTCAGAGTCTATAATTTGAGAACAAAAGTGGTCATGGAATCTATCAATGTCTCTTTTGATGACAAGAAGATTACTGGTCTTGAAGATTTCATTGATCATGATCAGCTGAGATTTGAAAATGAAGATTCAAATTCTGATACTGAAAATCCTGACAGTCTAAGTCCTGATACTGTAAACTCTGATGGATTAAACTCTGATGTTATTGAAACTGTGGTGACTACGTCAAAGGAAGATGCACCAATGTTGGGGGAGCATACTCAAGATCCTACCACATCTCAAGAAACATCAGAACATACATCTGGCTCTTCAAGTTCTGATTCGTCAAGTTCTGATAAGCCAAGTTTTGATAGTGCTGAAAATCTAAATTCTGAATAATCCAACTCAGAGAGCATAGTTTCAGGGGGAGCATCAGAAAATGAAAATGAAGACAGCATGGATCATGGGGGAGCATCCAGTTCTAGAGAAAACCTTCCATCTGCAAGGAAGTGGACAAAGTCACATACACCTGATTTGATAATTGGAAATCCTGATGCAGGTGTCAGAACTAGAACAGGTACTTCAAATGAATGTCTTTATAATTGTTTTCTCTCTCAGACTGAGCCAAAGAAAGTGGAAGAAGCTCTTCAAGATGCTGATTGGGTGCAAACAATGCAGGAAGAGTTAAATGAATTTGAAAGAAACAAAGTCTGGACCCTAGTGCCAAGACCAAAGAATAGATCTGTTGTTGGTACAAAGTGGGTATTCAGAAAAAAAACTGACAGTGATGGCATAATTACAAGGAATAAGGCAAGGCTGGTTGCAAAAGGATATTCTCAACATGAGGGAATTGACTATGATGAAACATTTGCACCAGTTTCTAGGTTAGAAGCCATAAGGATATTTTTGGCTTATGCTGCTCACAAAAAGTTTACTGTCTTTCAAATGGATGTGAAAAGTGCTTTTCTCAATGGAGAATTGGAGGAGGAAGTATATGTTGAACAACCTCCAGGCTTTTAGATTCCAAACATCCAGATTATGTCTACAGGCTTGATAAAGCACTTTATGGACTTAAGCTAGCTCCTAGTACATGGTATGAGACTTTAGCTCAGTTTCTTCTGGAAAGTGGATTCAACAGAGGAACAATAGACAAAACATTGTTCTACCTAAACCATGGAAAGGACTTACTTCTCGTCCAGATTTATGTTGATGATATCATTTTTGGGTCTACAAATGACAGACTTTGCAAGAAGTTTGCCAAACTGATGCAGTCAAGATATCAGATGAGTATGATGGGAGAACTTAGCTATTTTCTGGGCCTTCAAGTCAAGCAGAATGAAGAAGGCACTTTTATTTGTCAAACTAAGTACACCAGAAACTTGCTAAAGAAATTCGGAATGCAAGATTGTTCAAGTGCATCCACTCCCATGGCCACTGCAACAAAACTGGATAAGGATACTGGTAAATCAGTAGATATTACTGATTACAGAGGTATGATTGGCTCTCCACTCTATCTAACTGCTAGTAGACCTGATATCATGTATGCTACCTGTCTTTGTGCAAGATTTCAAGTAGATCCAAGAGAACCTCACTTAACAGCTATGAAAAGAATCTTTAAGTATCTTAAAGGAACAACTGATCTGGGATTGTGGTATCCTAGAGAATCAGATTTTAAACTAATAGGTTACTCAGATGCAGATTTTGCAGGTTGCAAAATTGACAGGAAAAGCACAAGTGGAAGCTGCCAATTTCTTGGAGGCGGATTGGTTTCTTGGTTCAGCAAGAAACAAAAGTCAATTTCCACATCAACTGCAGAAGCAGAGTATATTGCTGCAGGAAGCTGTTGTGCACAGATTCTTTGGATGAAGAATCAGTTACTGGATTATGGGTTAACTTATTTCAAAATCCCTATTTACTGTGATAATCAAAGTGCTATTGCTATGACAGGTAATCCAGTTCAACACTCTATGACAAAGCACATCAGCATCAGGTACCACTTTATAAGGGAACATGTGGATGAAGGTACAGTGGAATTGCACTTTGTTCCAACAGATCAACAACTAGCAGATATCTTCACAAAACTACTGTGTGAAGCCACTTTTACAAGATTGGTAAATGAACTTGGAATGGTTTCAGGTTCTTTTTCTAAATCTGTCTAGTTTTGTTCTGTTTCATTAGACTTTATGATCAGTATTTACAGAATGTAATCTCTTTGTGTATTCTGTGATTAATTGAAATATGCGTTCAAGTACTGATTGTTGTCTGATACATATTTCTAAACTCTGATAAGTGATATATCTGTTTAAGTAACTATTCAATCCTATGAGGATAACTGTGCTAGATACTGACCTAGTAGTCTTCAATAAATAGATGATCCCATGTAAAAAGTAATTATTTCTGTGGAAGTCTTATGACACAAGCAAATTCTGATAATTGAGCTTAGTTGAGTTTACTTTGTTTATCTTATTACTAAGTCACAAATTAAAATAAAGCTACTCATCTGTTAAGTTCTGATACTAGTAAAACTGCTGAACGTACTAAGTGCTGATAAACCTCACTTATCAAAAGAAAAAGCAAAAAGGATCAAAGAATAAAATCAGGTACTCCTTTGAGATCTAGAGTAAAAATGTGGAAGGGACGACCCAAGTGCATTTCTGGTATTAAGTAAATATGCATTAGAAAAGCAAAATATTTTCTTGGTGACTTTTCACACTCTATGATTACTGGAAAAATACTCTGATAATAGCATAAATTCTGATAAGCAGTCGTGACTCACTTACACTGAGAAGCCACTGTAAAATAGAATTTAAAAAGATGCATAAAATTAGCACAAAACAGCTGAGGTGGACTCAAGCATGAACTCATTCATCAGTCGGTTTCAGGATAATGACAGCTCTTTAGCAAAATTTTAGTTATGCCTTATTTCTAAGATGTACTGAAGTGAATCAGACTTTACTCCTTGTCTGGAATTTAGCTTAATGCACACACTAATCACTCCATCTGAATGATGAAAATTACTGTGGTGGTCTATGTTGTTTTAGATAAACAGTCATTGTGTCATTTTGCACTAACTCTGAGGACAAGTTCTGGTTGCATATTTTGACAATTAAGTTCTGAAGAGTATAACTCAGAACTTGTATGAGGATTTACTCAGATAGGCATTCCTTTTTCGAGTTAAGAAATTATGTTCTGATGACTGTTAAGTTCTGATATAAGTCTAAGTTCTGATATTACAGTCTAATTCTTTACTTGACTTATCTGTGGATAAAATTTGATAACAATCTCGGTTCAAACTAGAATATGTTGAAGTGGAAGATTAATAGTCACTATGGTTAGGGTTAATGGTATTCGTACTTGAACAGTCCACTTTTACTTGTTTCTTGTGCGCATTCAACCATGTTTTCTCCTTCCAATGAATGTTATTCTTTTTCCAAGTCTGGGGAGACGAGGTAGAATTAATTCTACCTGTCAGCATTAAATACTTTTACGTCTCATGGCATTCTCTTGCCTATATAAGCAACCACTTCACGTCAGCCTTCCCATCAAATTCTTCCTCACAAACTTACCTTCATACTTTTTCTTTCAAAAACGCAATGGCCAGATACAACATGTTTTTGAACTACCAAAACTTCAATATGGAGCTAAGCTGTGCTGACTGGCAGCAGGAATGGCACGTCACGGCCATTCCTGAGGAGATATGGGTCTCTGTCCCACAGGAGGTACTGACCCACCTCCTGTTCTTCTATATGGACTACCATCGCCATCTGGAGCGATTGGAGGAGGAAAGGCTGGAAGCTCTCCACCAGCAAGAGCGAATCATCCGACTCGCCATTCTGTTTGTCGAGAGTAGGAAGAAGAAATGATTTAATCTCGTCTTCTTCCTGTTTTTCTTCATCATCAGCTTTGTCAGGCTTCTTAGCTAGGACTAAGGCTGTTGATGTTAGGTTTAGCAGCTTAGGGAAATCTTGTATAAATTCTGATGTAATCTCAATTTCATGAATGTATTCACTTGATATATTAATGAAATTCGTTTTTGTTTCAAGATTTTGTCTCTAAGATATTTTATAATGTATTGATAAATCATGATTGATATTCTGATGACCATATAAATTCTGTTTTAATTTAAGTTCTGACTTTCCTTTATCAGTACTTACTCATATGATTTATCTTGGTCATTTTCACTTGACTTATTTTCATAATATTAATGTTGCAGTGAAAAATAATTCCATAAGTGGGAACGGCTTCAATTTTGAATTAAAACTGTTTCACCTTAATTAATGGCATATCTAAGTAAGTGGAACGGTTTTTTTTTTCCTTGAAAACAGGCGAGTGGGTAAGTAATCATTACTGTTTTCTCGAGCCCAGTAACTATCCGTTATTACTGCATGTCTGACAGGTGTCCAACGATAACATTTTTTTAGAGTATAAGTACGACAGAGAGAGGATGTCTTTAATCTTTTATTTCCTTCATATTTTTTTTCTCTCTACTTGCTTTTACTCTCACTTTCTCTCATCTTCTCACGTTGGTTTTTCATACATACATTTTATCAAACACCTAACAGACACTTTTTCATCTAAATTTTTCACATGGCACCTAAGGATTTAATCATTGATGGAGCTAAGTTTGTTCCAAACAACTATGCTGCAATTCTTGATCATGCTGAAGCTCCATCTGAATTGCATTTTGTGCAAGATCTTCTTGCACACAGTGAGATTGGGTATGCATTAACCCAACCTTCAGTCTTTTCGAGCCAACAAGTTCTGACATTTTGGCGGACTGGGCACTTTGATAATGGTGGTAAACATGGAACTCCCAGTATTGTTTTCGAAGTGGGTGATTCATCTTATGCAGTTACTCCTGGTACAATACGCAGGGCTCTACATCTCCCAGAAGAGTGTACTTTTTCAATTCCAGAGGAATCAGCTCTTCAGGAGTTAATGGCTAATTTGGGATATGAAAAGAGTTTGGCAAAACTTGGACAGTTGAAACGGGCTCATATCAGAAGAGAATGGAGCTTCTTCTTCGACTGCATCACCAAAGCTTTTGGGAACAAATGTTCGAATTTTGATGTTATCCCAATTCTGAGTCAGCACATCGGGTATGCTATTATCAATCAAACTCATTTTGATTTTGCAACTGGTATAATTGGTTTTATTGGGGATAGGATGACAGAGGATAGGAATGTTGTCTATTTTGCTAGATTATGTCAACTTATTTATACTTTTTGTACTGATGAACCTCAATTAGTCAGTTCCTCAACCCCACCTTTTAAAGTTGTAAAACGCTACTTTAATGACCTGGTAAATGCTGACACTAAGAAATCAGTGGTTAGACCATTACAGATTCCTCAGTCTGTAAAACAGATCCTAGTAAATGTTGATCCTGATACTTATAGATCTGTTTACTCTGATGTCCAACCAACAACAAACACCCAAAAACCATCATCCTCAGCACCTACCACTCATTCTACTCAACCTACCCTCAGGACATATCTCAAATCCTATCTCTCCACTTCACAGACTGTTCAACCCTCATCCTCAGCACCTACTGTGAAGCCTTCATCCTCCAAGCCAAAGAGGACAAAGACTGTTCCTCAAACACCTCAAAAGAGAAGAAGGATTGCCTTGAGAGATGAATCTGATACTGAGGAACAGGTTCCTTCTTCAGAACCTGTTGTAAGTGAAGCTGAGAAAGAGACTTCTCAGAGGGATTCTGGAATTGGGGGAACTAGGCTTTTCAAGAGGCTTAGAAGAATGACAGTTCCTGACACTCCAAAGGAATCCAAATCAACAAAGAGATATAAGAAACAGAGGGCACACAGGCCAGTTTCAGATGATGAAGAGAAAGCAGCTAAGGAAGGGGATCAGGAATCTCTGATCTCACAAGACAAGGAATTTGCTCCAGTCACTTCTTCTCCATCAACTCTATCTCAGGAAGCTGTTTCTGAAAAGGCTAACACACCATCCGTGTCTCCTGTTGATCCAGGCACAAGTGCTGATATTGATGTTCAAAACTTGGTTGTGCCTGAAGTAATTCTCTTAGAAGCTCCAACAACAACTAATCCTTCAACAACACCTGTTATTGATGCTGTTCAAACTCTAGAGTTATCTACAACACCTTCTCTGCATCAAGATGCTGATGATCAGACTTTAGTTGAGCATCAGGATATGGCTGTTGATCAGAACTTAGAACCAGATCAGCAATTAGAGGATGCTGAAGCCTCCATTGCTACTCACACTGTTGTCTTATCAGAAGATACTGATTCTTTAAGTTCTGATGCTGCAAATGCTGGAGATACTGGTGATGCTGCTCCAACTGCAGATGCTGATACAGCAGGTCCTTCAGGACATGCTCCTCAACAGACTATTCTAAAGTCTGAACTAGTTAAGAAGTTTGTTACAAGAGAAGCACTTGTACCTTGGAGTGAAACTCCTGCAGGACAGGAGTGGACTAAGGAATGGAACTCAGTTTCATGTGTTCCAACTGAAAAGCATCTTGCTGAGCACTTGACTAAAGCTGATGAAATGTTAAATTCTGATGATTTCATAACCCAGCTTAGAGTCACTGCATTGAGTACTAAACATCTACAAGGTCTTCACTCAACTACTCATGCAGAGCTACACAAGATTCAGGAAGAATTTATCAAACAGGAACAAGTTTGGAAAATTGATAACAAAAAGTTCTTCAAACCTACTTTTGACAGGATTGCTTATATTGAAAAGACTCAAGATCATCAACAAGCTCAGATTGATGATATTCTAAAAAATCAAGCTTCTCAGCAATCACAACTGACTGAAATCCAATCCTCAGTGGAATTGCTTATCTCTCTTCTACTTCCTGCTGATGCCAAAAAGGGGGAGAAAGTAATTAAGTCCAAATGCAAGACTGACAAGACACTGACAGGAAAGGATGATGAAAAAGATGATCAAGGAAACCCTGGAATGGGTAGAGGTCATAGTCAAGGTAGAAGATTCACATCAAGAAAAGCTGAAATCACAAGTCACAGGACAAGTTCTGATACTGGGAAAAGAATAAGTTCTGCTGCTGGTAAAATGATAAGTTCTGATGAACTTTTAGATCTTGATGAGGAAATGTCAAAACAGTTATTTCTTCAGGAAAATCCAGGAATGGACTTGGAAAGTTTAATGGAAGAAGAAGCCAGGCTTAAATCAGAGAAAGTCACATCTAAACCTGAAGCTTCTGGTAAAAAGCCACTTCCAAAACTCAAAGGCATTGTGATCAAAGAAAGGATACATACTGAAGCAACATTGGCTAGATCACAACCGCAGATAGATCCAAGATCCAAGGGTAAAGAAAAGGTTGGTGAACCTATCAAGGTTTATGTGCCTCCTGAGGATGAAGAAATTACTGATGAAAAGGATAATCTTGCTCTGACTTCAAGAAAAGTTCTTAAAACAACCTCTGCCATGGCTCAAGTTGTTCAGAGTCAAGAAATTGTAAGTTCTGATATTCAGAAGAAGCAAGTAACCTCTGACATAGCTCAAGTTAACTTGATATCAGAAGATAGACCAAAGACACTCCTACCAGGATTCACTAAAGCAAAACAGACTCAACCTTTGAAGACTACTGCAAGTGGTTTTGAAGCTAGAGTAGTTACTGGAAAAGAAGCAAGAGATAAAATTGGATTGTGAAGTGCTGATGAAAGAAGAATACATAACACTACCAATGATCCAACTTCCTTGAGTGAACCAGGTATTGGAGCAACTCCTGAGAGATTGAATCAACTGGAATCTGTACAGATGGTTTACCATACCTACTTGAAAGAATACATCTTGTTGTATTTCATGACAGATGGTAGGGTTTATCATATAAGACAAAATGCCATTCCATTGAAGTATTTTGAAGAATTAGAGCATGTACTATTCTTACTTCAAGTGGATGACAGAATAAAAAAGAACTGCTGCAAACTATTTGAAAGAACAGATTCAGATACAGAAAAGGCTTTATTCTGTTAAGTCTGACAGCACATACGTTCCAAAGTACAGAGATCACAACGGTGATATAGTTGAAATGAAGCCCAACACTGCTAAGATTATAACTACCTTTCTGGGGTACAGGGCTGTTGAATTCAATCTTGAGTCTGATAAAGCTTATTTGATCAGACTGGATCAGGATATAAGAAAAACAAAGATCAATGATCTCAGAGCTGCAATCTTTCAAATTGGTGAAGATACTGCAGAGCTTAAAGATGCCAAAAGGAGAATGATTGATGAACTTAGATATGCTGAGAGATGTTTGTTGAAGAATTATCTCAGAACAACTCCTGACATCAGAGAGATCAGATGATGAAGCCAAGTCGAAGATCTACAACTGCTTAAATTCTGATATTTGTACAGATTGAAGTTGTTATCAGAAGTTGAATATTGGTAAAGCTTTAAGGACTGTAAGTTGTAGTTATCTAGTCTAATTCTCATGCATTTGTACTTAATGTTTTTGACATCATCAAATATCTGTTAAACTTGTATATTATGCTAATTTACAAGTTGGGGGAGATTGTTAGATATATTTGATAATGTCATGGCTAATATAATTTATGTTTAGATTTCAGATCTTACTTAACAGGACAAATCAGTACTTAACCGTTGATCAGTACTTATACTGGAAGTCAGGACTTAAGGATATCAGTACTTATATTATCAGGAGATAATCATCAGAAGTTAGATATCAGAACTTAAGTGCTGAAGGACGATCAGATAAGGACAGTAATTGATTAAAGGAAAGAAGATCAAGATAAACATAAGAAGAGATATGCATGAAGAAGGAGTTCCATGAAGAATGGAATACTTGGAAGAACAGATATCTAATTGATATATTTTAGGAAGCAGAATTATATTCCATATCAATTAGCGATTATCTTGTAACTGTGTCGTATATAAACACAGACATAGGGTTTACACTAAAAATGTTATCATATTCGAGAAGATTATTCATTGTAACCCTAGCAGCTCTCGTGATACTTGTTCATCACTGAGAGGTAACAGTTCCATACTATAACAGAGTTTATTATTTCAATAAAGTTTGTTTTCTGTTACTTAAGATTTTAAAGTTCGATTTGATTGTATTATACACTGTATTCACCCCCTCTACAGTGTGTGTGACCTAACAAGATGTGTGGCCTCTTTCACCATAATTGTAGAATTTGACATTTGAGTTGTCTCCTCTGTCAGACTTTCCTTTACCTTCAGACTTTTAGAACCCTTTCTTATCAGAACTTCCACTTTTCCTGGAAAACTTCTTGCATTTTATGAATTTCCTGTACGCTATCTTTGTGATACCCTTCACCATAGGAGCACACAATTTCATCAACTCTTCATCAACATCTATTTCAGGTAAACTTTCAGTTTTGGAATCATCATCAGAATATGATGACTCTGAATCAGACTTTATAATGAGAGCCTTTCATTTCCCCTTTTTGAGGCAGCCATTTTAGGAGATTTCTCCTCAGCCTTAAGAGCAACTGTCCTTGACTTTCTTCCGTGCCTCTTGCTCCTTTGATCCATCTCAAGTTCATAAGTCTTGAGCATACCATAAATTTCATCAAGAGTAGTTTCAGTAAGGTCATAGTTGTCTCTTATGGTAGTAGACTTCAAATCCCAACTTTCAGGAAGAGCTAAAAGGAATTTTAGATTTGAATCTTCAAGATCATATTCGTCTTCCACCAGTGACAGATCATTCAAGAGTTTGGCAAACCTGTCATATAAATCAGTTAATGACTCATCAGCTTTTGAGTCAAAATGCTCATACTCTTGAGTGAGTATAGTCCTCCTGTTGTCCTTGATTGCATCAGTTCCCTGACATCTTATCTCCAAAGCATCCCATATCTCCTTTGCAGTTTTGCAATTAATTACCTTGTTTGACATGACATTATCAATGGCACTATGCAGCAAATGCCTTACCCATGCATCCTTGGCAATAAATGAGATGTCTTCAGCTGTGTACTCGCCTTTCTCCTTTGGTATGGTCTTTGCTGGTCACACAACACTGTAGAAGGGGGTTGAATACAGTGTTTATACAATCAAATCGATTTAATACAAGTATGTAACAATGATCAAGTATATTGAATAAACTCTGTTATAATAAGAACTGTTATTCTCTCTCAGTGATGAACAAATATCACTAAGAGCTGCTAGGTTACAATGTATAATCTTCTCGATAATGAAAACACATATAGTGTAAACCCTAAGCCTGTGTTTATATAGTACACAGTTACAAGATAACTTCTAATTAATATGGAATATAATTCTATCTCCTAAAATATATCAATCAGATATCTTCTACAAGTCTTCCAGTCTTCTAACTCTTTCCATGCATATCTTCTTTTATTTTAGTCTCGATCTTCTACTGTAAATCAGCTTCCTTCTTTATATGAAAGTCTTCCCGCGCTTAAGTCCTGATATGACCTTAAGTTCTGATATTAAGTTCCGACTTCCAGCAAATCCTGATTTCAGTAAGTCCTGATATGTCCTGTTTGTTAAAATCTGAAAACTAAACATGAATCATATTAGACATGACATCTCAAATATATCTAACATAATATGATTTATGTTTAGTTTTCAGAATTTAACAACAGGTAAATCAGGACTTACTGAAATTAGGATTTACTGGAAGTCAGAACTTAATATCAGAACTTAAGGTCATATCAGAACTTAAGTGCAGGAAGACTTTCAGTTAAGGAAGGAAGCTGATTTACATGAGAAGATCGAGACTAAAATAAAAGAAGATATGCATGGAAAGAGTTAGAAGACTAGAAGACTTGTAGAAGATATCTGATTGATATATTTTAGGAAATATATCTTGGAACTGTGTACTATATAAACACAGACTTAATGTTTACACTATATGAGTTATCATTATCGAGAAGATTATACATTGTAACCTAGCAGCTCTTAGTGATATTTGTTCATCACTGAGAGAGAACAACAGTTCTTATTTTAACATAGTTTATTCAATATACTTGATCTTTGTTATATACTTGTGTTAAATCGATCTGATTGTATAAACATTGTATTCAACCCCCTTCTATAGTGTTGTATGACCTAACAATTGGTATCTGAGCTTTTATGTTAACACACATACAATAAAGATCCAAACAATCATGTCCGAAGAAGCACAAACTCCAACCAAGCCCACCAAAACTCAAAACACTCAAACCCATAGTCGATATGAGACTATTAGGGTTACCATATTGAGACCTTCTGAGTATCCCATATGAAAAGTGAAGATGGCTATGTTTCTGGAAGCTATAGATCCAGAATACCTTGAAAGGATTAATGATGGACCATATAAGCCTACCAAGCTCTCTATTGCAGTTGCAGATCAACGAGCTAAGTCCATACCAAAGGAGAAAGGTGATTACACAGCTGAAGACATCTCATCTATTGCTAAGGATGCAAGGGTAAGGCATTTGCTGCATAGTGCCATTGATAATGTCATGTCAAATAGGATAATTCCTTGCAAGACTGCAAAGGAGATATGGGATGCTTTGGAGACAAGATGCCAAGGAACTGATACAATCAAGAACAACAGGAGGACTATACTCACTCAAGAGTATGAGCACTTTGACTCAAAAGTTGATGAGTCATTAACTGACTTATATGACAGGTTTGTCAAACTCTTGAATGTTCTGTCACTGGTGGACAGGAATATGATCTTGAAGATTCAAATCTAAAATTCCTTTTAGCTCTTCATGAAAATTGGGATTTGAAGTCTACTACCATAAGAGACAACTATGACCTTACTGAAACTATCTTGATGAAATTTATGGAATGCTCAAGGCTTATGAACTTAAGATGGATCAAATGAGCAAGAGGCATGGAAGAAAGTCAAGGACAGTTGCTCTTAAAGCCGAGGAGGAATCTCCTAAAGTTGTTGCCTCAAAGAGGGGCAAATGAAAGGCTCTCATCATAAAGTCTGATTCAGAGTCATCATATTCTGATGATGATGATTCAGAAACTGAAAGTTTACCTGAAATGGATGCTGATGAAGAGATGATGAAATTGTGTGCTCTTATGGTGAAGGGTATCACAAAGATAGCCTACAGGAAATTCAGAAAAGGCAAGAAGTTTTCCAGGAAAAGTGGAAGTTTTGATAAGAAAGGGTTCAGAAAGTCTGAAGGTAAAGGAAAGTCTGACAGAGGAGAAAACTCAAATGTCAAATGCTACAATTGTGGTGAAAGAGGCCACATATCTCCTGACTGCAAGAAAGGAAAAAGTGACAAAGGCAAGGCACTTGTCACAAAGAAGAAAAGCTGGACAAACACTTCAGGTTCTGAAAATGAGGTGAACTATGCCTTGATGGAAAATGCTAGTAGCAGTCCTGAAACTGCTGAATTAAAGGTACCTCAAACAACTTATGCTTTTCATACTGATGATATTACTGAGTTGAGATTATATCTTAAAACCATGTTCATTAGTTATAGAGATCAAACTTTAACATGTGAAAGATTAACATCTGAAAATCTTGCTTTTAAGAAAAGGAATGACTATTTAGAAAAGTAGTTAGTTTTTCTTCATCAAACTAAGAAAGAAAGAGATGATGCTTTGTATGTTAGAGATGAAGTGTTAAAATTGAATGAATCTCTAAAAGCTGACTTAGAAAAGGAAAAAGAGATTATCAGAACTTGGACTAACTATGGCAGAACAACTCATAATTTACTAAGTAGTGGAAACTGGAAAAAGGGCATAGTTTATGGAGATGATAAAAGTGAGAAAGGAACTGAACAAATTGAGCCAATTGTTGTTAAATAGACTGCTAAGCCAAAGGTAAATCCTGTTAAATTTGTAGCAAAAACTGTAAAATCTGATTCTGAAAAGATGAAAGAATCTAGGTCAAAAGTAAAAGAAAAGTCAACTTCTGAAAAATTAGAACATGATAAACTAGCTGAAGTAAACATAGGCTTAATGATAAAGAAGCAGCTTAAGTGTGATGCCCTCAATCTCGGGGTTAGGAAATGAGGACTCACACACCTCTATTCTAATAATTAAATATGCATAAACCCCGATTAACTACTAATAGGATCAACAGGATAAAGTATGAGACAAGATTACAACTACCAATCATAAAATATAACTTACAAACCGGAAATATTATTAAATAAACAATATCGATTCCGGCTGGGAACCGACAGATAACCCATTATATCTTTATACACCTCTTTCTAGGCGTGAGCTCACTCATAGACACCACTACCTGCTCTGGCAACCGGAAGCCCTCAACACGGTAGGGACCACCAGGTACGCTCTTACGAGCAGTGCGCCTAAGCCTGGCCATCTTCGTGCTTAACTGCCATGGTTAGATTAAGACAAAACAAATGAGTATAAAACTCAGCAAGTAACTATATAGTAGTTCTAACATATCAAATCACAATACGCTTTATCAAACTAGGGCATTAGTTTAGGTGGCAGATTTCCATTTTTTTTTCTTTTTGGAATAAGGAAAGGTATTTGAAGAATAGTAGGGCTTTCAAGAAACAAGGCTCGAAACAGTCCGAAAGCCGATATTCATCACAAATCTTTGTAGGATCAAAATAGATCTTTCAATTGAGGAAAGCAACAGTATTTCAAGATATAGAATCAATCATATGATTAACATTTTCAAGAATCAGGGTTCTCGAGCTTTAAGCTCCACAATGACATTACCAACTCTTTTCAAGACAATATAATCCATTTTCATTTTCAAAAATCAACTTACTGAATAAAAAGTTTCAGTTCCCTTTTAATTAATCACTTAGAACCCTTGATTGGATCACTTTATCTTTCCATTTCATTATATACGGGTGATCAGCCCGTATCGACCTCCATTCCGGTCTTTAAGGTACCAATCGGCATAATTTCAGCCTTAAATTGGACTAGTCCCACTAGCCTCTTACGTCTCAATCCAATCCATCAGGAATTCATTTGGAAAACCTTGAGTTGGAAAAATAAATAGGTTTTCTAAAATCCATTTTATCATTACCAAGCATTTGAAATCATTCGGACTCTTTCAAGTCGAAACTCATTCTTAAATCAGAGTTTAAAGAAGCAAGGTTCAGGGAGTGAATCAAAGATACGCAAGGAACAATTCTCAAGAATTCAGTATCAGGGACAACAAGGCACTAAATTAGAAGGATCAGTATTAACTTAGGGATCCATAGGGTGATCAAGAGAAACAGGGTATCATTAAACAGAGTTAACCAAGATAATCAATAGGTTCAATATGATTCATGGCATTATAGGTAACTTGAACAGAAAGGTCTGGTTATCAGTGAGTGAAATCAATAGGCTTAACAATAACAGGTTATCAAGAAAAGGGATTCTCCAAATCAATAACAGGGTTTTATAAAACAAGGGTCTCATAAAACAAGGGTTTCATGCTTAAATAGTTCAATACTCTACATGGTATGAACAACATTTCCTTTATAATCATTTACACAAGTAATCAGAGTTACTTGCCTGAAATTGCTTTCCTGAGGGTTGAACTACTGCCGCCTAGTAAATCCTTTCCTTTCCTAGCCTGAATGCCCTCACTCTCCGAATCTACAATAAAACCAAAATCTTAATCAGATTCTCAACTCTCGTTCCCGGAACGATCACTCTATACGATAACTCGAGCATACTAATATAGCTTATACATATAAGCACATAGCACATAGCACATAGTATATCCCTTTTTCGTAGCTTTTATATCCTTATACACTTAGCAATCAAAGCGTACTAGCTTGACCTTGGCTATTTCTCAAATCACACTATCACGACTCTTTTACGAGTACAAGACCTAATTACAACCAAACATTTACGTATATTATATCAATCAACTTAATTTCCTTTTCTTTTGCTCCTTAATTCGAGCCACATACTATAATCAAGCAACAATTCATGAATATTTACTTATACATTTTCAATCGTCCTTTTAACCACAAAAACCAAGTAAAATCAACATGCAACCACTTATCATTATCATGCATACTTGTAACTTAAACCCCAAACCTTATTTTGACTTAAACTAAATACCACATCGACTTGAACAATTGATCAAACCAAATTTTCTTTTTAAAGCTAGGTAACTTTCGGGTTTTTCAACAAAATGCCAACATGCAACTAGCAAAATCCAACATGCAACTAGCAAAAGCCAACATGCAAGTTCAAAAATCAACAATTGAACTTAATCTAAACCAAAAGTACTTGATCAACAACAATTTGAACACTCTTTCTTTAAAACCGAAACTTTATAACGAATTCTCGAACCACAACTCGACATGCACTCATACCATTTAATATACACACCTTCAGATCACAATCAAATCCTAATTCAAATCGAAACTATAAATATTTATCAAATCATTTGAGTTTAACAAACATTTCTTTCTTTTTTTTAAACCAAGAACAACATTCGGATTCTTTAAAAACAACCAACATGCAACACTCGAAACCATGTTTTTAAATTATTAGAGCTCAGTCAAAGCATCATAGCTCACCACCGGTTCACCGGAGTTCATCACCGGTGGCGGTGGCATCTCGGTGGTGCCCCCATTCGGGGGTTTCCAACCATCAACCACCCATTTACACAAGTAATCACACATGCAACACAATCCTCATTCAAAACACAAAACCCCTTTTTTACTTTCATGAAAGCCGAACTCAAAAACCACCAAACTCAACTTTGATTTTTCCCAAAAACTTAAAAATAGTTGCATGCATGAATGAATACAAGTGGATATCTCTATTTCTCACACAATCAGGGTTCCATACCCGAAGATGAGTGAAGAACAAGTGAGAGAGAGTGAAGAAAGAGAGAGTACCGAGAGGGAGAGAAAAATCCGAGAGAGAGAAAGAGAGAAATGAGAGAAAAGAGAGAATGAAGAGAAGGGCTCGGGAAGAAAAGAAACAAAAAAAAGAAGTGGGGTAATTTTATATTACCAAGGGAGGGTAATATGGTAATTAAGTTATTGCTTAATTTGATTCTCTTTTATCCTTAAAAGAAAATAGAGCTAATCTGCAAATGCTTCTCTCGGAAAGATGAAATTGTCTTGAATAAAAATATTTAACACGTAGATCTCGAAATTAGCTTTCCAACCATTACTCATAATGAATTTTTGAGCGAACGGTTGATTTTATATGAATTTCGCAAACTTGCTTTAATAAATACATTTTCCACATAAAATTGATTTAAAAATGCAAAGATCAACAATCAAATTCACTTATTAGTTTTAAAAAGTCTCTAGGATCTTTACGAAGATAACAGAACAAATCCCATGTTTTTATCCTTCTCAGATGATTTTATAAAAATGCACGAAGGTTAATTAATCCTTTACTTAAATCACGTAATTCCTTTAAAATTCACAAAATTGACACAGAACACATAGTCATGCATACAGTCAAGCAATCACACATATATAGTCACATAATGACTCAGGTCTGATCATAAAATCTATCCCTCTTTAATCTTTATCATCTTTTACGCGTACCGGGTCACGTTTAGCCTGACGGCCCGATGCTCAGCGTTTCGATTACACTTCTCATTATCTTTGCCAATCAACACGTCTCTTAGGAAAAAATACTTTATTCACTTCACATATAATTCACATTTTATATTATTTAATTACATATTAGGACGGGTTCCGTTTTACCTGACGGCCCGACACCAAGCTTAACTTCTAAGCTGACCCTTTAAACTGGAACGTTTTTATCCACAATCCTTAACTCTAGTATACAGATAAGACAAATAATCATCACTTAATCACATAATTATAATCACATCACATAACACACTTTTTTTATTTTCTTAATTACGACACAAAATTCTCAGTCGTTATATTAAGCATAAGCCAAAAGAAATTAGGAATGTCAACAAGGTAAAGGAAGCTAGGAAAAATAGGAATGGAAAGGAAGGTGTGAATATAAGCAATAATTATATGCCTGTTCCTAAAGCTCCTAGAAAGAAATGTTATAACTGTGGAAACTCTAACCATCTTGCTTCTTTTTACAAGAAAAATAAAGATATAAACTCTTTACCTCCTAAATCAGAAGTTAAGAGTCAGTATGTTAGGTTTAAGCCACAAAATCCTTGTTTTCATTGTGGTAGTTTATGGCTTCCTATTTATACTTGTAAGGAATATCATAGTTTGTACTATGATTATTATCAAATAAAAACCTTCTTTGAAGAAATTTAGTATTATTCCTTCTAGTGTAAAGTCTGATGTAAAGTCTGATATAAATTCTGATAAACAGCATGTTAGCATAAACTCTGAAATTAAATCCGCTGCAAATGCTAACAAACTTAAAAAGGCCAAAGGATCCAAGCAAGTCTGGGTCCTTAAAACTAACCAATAGTGGTCTTTGTGATTGCAGGGCAACAGAAAAATATCCTAGTGCTGGACAGTGGATGTTCAGGACATATGACTGGAAATAAAGCCTTGCTATCAGACTTTGTGGAGAAAGCTGGCCCAAGAGTTTCTTATGGAGATGGCAACATGAGAAAAATTCTGGGATATGGCAATATCAATCTTGGGAATGTCATCATTGAAACAGTAGTTCTTGTCTTAGGACTTAAACACAATCTGCTAAGTGGGAGTCAAATCTGTGACAGAGGTTATCATGTGGATTTCTTTGAAGAACACTGTGAAGTTGTAAGCAATTCTACAGGCAAAGTGGTTCTGAAAGGTTACAGGCATGGTAATATTTATGAAGCCAGACTTTCAACAAGTTCTGATGGTTCTGCAATCTGTCTGTTAAGTAGAGCATCAATTCAAGAAAGCTGGAATTGGAACAAAAGACTCTCTCATTTAAATTTCAACAACATAAATGAGCTTATAAGGAAAGATCTTGTGAGAGGACTGCCAAAATCAGTTTTTGCTCATGATGGCCTTTGTGATTCATCTTAAAAGGAAAAACAAAAAAAATCTTCATTCAACAGCAAAACTGAATCTTCAATTCTTGAGCCTTATTACTGACTGCATGTTGATCTATTTGGTCGAGTCAATGTCATGTCTATTGCAAAGAAGAAATATTCTATGGTATAGTGGATAAGTTCACAAGATACACTTGAGTGTATTTCTTGCACAAGAAGAATGAAACTGCATCTACTCTAACTGATCATGTCAGACAGCTGGATAAATTGGTCAAAGATTCTGTCAAAATTATAAGAAGTGATAATGCCACTGAGTTCAAGAATTCAATCATGGAAGAGTTCTGCAAAGAGCATGGAATCAAACATGAATTTTCTGCACCTAGAACTCCACGGCAAAATAGAGTTGTAGAAAGAAAGAACAAGACTCTCATTGAAGCTGCACGAACTATGCTTGATGAAGCAAAGCTACCAACCTACTTTTGGGCAGAAGCTGTGTAGACTGCTTGTTTTACACAGAATGCTACACTCATAAACAAGCATGGAAAAACACCATATGAGATGGTGAAGAAGAAGAAGCTAAATCTGAAATACTTTCATGTATTTGGATGTAAGTATTTTGTTCTTAAGACTCATCCTGAACAGCTGTCAAAAATTGATCTAAAAGCTGATGAAGCAATTTTTGTTGGATATCCAGTTTCCACAAAAGCCTTCAGAGTCTACAATTTAAGAACAATGGTTGTCATGGAATCTATCAATGTATCTTTTGATGATAAGAAGATTATTAGACTTGAAGATTTCAATGATCATGATCAGCTGAGATTTGAAAATGAAGATTTAAATTCTGATTCTGTAAATTCTGATGACTTAAATCTTGATCCTGTAAGTTCTGACGGGTTAAGTTCTGATGTCATTCAAACTGTGGTAACTACTCCAAGGGAAAATGAACCTGTACAGGGGGAGCAAGCTGAAGATCCTACCACAACTCAAGACTCTTAAGAAGCATCAGAACCTGTCACTGGCTCTTCAAGTTCTGATGAGCCAAATTCTGATAATTCTGGAAACTTTGATTCTTCAAATTCTGAAGGATCCAACTCAAATTCTGAAGTCTCAGAGAGCATAACTACAGGGGGGAGCATCAGAAAATGCTGATGGAGACATCATGGATCATGGGGGAGGATCCAGTTCTAGAAATCAACTTCCATCTGCATGGAAGTGGACCAAATCACATACACCTGACTTAAGAATTGGAGATCCTGAAGCTGGTGTCATAAATAGAATTGCAACATCAAATGAATGTCTCTATCATTCTTTTCTATCTCAGACTAAACCAAAGAAAGTGGAAGAAGCTCTTCAAGATGCTGATTGGGTGCAAGCAATGCAGGAAGAGTTAAATGAATTTGAAAGAAATAAAGTCTGGACCATAGTGCCAAGACCAATGAACAGATCCATTGTTGGCACAAAATGGGTTTTCAGAAACAAAACTGACAGTGATGGCATAATTACAAGGAACAAGGCAAGGCTAGTTGCTAAAGGCTACTCTCAATATGAGGGTATTGATTAGGATGAAACATTTGCACCAGTTTCTAGATTGGAAGCCATAAGAATCTTTTTGGCTTATGCTACTCATAAAAAGTTTAAAGTCTTTCAAATGGATGTGAAAAGTGCTTTTCTCAATGGAGAATTGGAAGAAGAGGTATATGTTGAACAACCTCCAGGATTTGTAGATTCAAAATTTCCAAATCATGTCTATAGGCTTGACAAAGCACTTTATGGCTTTAAGCAAGCTCCAAGGGCATGGTATGCGACTTTAGCTCAATTCCTTCTGGAAAGTGGATTTCACACAGGTACAATTGATAAAACACTGTTCTACCTCAATCATTGAAAGGACTTACTTTTGGTACAAATATATGTTGATGATATCATATTTGGTTCTACAAATGCCAAACTCTGTGAAAGGTTTGCAAAGCTAATGCAGTCAAGATTTCAAATGAGTATGATGGGAGAACTTAGCTATTTTCTGGGATTTCAAGTCAATCAAAATGAAGAAGGTACTTTCATAAATCAATCCAAGTACACCAGAAATTTACTGAAGAAATTTGGAATGTAAGATTGTTCAACTGTATCCACTCCCATGGCCACTGCAACCAAGTTAGATAAAGATACCGGTTCATCAGTAGATATTACTAACTATAGAGGTATGATTGGCTCTTTACTCTATCTAACTGCAAGTAGACCTGATATCATGTATGCTACCTATCTTTGTGCAAGATTTTAGGCCGATCCAAGAGAACCTCATTTAATAGTTGTGAAAAGAATTTTCAAGTACCTGAAGGGTACAGCTGATCTAGGATTGTGGTATCCTAGAGAATCAGATTTTAAGCTAATAGGTTACTCAGATGCAGATTTTACAGGATGCAAAAAAGACAGGAAAAGCACTAGGGGAAGCTGCCAATTTCTTGGAGGTAGATTGGTTTCTTGGTTTAGCAAGAAACAGAAATCAATTTCCACATCAACTGCAGAAGCTGAATAAATTACTGCAGGAAGCTGTTGTGCACAGATTCTTTGGATGAAGAATCAGTTACTGGACTATGGGTTAGAATTTTCTAAAATACCTATTTACTGTGATAATCAAAGTGCAATTGATATGACATGTAATCCTGTTCAACACTCAATGACAAAGCACGTCAGCATTAGGTACTATTTCATAAGGGAACATGTGATGGAAGGTACAGTGGAATTGCATTTTGTTCCAACAGATCAACAACTAGCAGATATCTTCACAAAACCACTATGTGAAGCTACTTTTATAAGACTAGTAAATGAACTTGGAATGGTTTCAGGTTCTTTCTTTAAATCTGCTTAGTTTTTGTTCTCATGCATCATACTTTATGATCAGTGTTTACAGATTGTCTTATCTTCATGTAATATGTGCTTACATTGTCATACATTAAATACTGATTGTTATCTGATGTGGATCTATATACTCTGATAGTGTTTTGAATGTTCTGTGACTATTCAATCCAATGAGGATAACTGTGCTAGATACTGACCTAGTAGTCTTTAACATACTAGATAAGCCTAGTTTGAATTAGTTGTTTATGTGGAAATTCATTAACACAAGCAAATTCTGATGTTGAGCTTTGTCAAATTTATTTTGTGTATCTTATTACTAAGTCACAAACTAGATTCTTGATTCCTATCTGTCAAATTCTGATGTCAGTAAATCTGAAGGATGAACCACATGCTTGATAAGCCTCACTTATCTAAAGAAAAGAAAAGAAAATTGAAGTCAGGTACTCCTTTGAGATCTAGAGTAAATATGTGGAAGGGATGACTGAAGTGCATTGCTGGTATTAGGTAATATGTATTAGAAAAGCAAATAAAAGTAATATTAGGTAATATTACTGGAGAAATACTCTGATAATAGCATATTTCTGATAGCAGTTGTGACTCACTTGCACTGAAAAGCCACTATAAAAAGGAATTTCAAAAGATGCATAAAATGAGCACAAACAATTGAGGTGGATTCTTGCATAAATTTGTTCTAAAGTAGACTTCATAATTAATGACAGATTTTAAGCACTTTTCTTAGTTATGCCTTATTTCTAAGATGTACTGAAGTTTATCAGACTTTACTCTTTATCTGATATTTTGCTAACGCACACAATATCACTCCATATGAATGATGAAAATTACTGTGGTGATTAACTTGTTTTTGACAAACAGCTAAGTGTCATTTGCATAAATTCTGAGGACAAGTTCTGATGGAAGTTCTGATGATTAAAATCTGAAGAAACAAGTCAGTATTTGTGTGAAGAATCATAGTAACAAACATTCACTTTTTGAGTACAGAAGCCATGTTCTGATGACTGTTAAATATGATAATAGTCAAGTTCTGATATTAAATTATGATAGAAACTCTGATGCTTACGTGGCATTATTTATTGACTTGACTTATTTGTGGTAAATACTGTAATGGACATATTTTATCATAATATAATTAGGTGAGATAAAAACATTCATAATCATTTAGTTAATGGGAAACGTGTTTTACTTGAAACACTGCATGTGCACATTTATTACTGCTTAATACTCGTGCCCACTAATACTGTTTTGACTAATGATATGCTGCTAGGTGTCTAAAGTTTGTTCTGCTTCAATCATAACAATTGTCAAAAAGAGAGTATATATATGGGAGTTAAAAGATTTTATAATCTTTTACTTACTTTTCTTTCTCTAATCTCTCTTATTCTCTCTCTCTCTCTAATATTCTCTGAAGCTTTTTCTTACAGGACTTTTATCAAACACCTTGTGTACACTCTATTTTCTCACTTATTTTTCACATAAATGGCACCCAAAGACATCATTTTCAATGGAGCTAAGTTTGTTCCCAACAACTACTTGGCTATACTTAGCAAGGGTAAAGCT
This sequence comes from Apium graveolens, assembly GCF_009905375.1. NCBI lineage: Eukaryota > Viridiplantae > Streptophyta > Magnoliopsida > Apiales > Apiaceae > Apium > Apium graveolens. Next base: position 111,907,324 of record NC_133648.1, on the reverse strand, counting down.
TCATCAGAACTTCACTTCATTCAGGATTTCCTTGCTAACTCTGAGATTGGGTATGCTTTGACCCAACCAGAAGCAATATCTAGAACTCAAGTGTTGGAGTTTTGGAGAAGTGGCATGTATGATGATGGTGGTGCTCATGGGTCCCCAAGTATTATCTTTTCAACATGTGAGGATAAGTATGTAGTGACTTTGGCTACAGTTCGACAGGCTTTACATTATCCAGAAAACTGTGTCTACAGTTCAACAGTTGAGGAGCCAGCTCTTCAACAAATGATGGCTAATCTGGGGTATGAAAAGACTTTGGCAAAGCTGGGTCAATTGAAGAGACCTCACATAAGGAGGGAATGGAGTTTCTTCTTTGACTGCATCACAAAGGCCTTTGCCAACAAATGTTCTAATTTTGATGTAATCCCAATTCTCAGTCAACAAATCGGGTATGCTCTCATTAATCAAACTCATTTTGATTATGCAAGTGCTATTTTAGGATTTATTGGGGATAGGATGACAGAAGATAGAAATACAGTTTACTTTGCTAGATTCTGTCAGCTTATTTATAGTTTTTTGTTGCTCTGATGCACCCCAACTAGCAAGTGAGTTAATTGAACCATTTAAACTTGGGGATTAGGCGGTCAAAATCGGGATTAGGCGGGCTAGGCGGTCAAAAATCGGTCATAGGCGGTCTAGGCGGAAAATAATTAAAAAAATATTTTTTTACGTTTTTATAATTTTAAATCATAAATTTCATAATTTCACACAATATCATGTCAATTTATAAATAAAGTATTGGTAAGAAGTAATAAGTAATGTAATATATTTATTTTCTCACTTAAAATATAAAAATAACATATTATAATTAATTTAAATGTGTGAATTAAAATATAGTTAATATTATAAACTCAATAATTAGTAAACGCATGTCAAATGTGTAGATATTGTTTAATACCATTCTAATTTCTTTTTTCAAACAAATATTTGACATGTTGATCATTATATAATTATAAAAATTAAAAATAATATTTATATCCTTCCGATTACTGTTCCGATTAATCGGTCTGATTAATCTCCGACTTGCCAATTAATCTCTCGAAGGTACCCTCACCGCCCTGGCACGCCTAGCGATTTCTGGAACACTGACTGATAAGAAGAAGACTATTTTGAGACCCCTCAAAATTCCTACGTCTGTCAAAAAAGTCTTGGTAAATTCTGATCCAGCCACCTATGATGCCTTATATCCTGATGTTCAACCAACCCAACCTCCATCAGCACCTCCAACAGCTATACAACCAACCACCTCTCAACCTCAACCAACTCAACCTACAATCAGAACTTACTTCCAACCATCAGCTCAATCCCAACAACAACAACCATCAGTACCTACCATCAGACCTTCATCCTCTAGGCCTAAAAGGTCAAAGTATGTTCCTCAACCTCCATAAAAGAGAAGAAAGATGATTCTAAGGGATGAATCAGAAGATGAGAAAGCACAGGTTCATGCATCAGAACCTGTGACTTTTGAAGCTGAAGCTGTGATTTTTCAGAAAGAAACAGAAGCTGAAGGGACAACCCAACAGATAAATGCTGAAGCTGAGGGTTCAGGTAATTTGAAGAGAAAGAGAACTGCTAGTTCTGATGCTCAAGCAACTCCTTCACTATCAAGGAGATCGAAGAAAATGAGGGCTAGGAGGCACATGGATAAGCCTCCATCAGAAGATACTGAAGAAGCTGAGGAAGGGGATCAAGAATCTCTGATCTCATCCGAACCTGTTATTATTGAAGCTTTGCCATCCCCTACTCAAGCTCAAGACACTGTGCTAACACCTCCTGTCTCACCTATTAAAGTTACAGATAATGCTGAAGAACAAGGCACAAATTCTGAAATAGATATTCACAATCTGAATATACCAATTATTCTTTATCTGGAAGCTCCAAAAGCAGCTCAGCCAACTACAGTAAATTCTCCAATTTCACAGGCTGAGATTCCATCTACACCTATTCTGGAGATAAATTCTGATGCTCAGAATTTAGATGAGGTTGTTCCAGAATATCCAGTTGCCTCACACACTCTAGTGTTGTTAGAACATAATGAGTCTTCTTCTAGTTCTGGAGATAGTGTTTCTATTGATACTCCAGCTCCCATTCTAGGAAAGGAGGTACTAATTGAGAAGTTTGTTGAGCAAGCTGCTCCTATTCCTTGGGAAGATACTCACAGAGGTGTGGAGTGGAGCAAGAAGTGGAATAAAACTAATTTCATTCCAAGCTCTAAAGTATTGACAGACCATATTGGTAAAGCTGATGAGTTGCTCACAAATGCTGATTTCAAGACACAACTCAAAGTCACAGCTTTGTCTGCCAAAAATCTTCAAGGTCTACACTCTGCTACTCAAGAAAAGGTTGACAAACTTCTAGAAAAGGCTGAAAAGCTGGATATGGAGACCAAGCTTGATAAAAAGAGGTTTATCAGACCTATTTCTGAGAAAGTTGAAGCTATTAAGAAGATTCAAGAGAAGCAACATGCCCAAATTACTGAGGTCCTACAAAATCAAGCTTCTCAAAAAGCTCAATTGGATGAAATCCAATCTTCAGTTGAACTTCTTCTTCTCTCTCTCTCCTACTACCTGATGATGCCAAAAAGGGGGAGAAGATAGTTAAGTCCAAATGCTCTAATGATCAAGTACTGGAGAAGAAAGATGATGAAGCTGATGACCAGGGAAACCCTAGAAAGGGTAGAGGTCAAGTTCAAGGTAAAGAACACAACAACAAGGTTTCTTCTAGGAAACTAATTACTGATGTAAGCAGATCTTCTATTCAAAAGAAGACAAGTTCTGAAGCTGCTAAAACTCAAAATCTGATAGCAAGTGCTGATAATCAAAATCTAATATCAAGTTCTGATGAGCAAAGTCTGATGGCAAAGCCTGATGTTCTGATACAAGGTGGAAGTCAAGACTCTCAAAAGTTTATGCAAACTCTAAAGCTCAAGGGAAATCAGACTACTATCTACTACAAAGATCCCAAGATTCAGACACTTGATGAGGAAATTGCTAGAAGATTATTTCTGAAGCATAATCCAGAAATGGATTTAGAAAATCTCAAGGAGGAAGAAGCTAGATTTAAAGCTGAAAAGACAAATTTAAAGTCTAAAGCTTCTGTTGCAAAGAAACCTCCAATGCCTAAGGTAAAAGGAATGGTGATTAAGGAAAAGTCAAATACTGAGGCATCAAAGCCCAAAACTAGATCACAAACTGAGATTGATCCTAAAGACGAAGGGAAGGGAAAAGTTGATGAACTAACCAAGCCACTAGAGATGAAAATTCCTCAAATCCTGATGAAACCAGTGTGCAAAATGGTTCAAGTTACTGATGATACTCTTGCTGAAGATGAAGATGTTCAAACTATGAAAAGAAGGAAGATTTCTAAAGAATCAAAGACAACCTATGATAAAGCTCAAGTTGTTCAGAGTGAAGAACAACAAGCTACAATAGAAACAGCAAGTTCTGATAAAGTCATCAAGACATCAACCTCTGACAGTGCTCAAGTTGGTTTAGAAAGATGGAAGTAGCTGATAAAAAGAAACTTCTATGTAAAAATGTCAAACCATCAGATCCAAAGAAAAGCCAATTGTTGTCTACTTTCATGACTATTGGGTTAAATGCTAGAGAACCAAGAGACAGGGCTGGGTTAGGTTCTGGTAAAGCTAAGTACAAGACAGGAGTTAAAGTTGCTACTAGAGATCCATTTATGTTGACTGACAGACCTCTTGAAGATGTTACACAGAAACACCTTGATAAGGTTATCTCTGTTCAAGTAGTACTGGATGCTTATGACAAGCACAATGTCAAGGAAAATCTGATTCTATTTCTTGAAGATGGAAGGACATATCAGATGTCAAAATCAGATGTGCTAAACAAATCACTGAAAGAACTTCAATTCTTTCATTACCTTTTAGAGGTAAAGTCTGATATTACCAGGAGATGGTCAAATTTCATATTGAAGACCATAAGAGATAAAGCTAGAATTTCTGGTTCAAAGGTTACAGAATTCTTTCCTAATATTGTTGAAGATGATGGAAGTGAAATTCCAATGAAGAAGGATTCTGCTAAACTTGAAGTGATTCTGAAAGAGAAATGTCTATGCTACAATGAAGATTCTTCTCATCCAAGGGTAATAAGACTAGATGATGGTTTACAAAGAAACCATATCTCTTCTTTAAGGACTGCAATCTACCAGATTGGAAGTAAGAATGAAGAGTTGAAGCAAGTCAACACTACAATGGCTCAAGTCCTAAGGAATAAAGAAGAAAAGCTGATATCAAACTTTGTCAAGAATCACTTTGGATTCAGATTGACTCAGTGAGATTGGTAAAAGCTACAAGGACTGTAAGTTGTAGTTAGTTATCTAGTTAAACTCTTATTTGTATTTGTACTTAAATGTTTTTGACATCATCAAATCTATTAACTTGTATATTTTACATAATTTACAAGTTGGGGGAGATTGTTAGATATATTTGAGATGTCATGTCTAATATGATTTATGTTTAGTTTTCAGAACTTAACAACAGGACAAATCAGGACTTACTAAAATCAGGATTTACTGGAAGTCAGAACTTAATATTAGAACTTAAGGTCATATCAGAACTTAAGTGCGGGAAGACTTTTAGTTAAGGAAGGAAGCTGATTTACAGGAGAAGATCGAGACTAAAACAAAAGAAGATATACATGGAAAGAGTTAGAAGATTGGAAGACTTGTAGAAGATATCTGATTGATATATTTTAGGAGATAGAATTGTATTCCATATCAATTAAAATATATCTTATAACTGTGTACTATATAAACACAGACTTAGGGTTTACACTATATGTGTTATAATTATCGAGAAGATTATACAGTGTAACCTAGCAGCTCTCAGTGATATTTGTTCATCACTGAGAGAGAACAACAGTTCTTATTGTAACAGAGTTTATTCAATATACTTGATCTTTGTTATATACTTGTGTTAAATCGATTTGATTGTATAACATTGTATTCAACCCCCTTCTATAGTTTTGTATGACCTAACCGTTTGGATTTGGAGAAATTAGGTCACTTGGAGATTTCGAAGGCATAAAGAGGTGTATGTCCAGATGTTTGGGTATTTATAGTAAATGGTAAATGACTTGTCGAGAACTCAAAATAAACATTTGGAATTTGCTTATCGAGAAGTCATATTTAGAGAATAAATAAATATCGATATGTCTTTTTTCTGACTCTTGTCGAGAACTAGAAAATGACTTATCGAGATGTCAAATAAATACCTAGTTTGTCTTGAATGGACTGAACTTTTCCAATTTTTATTTGAATAAATCAAAATAAAAATCAGAATGATTTTATCAAAATTATTTTACTAAAATAATTTATTAAATTAAATTATTTCAGTTCTAAGTTCTTGATAAGTTTAACATTCATACTTGCAGAGAAATCTGTGAATTATCACTTATCGAGATCTCTATAATGACTTATCGAGAAGCCATAATAATGTTTGTCGAGAAGTCTTTCAAGAAGTCAGAAAAATGACTTATCGAGAACTCACTCGAGAAGTCTCAAAATGACTTGTCGAGAAGTCAATTAGACTTTATCGAGAACTCAGTTTTCTATACTTTTGTTCTTTTTGAGTCTTTCTTATGCTAATTTCACATATTGAAAAAGGTAAATTATCGTTTAGACAGTTTTCTCATAATTAAAAAATTCCAAGCTAATTTTGAATTTTGAAAAATAAATATACATAGATTTCTGAAATATTTATAACTCATATTCCAGTTAATTTCCAATTGAATCAAATAAATTTTGATATATTAGAAATCAATTTGCTGCAATACATAAGCTGAGTTCTTGCATTTAGGATAAAGAATTTAGCATTCCAATTTCACCTACAAGTGTAGTGAAAGTTGTCTCATCTAAAGGTTTAGTAAAAATGTCAGTTAACTGTTTTTCTTTTGGAACAAAAATGAGCTCAATGTTACCATTAACAACATATTCTTTAATAAAATGGTACCTTACATCAATGTGCTTTGTGCTAGAATGATTGACTGGATTAGCCACAATAGATATAGCATTAGTATTGTCACACATAATTGGAATTTTGTGTAACACTAGGCCATAGTCCATTAGCTGATTTCTAATCCAAAACACTTGAGTACAACAACTTCTAGCAGCTATGTATTCAGCCTCATCTATGGAAGTTGACACAAATTATTATTTCTTGCTATACCAGGATACAAGTATTTGTCCAAGAAATTGACAGCTTCCACTAGTGCTCTTTTTGTCAACCCTGCATCCAGCAAAATCTGCATCTCTGTATCCAACAACTTCAAATCCTGTTCCCTTAGGATACTATAATCCCAAGTTTGGATTCCCCTTTAAGTATCTGAAAATTCTCTTCACAACCATCAAATGTGATTTTTTTGGATTGGCTTGAAATCTTACACATAGACATGTTGCAAACATAATGTCTGGTCTATTAGTAGTCAAATATAACAAAGATCCAATCATTCCTCTATAACTTGAAATGTCTGCACTTTTTCCTTTCTTATCTTCATCCAACTTTGTAGCTGTAGACATAGGTGTTGATTCCGGTGAACAATCAACCATACCAAATTTCTTCAATAAATCTTTAACATACTTGTTTGACTGATGAAGATTCCATCACTTCTTTGACTGACTTGAAGTCCAAGAAAGTAACTTAACTCTCCCATCATGCTCATTTCATATTCACTCTACATGAGTTTTGAGAATATTTGAAATAGATTTTCATTAGTAGAACCAAAAATGATATAATCCACATAGATCTAAACTAGGATCATATCACCACCATGTTGCTTGTAGAAGAAATTCTTATCAATAGTTCCTCTAGTGAATCCATGTTTAGGAAAAAATTCTGACAGTGTGTCATTCCATGCTCTAGGTGCTTGCTTTAATCTATAGAGAGCCTTTAGAAGTTAGTATACAAGATACAGAAATTCAGGATCTTCAAAATCAGGTGGATGTTGCACATAAACTTCTTTGTCTAGCTCACCATATAGGAATGCACTCTTTACATCCATTTGATACACCTTAATGTTTGAGTGTGAAGAAAATGCAAGAAAGATTATTATTGTTTCAAGTCTTGCAACTGGAGCAAAAGTTTCATCATAATTAATTCCTTCTCCCGATGAGTAGCCTTTTGCAAATAACCTTGCTTTGTTTCTTGTGACAATCCCATTTTCATCCATTTTGTTCATTAACACCCACTTTGTTCCAATAACACTTTTATTCTTTGGTGCAGGAACCAATTTCTAAACTTTGTTTCTTTCAAACTGATTTAACTCCGCTTGTATATCAGATATCCAATCAGGATCAAGTAAAGCTTCATCAGTTTTCTTAGGCTCAACTTATGAAAGAAAGAATGCATCTAGACATTCATTAGCAATTGCACTTCTAGTCTTCACTCCAGCATTTGGATTACCAATAATTGCTTCTCTTGTGTGACTCTTATCCCATTTCCTGGTATGAGTTTATTGACTTAAATTTTTTGCATCTTCTTCATTAGTGGCAAGACTTGCAGAACTTTCTCCTCTTTATCCCCCTGAGTTTGTGCTATCAAATTCAGGTGTTTGAAATGAGCTTCCATTCTCATGATTTACTTGTTCAGTTGACTCTTCATCCATTCTGCTGCTTGTGTTGACTTCAGCTTCATCTTCAGAATCACTATCAATGTTGAGATTTTTAAATTTAAGGGCCTCAGCTTCATTTTCATCAAGGCATTCCAAGCCTGGACACTTGTCATCATCAAAAGTCACATCACTGCTTTCCATAATTTACTTTTGTTTAAGAACATAGACTTTGTAGGCAGTTCTTTCCAATAATTATCCCAGGAAAATTGCTTCAAAAACCTTGGAGTCAAATTTTCCCACATATTTAGAGTTGCCTTTTAAAACATAACACTTGCTTCCAAACACATGAAGATGCTTCAAAATAGGCTTCTTTTTAGATAAGATTGAGGAGGGTGATTTTTCAAGATTCTTATTAATGAGATATCTGTTTTGAGTATAGCATTCAGTGTTGACAGCTTCTTCCCAAAAACTTGTTGGCAGTTTGGCATCTTGTACCATTATTCTAGCAACATCTACTAGTGTTCTATTCTTTATCTCAACTACCCCATTTTGCTGAGGTGTTCTAGTAGCTGAGAATTCTTGAACAATGCCCTTGTCTTTGGAGAATTCAGTTAAAGTTGCATTTTGAATTCTGAGCCATTGTCACTCCTCAATCTCTTCACACGATTCTGATCTTCATCCTGCTTCTCAATCATCTTGATGTTTTCAATTATGATATGCGGAGTTTCATCCTTAGAATGCATAAAATCTACCCATGTGTATCTTGAGTAATCATCCACCATCACAAGTGCATATTTCTTCATTGAAATTGATAATACATTAACTGGTACAAATAAGTTCACGAGGATAAGTTGGAAAGGTGCACTTATGGAATTCACAGTTTTACTGTTGTGACTTGACTTCTTCCTTTTCCTTTTTTGACAAGCCTTACAAACTTCATTTTGAGCAAACTCCGGATTTAGCATGCCTCTCACTAACTCATTTTTCACCAGGGTATTAATTTCCTTTTAATTCAGGTGAGAGAGCTTTTTGTGCTATAGCTTGCTTTGCTCTACAGATGCCTTAGTGGAGAAGTAATAGATTCCTTCCTTATTTGCTGAGAGTAAATTTGTAATAAACAGGCTTCCCTTTCTTGCTTCTTTCAGAGCAACTTCACTAGTCTTTTTACTGATGATTGAGCATTCTCCTTTGTCAAATGAAACATTGAATCCTCTATATGTGAATTGACTAACACTTAGGAGATTCACTTCTAAACCATCTACCAATGCTACATCTTCAATGACAACATTTCCAAAAATTAACTTGCCATATCCCATTGTGAAACCTTTGCTATTGTCTCCAAAAGTCAGTAATGGGCCAGCCATCTCCTCAAACTGTGATAGCAGGGCCTTATCATCTGTCATATATCTTGAGCATCCACTGTCTATGATCCATATGACTCTCTTCATTTTTCCCTGCACACAATGAGGATTAAGTATGTTTAGATACCCAAGCAGTGTTGGGTACTTTCTTCAAACTGACAGAATTTGCAGAATTAGAATGTGTTCATTTAGAAAGAACAGTGTGAACAAATTGTTTTGCATTTTCCTTTTTGTCCGTAGATTCAAAATTAATATACTTCAAATCTACTGTCAGTTTATGACAACTTTTCATCACTTTCATATTGGAAGGTATGCAGTCAAATTTGTAGCAAAAGGAGTACGGGTCTTCTGTATTTGCTTCAATGTACTTGCATGCTCCCACTTTTGGCTTGCTAACTTCCTTTTTGCAAAGATGAGTTAGTCTCTTGGAACTCCAATTTTGATGATACTCTTTATTTTTACACTTATAACCCGTTTGGGAAACTAGATTTTATTTGAAATTCTGGATTTGATCAAATAAACTGTTTGCGAATTTGGATTTGGATTTTATTTGAAATTCAGAACATTTAAATATTAGTATAGACATGAGAATTTGAAATGACAACTCAAATCTTGTCATTTGAAATCCCTCATTTGAAATGAAATGCAAGTTTCCAAACCCACTCTTAAGAGTTTGTTTAAAGAAGTTGTTGGAGATGCTCTAAAAACCAAAATAGAAACTAAAAACTAATCTAAACCATTACATGAATCTAATCTAATGGTCCCCCTAAAAGCACAACACTGAACTAATCTGCACCCTCCCACACCCAATCTCAGTTTTTACCCTATGTTTTTAATTTGATTTTTCTCGTCAAACGTTAAGTTTTTTAAATTCCGAATTTAGTGTATTTTTCTCCATCTCTTAACGACCGATTTACATACCACATGTGTTATGTTTCGAAGTAATTTTTTAAAAAAAATATTTTATTTTTAGTTTCTATTCTAAAATAATTTTTATTAGAGTAATCTATATATATATACCAATATTTAAATAAATTCATACTTAAAATGAAAAATAAAAGTTAATATAAGCTCTTTGACTAATTTAATTTAATAATACTTAGACACCTCCCGGAATTAAAATATGCCAGGACACGCATAAACTCAATTAATTCATTCCATTTTTTATTTAATTGTTCACGCTAATTGATGAGCTTTTTTTGAAATTTGACTTTACAGTATTTTTTTCAACCTCCCAACTATTAATTTCTGGGGGCATCTGCAATAAATGCAAAGTTGTTTCTCTTGTTTACTCCTATCTTTCCATTTCTATTCTTTTTCTTCTTTCCTGTATTCTTAGTTTTGACTTCCTTGACAGGAGTCTTAGAGGCTTGGTTAACCATGAACTTCTTCTTTCTTTCAATAGCAGGAGTGGTTTCTTCATTTTTCATTTCTTTATCTTTATCTGCAAGTTGTTGCTTGATGACCAACTCCTCTTCACTGAAATGGACTTCACATGCCTTGAATAAAGGTGAATTAACCTTTCTCAGCATAGCCGGGACATTTTCATTTACAATTTCTTTACCCTTGTCACCATCATTCTTCTTGTTGTTGTTCAAGGCATCACAATCAAGGCCAATGGCTATATTAGCACATGGCTTGTTCTTCTCATGGTACTAACCAACTAACTGAGAATCATTCTTAAAGACTTCAACTTCACTTCATTCTTCTCTATCTTTTCCCTCAATACAGCTTCTATTTCACTAGCACACTTTAGCTTGTTCTTTAGATATTCATTTTCCTGCTTGACTGTTTCAAGCTCAACAAGCTGCAGTTCTAAATTTTGTTTCTCAATCTCAAGCTCCTCATTTATCTTTGACAGCCTACTCACTTCCTCATTAGTGGCCACCATGCTTGTGTGTATATGAAACATCTCTACACTCATCTTTTCAACAGTCTCCTTATACTGACTAACATTTAAATCAATAGTGTTTAGAGTTGGTACCTATGATTTTGAAGTGGATGATTCTCCATGCTTAAGAGTCATTAGTGCATAGTTTCCAACTTCTTCATCCTCATCATCATTATCAGTATCATCCCAACTTTTTCCTTCTGCAATATAAGCTTTTGCAGACTGTTTCTTCAAGAGAGCTTCATACTTTACCTCCAATTCCAAATATGCCTTATTCTTCTTCACCTTCTTAGGCTTCCTGAACTTAGTAGCAAAGTGACCCAACTCATCACAGCTTAAAAACCTTATCTTTGATCTGTCCACAAATCCAGTTTTGTAGCCACCTTTGCTAGCTGAGTTATACTGAGCTTTTGGTTTCCAATTGTTGATGTTTGAAGACTGTCCCTTATTCTTGAAAAACCTTTGCTTCTTGACTCCTATGTTGGAAAATTTCCTAGCCAAGTAAGCCATGGATTGGTCCATTTCATCTAGCTCATCCAAGATTATTATTCATCTTCGTCCAGCTCCGAAACAATTGCTTCTGAGGTCATTTGTTCTTTTATTCCATAACTTGAATAACTAGAACTTGATTATCTTGTTCATCTTCACTTTCTTCACTATCATGTACAACCAAGGCACTGGAACCATCAACCACATGTCCATGGTTTACCTTTAATGACTTTGTTTGCAGCATCTCAAGTTCATAAGTTTTCAAGATTTCATACAGAACTTCCAGTGTCATTCTGCTTAGATCTATTCCTTCTCTAATGGCTGATATCTTTTGTTCAAGATGGTCAGGAAGAGGTAGCAGGAATTTCAGGTTAACCTCCTCAGCTCCATAATATTTATCATGTAGCTGCAAGTCATTTATTATTTTATTAAAGCTCTAAAAAAACTTTAATAATTTCTTCTTTGGGCTTTTCCATGAATCCCTCATATTGAGATACCAGTATTCTCCTTTGGTTAGATCTAACTTCCTCTGTACCTTCACACAAAATCTCTATTTTCTCCAAAATCTGTTTAGCCGTGTCACAGTTGACAATGTTTTTGTACATGACATTGTCAAATGACTCTATCTGAATTAATTGCAGGCCACTGTCTAGAGAGACTTTCTCCTTCTCAGATTTAGAGTATTTTGAAGAGTCCTTAGGTGTATAATGAGTTAGGATGACCATGTCTCCATCTATAGATTCATTCTTGAGAATCTGGATATATAATGGATTGGCCATCCTTATGAACAACATCATTTTCTTTGTCCTGAGTGTATAGTTGATTCTGATAAAGGCTGGTATCTTAATACTGCTTATCTTCTGTGCACTCATACTTCCAAGATCTTTATCTGTTTTCTTTCAGATTTTGCTCTAATACCACTTGTTAGATATTGAGTATAACACAGAGGGGGTGGCGGTGAATGTGTTTTATTGATTTTTAGCCTTTTTCAAACTATTTGAATATGGTGAACAAAGAAGTCTAATTTGTAGAGATATTATGTTTAACGGAATTAATAAAGCATGCACAACAAACACAGTATTTTGAAAACTCACTTAACTTTGTATTAAAATTAAGTATGTCTTGCTACAAATTTCTGGGATTTTTGTAAGTAAAGAATTCAGCTACTTTCTTTAGAGAGTACAAGAAAATTAAGATCTGTTTGTTACCTTTTAAAACAAAAGACCAGTGTTTACTTTATAGGTTAGTAAACACAGGTTTACAGAGCATCCAATAAGATGTATTAAATTTACTTTAAGTTATTTCTAAAGCTTTCCATTTCTGGATTAGGGAATCCTTGCAAATCTTGTAGGTCTGTGACCTTCCTTTATCAGTTAATCTTGACCCTTGATCTTGCACTCTTCAAGCTGCTTTTATAGACTTTTCAATCTAAGTGATTAGATCATTTGCTGATTGATAATCTTGAATCTTTAACTTATCTGCATTATGTACTTGAAGTTCATATCGAGATCTCCAGTTTGTTGTGTAGAGAATTGACATCTCGATAAGTGTAATGGCTTATTGAGATCTCTGAGTTCTCTATAAGTGTTTTGACTTGTCGAGGTCTCTAAGTTCTCTATGAGTGAATTTGGCTTGTCGAGGTCTCCGAGTTCTCTATAAATGTCTTTGACTTATCGAGATCTCTGAGTTCTCTATAAGTGAACTTGGCTTGTCGAGGTCTCCAAATCTCTGTATGTAGAAATGACTTGTCGATATCTCTGAGATCTCTATATGTATTTTGACTTGTCAATATCTCCGAGATCTCTAATGAGAAATTGACTTGTCGATATCTCCAATCTTCATATCTTTATTTTAACTTGTCGATATCTCTGAGATCTCTATATACAGAAATGACTTGTCGATATCTCCAATCTTCATATCTTCATTTGACTTGTTGATATCTCTGAGACTTCTCTATAAGCTATTTTGGACTTCCCGATAAGTCATTCTGGAGTTCTCTAATGACTTCTCTATATGACTTGATCTGTGACTTGTAGAAATCTTAACTTAGAACATTTTTCCTAAAATAGATTTATTCAACTCCAAGCTTCTTCACCTTTTCTATGAAGCATGATCTTGTTGATCTTCATCCATAGTTTATTCTTAGGCTTGAGAAAGTTCACAGAAAAATAATTCAGTCTGATCTTGAACATTTTTACAGACTCAAGTAATACAATATAAAATACAGATTAAGACTATCATACAACTAAATCTTAGGGTTGTCAATGTTACTTAATCTTGTTACAATACATGCATGTCTTGCACAACAGATTTCTTATTGATTGTGAAGTTGTGCAGTATATAAACACAGAATAGGTTTACACTATACATGTCACGAATTGATATATCTTTTATGTAACCTAGAAGCTCTCAAGGATATTAGTTCATTCTTTAAGAGAGTAGTTTTGTAATCAGTTTTTATCAGTCAATACCAAACTATTTCATTATGTTGAGTACTTAATTCGATTTATTTGCATAAACTGTATTCACTCCCTCTACAGTTGTATTAAGGACCTAACAACTGGTATCAGAGCTTGCTATTGATATAAATATAGTTTAAAATCTAAAATCAATTAATAATGGCAGACAAAGAACCTCAATAAAATCCCCCACCTCCACCACCATCCACTCAACCTATCATCCACAATATGAGAAAATATAAGGCTATCAAGGTTCTAATTCTGAAGATACATGATTATCCAATTTGAAAGGTAAAGATGGCCATGTTTCTGGAAACAACAGATCCAGAATATCTGAACAGGATTTATGATGGTCCTCAGGGGCCAATGAAATTAGCAGTTGCTATTACTGGCCAAGAAGAAAAGATGGTTGATAACGATAAGAAGGAATATTCACCTGAGGATTATTCATCTATTATGAAAAATGCAAAAATGAGACATATTTACATAGTAGTCTTGACAGTGTCATGTCTAATACAGTAACTGGATGCAAAACTTCCAAAAATATTCGGGACATTTTGGAGGTAAAGTGTCAAGGTACCACTGCTATCAAGAAGAATAGAAGAACCATACTCACTCAGGAGAACTTTGACTCAAAAGCTAATGAGTCCCTGACTGAAATCTATGACAGGTTTCAAAAGCTGATGAATTCCTTGTCTCTGGTAGACAGAGAATATGATATAGAAGATTCTAACTTGAAGTTTCTTCTTGCACTCCCTGAAAAGTGTGACTTGAAAGCCACATAAATAAGGGATAATTATGATCTTGATGATACATCTCTAGATAAGATCTATGGTATGTTGAAGACTTATGAACTGGAGATGGAGCAAAGAAGTAAGAGGGAAGGACCAAAAGAAAGACATGTTGCACTGAAGGTTGAAGAGAAACCAAGGGAGAAAGTTAGGAAAAAAAGTCACTCCAAAGGCAAAGTCATGATTGCAAAGTCTGATACCGAGTCATCAAATCCTGATGATGACTCAAACTCTGAAAGTGAATCAGACATTGAAGATGATCATGATAACAATGAAGATATTGAGCAAATGGCTACTCTTTTGGTTAAAAGCTTCAAGAAAATGGCCTATAATAACTTCAAGAACAAGAACAAGAAGTTTTTCAGAAAAGGATCCAGTTCCTCAAACTCTAATAGGAGGAACTATAGGAGAAACTCTGATAAAAATGAGTCAAAATATGGAAGCTTTGACAAGTCAAAGATCAAATGTTATAACTGTGATGGAGTTGGACATTTTGTAGCTGACTGCAGGAAGCCAAGAGTTGAGAAGAAACAAACTTTGATCACCACTAAGAAGAACTGGAATGATACATTAGAATCAATTAATGGTGTTAACTATGCTTTTATGGCAAATGTTGATATTGAGGATGCCACTACTGAATTAAAGGTACCTCAAACCACACTTGCTTTTGATACTGATGATATTTGTGAACTAAGGATGTTTCTTAAATCTCTGCATGTTAGTTATAGGGATCAAACTCTTAAAAATGTGCGGATTAAGAATGAAAATCTTGAGCTTAAGAAAAGGAATGATCACCTAGAATCTCAGTTCATTTTCATGCTAGAAACTCAAAAGGAAAGAGATGATGCTTTGTATATTAAAGAAAAACTGTTAAAAAAACATGTTTATCTAGAAAAGGAACTAGATAAATAGAGGGAAATAATTAAGCTTTGGACTAGTTCAGGAAAAATAACTGAGGTTTTTATAGAAAATGACTGATGGGGATCAGGATTAGGATATGCTGATAAAACTAATTCTGATAAGTCTTACAAGGAGGAGACTGAGAAAGTTAAACTAGTAAATACTGATAAGAAGGTAAAGCTGAACAAGTCTGAGTTAAGACCTGTTAAGTTTAACTTAAGTGTTGATTCTATTAAGTCAGTTTATGAGGAGGGTTCAACCTTCGACCTAAGTCAAGCTTAAATACTGATAAAAGTGAACAAGTTCACACCAAATCAGTAAATATTGGTTTAATGACTCAGAAACAGCTTAAGCAAAAGCTGAAGGAGATAAACATAAAAACAAGGAGAAAAAACATAGAAAGAACATAAATGGAAAATTAGGTGTTAACAAAGATGGTGAGTATAAAATCATTCACAATGCATCTAGAAAAACATGTTTGAATTATGGTAGTACTAATCATCTTGCTGTTGCATGCAGGAATAATAAAGGGATAAATAATGTTCCTCCTAAATCAGAGTTTAAGAATAGAACAGTTAGATATAAGCCACAAAATCCTTGTTTTCATTGTGGTAGTGTTTGGCATTCTATTTACACATGGAAAGAGTATCACAGATTGTATTATGATTATTATGAACTGAAACCCTCTTTAAATAAATCTAAAGATGTTTCTGCATGTGTAAACTCTAATGTTAAGAATGTTAGCATAAACACTGATTCAAAATCTTCTGCTGTAAATAGTTACAAAGTTAAAAAGGCCAAAGGATCCAAGCAAGTCTGGGTCCTTAAAAATAATAATTAATTGTTAAAACTGATTGCAGGGTAACAGGAAAAGTTCTTTAGTCTTGGATAGTGGATGCTCAGGACACATGACTGGAAATAAATCCCTACTATCAGAGTTTAAGGAGGAAGCTGGCCCAAATGTTTCATATAGAGATGGAAATTTAGGAAAGATTTTGGGATATGGCAAGATTAAGCTTGGAAATATCATCACTGAAAATGTAGCTCTGGTTGCAAGACTTAAGCATAATTTGATCAAATCTTGTTAGAGGATTGTTGGGATTCGTGACACAAACGCAGCAGAAAAATAAAAAATAAATATGAAAAATGAAACCCCAAACGCAGGATCCATGCGAAATAAGAAATTTAATTCGGAGATTAGAAGTTTACCTTAATAATGCTTTCCTTCTGATTGTGATGAATGTACATATCTTGATGAACCAACACAGCAGCCCTCCTTTCGAAGATCTGCTCTCCAAGGTATCCACACGAACACCCGATCGTCCAACGATCACCGGAGCCGGTACTAGCCGATTTGGTTGCCTCTTTTCACTCTCTCTCTAGCCTCACTAAGATGTAGAGCTTCTAGGGTTTTCTCAAAAACGTGATGTATCAACTAAACCCTAAAAAAATACACCTTAATATATATATAGGGAGAGAGGATTTGGGCCTAACCCTAATTTTAATGGGGTTCTAAAACGACCCATTCCGATTTTGGGTTTATATTATTATTAGATTCGAATTCTAATATATATATATACAATTAATCAAGTCTTACTTAATTAATTTAATAATTAAATTCGAATTAATAATAATAAATATTTAAATTCATAATTTAAATAACACTCCATTTTAAACATTCTTTGTGTGTGACCCTTTAGGTTATAATTACGTTGGCAATAATTTTATTTTCAAATATTAAAATTATAAACAATGAGTGGCATCTAGTAATACATCATTGCTCCCCAAGTAATAATAATAATTGGTGATTTAATCAAACCTTTCGTGAATAATGTACAATGTAATATAATCCCTTTAGCCTTATATTATAGATCAAACTCGAGGCATGCATTGTGTCAGCCTCTATTAACGTTTAATCCTACTTTCCTTGATCAATGAGTAAACTATTAAAAAAATCAGTATTTGAGCACGGCCATGCATTTTATAGTCTTACTCAATCAAGAGGCCAATAATATCACTCCTTTAATAAAGGAGGGCTAAATCCCACCTAGATCATTCATACTTCTCATACGATTCATAATATACCCAATGTCTACTTTTATTATTACCCTGTCAAGGATAACTTTCAATAGTATCAAAGTATATTAATTCTCGTATAGAAATATAATGATTTCAGGTCAAAGGACCAATACATCATTATCACTGTAAGATTAACTTATGACACTTTAAACATGTAATATCTCACAATGGGTCAATCCAGCACCATGTATTTAATACATGTACCTGTGTTTTAACTTTAGTATCACCATACCTATGATCAATGAGATGTGATCATCAGTCAACAAACACACTAGTCTCAATGTATTTGTTATCGTCCCTTAACAATAATACTTGACTAGGGACCTTTAGGAATATCAGTACTATTCTCATAATCTCAATTTTAAGTCACGTACTTAGAGATATAGATTTACATATCATATTCCAAGGACATATATTAATTTAACATTTTATCGCAGAAAATAAAGATATAATAAATTACTAAAGAATAATCCATAGAATCGTAATTAATATTCCAAATGTTTCATAATATAAACATAATAGTGTTGTCTCTAGGGCACAAACACTAACAAGGATTGCCCAATATAGTATTTACTCCTGGTGGCTTATGTGACTCATGCTAAAAAGCCAAGTTAAGAAAATCATCTTTCAAGAGTAAAACCGAATCCTCAATTATTGAACCATATCACTTGCTCCATATTGATCTTTTTGGTCCAGTAAATTTAATGTCTATTGCAAAGAAGAGGTATGCACTTGTTATTGTTGATTAGTATACAAGATACACATGGGTGTATTTTCTGCACACCAAGGATGAGACAGCATTTATTCTTCTTGATCATGTAAGAGAACTGGAAAAAGGATCAACTCATAAAATGCAACTTTGATCAACAAACATGGAAAAATACCATTTGAGATGGTAAAAGGAAAGAAGCCAAATTTGAAGTACTTTCACATTTTTGGCTGCAAATGTTTTGTTCTCAAAATTCATCCTGAACAACTTACAAAATTTGATCTAAAAGCTGATGAAGGTATTTTTGTTGGATATCCACTGTCAACAAAAGCTTTCAGAGTTTATAATCTGAGAACAAGGGTGTTCATGGAATCCACTGTCTCTTGCTTCGAACTCTTCTAGCTTACATCACCTCTATTAAGGCAAAACACAAAACCTGACTGAGATACTGAATCATCTCTGTCTATCTGGACGCTGGCGTTAGTGTAACCCTTTACAACTAGCTTCTCATCTCCTCCATACACCAATAATGAATCTTTAGTCCTCTTCAATTACTTAAGAATATTCTTGACAGCTGTACAGTGACCCTCACCTGGATTAGACTGGTATCTGCTCGTCATGCTCAAGGCATACGAAACATCAGGACGAGTAAATATCATCGCATACATTATAGATCCAATTGCCGAAGCATATGGAACTTTGCTCATACGGCCCTTATCATCTAATAATTTAGGGCAGTTGTCTTTTGAGATCAATATCCCATGAGATATTGGGACATATCCTCTTTTTGCCTCTTGGATCCCAAAACGATGCAATAATTTATCAATGTATGTACTCTGACTTAGGCCGATTAATTTCCTTGATCTATCTCTATAGATCTTGATCCCTAATATATAGGTAGCATTGCCTAAGTCCTTCATCGAGAAACTATTTCCCAACCTAGTCTTAACAGCTTGTAGAGAAGGTATGTCATTCCCTATTAGTAATATGTCATCTACATATAGTACCAGGAATGCCACATGGCTCCCACTAACCTTCTTGTAAACACATGGTTCAACTTCATTTTGAATAAAGCCAAATTTTTTGACTGTTTCATCAAAATGACGATTCCATCTCCTTGAGGCTTGCTTCAATCCATAAATAGATCGAAGCAGCTTACAAACCATCTTAGAAAACTTGGGATCGACAAAATCCTCAGGTTGTATCATGTATACATCCTCTTGAAGGCTCCCATTTAAGAAAGTAGTTTTGACATCCATTTGCCAAATCTCATAGTTGTAGTAAGCAGCTATTGTGCAAAATCCGGATGGACTTGACCATAGAAACTGGTGAAAAGGTCTCATCATAGTCTATACCATGAATTTGTTTGAAACCTTTTGCCACTAGTCGCGCTTTATAGGTCTGTACTTTACCATTTATATCAGTTTTTTTCTTGAAAACCCACTTGCACTCTATAGATTTTACCCCTTCAGGTGGATCAACAAAATTCCATACTTTATTTTGATACATGGATTCCATTTCGGATTTCATGGTCTTTAGCCATCTCTCGGAGTCTGGACTGTTTATAGCTTCTTGGTAGGTAAGAGGCTCATCATTATCCATGAGCATTACATCATCATCTTGAGTCAAGAGAAATCTATAATATCTCTCCGGCTCATGACGAGCCCTACTAGATCTACGAACAACCTGTGTTTCCCGAGCAGGAACATCTTGATGTACTTCCTGCCCACTTTCCAACTCTAGTTCAATGTTATTTTGTACAACTCGATCTTCATCGAGATCTATAGTCCTCCCACTAATTTTCTTGGAAAGGAACTCTCTTTCAAGAAATACAGTGGTTTGAGCAACAAACACTTTGTTCTCAGTAGGATTATACAAACTATACCATTTAGTTTCTTCATGATATCCCACAAAATAACATTTATCCGATTTTCGTCCCAGCTTGTCAGCCACCAAGCATTTCACAAATGCTTCGCATCCCCATACTTTCATAAAAGACATGCTGTGACGTTTCTCATTCAATATCTCATATAGAGTCTTTTGAATTGATTTGGTCGGAACTCGGTTTAGTGTACATGTAGCCATTTCTAGAGCATTACCCAAAAATCTTATTGAAAGATCTGCTAGACTCATCATCGATCGCACCATGTCCAATAAGGTACGATTTCTCCTCTCAGAAACTCAATTCAATTGAGGCATTCCAGGAGGAGTAAGTTGTGATACGATACCACACTCCTTTAAGAAACCTTTAAACTCGAGGCTTAAGTATTCTCCTCCATAATCTGATCGTAGAACTTTTATACTTTCCCCTGTTTGCTTTTTCACTTCAGCCTTGTATTCTTTGAACTTTTCAAAAAAATCGGATTTATTCTTCAAAAGATACACATATCCATATCTACTGAAATCGTCAATAAATGTAATGAAGTAGTAAAATCCACCTCTTACCATTATACGCATTGGACCATATACATCACTATGTATAAGTCCTAGTCATTTGGTGGCCCTTTCACCTTGTCTAGTAAAAGGAGCTTTAGCCATTTTTCCAATGAGACAAGATTTGCATTCTTCGTATGATTCAAAATCAAACTTATCCAAGTAACCATCTTTATATAATTTGGAAATGCGTTTCTCATTTATGTGACCTAAATGACAATGCCAAAGGTATGTTTGATTTAGAGACCATCTTCCTCTTGCCTTTCCATTTGTCCTTTTCGTTGGCCTTCCCCTTATTCACCATCAACATGGGAGCAGGGGATGCCTTCTGAACGTTGGTCTCAGCACTTTTCAACATAGCCAACAATTCGGTGGGGTTCTTATCTATCTCATTCATATTGTAATTCATCACAAATTGAGAACAACTAATTTTTAAAGATTATAAAATTAGGTCAATCTGGTGCTCCACAGCAATCAGGGCACCCAACTTGGCAAGGTACTCAATATACCATATCATTCTTAGAACATGTTGTCCAACCGGATCACGTTCTCCCTGCTTACATGCATGCAATGATTTGAAAGTATCAAACCTCTCCTGACGAGCCTGTCCTTCAAACATATGTTTAAGGTGCTCAATCATATCATAAGAATCCATATTCTCGTGTTGTTTCTGAAGTTCAGAACTCATGGTCGCTAACATGAGACATTGAACATCCGTGTCATCATCGATATATTTTTGATAAAAATTATGTTGAGCATGGGATGCTCCTTCTGGGAGAGGTGCAGGGCTAGGGATATCTATGACATAGAGTTTGCACTCTTATTTGAGGACAATCCTCAAGTTCCTCTGCCAGTCAAGGAAGTTTGTTCCTATCAGCTTGTCCTTCTCAAGGACTGATCGCACAGAGAAGTTGTTTGAATTGATTGCCATTTGATATCTACAATGTTTAAAATGCATAAGATAAATTAGTCTAAAGATGATTATTAAATTATGTTCAAGTGATTATTCATATATATTCAAAATATATTTCTCCCACTATTTTTTCAAATTAATAGCCCTAACTATTAATTCGGAAAGATTATATTCTATATACTTTCTAGTGAAGATCCAAATTTCACAACCTTTTACTTCAGCTTTGACTTTACTCCTAAAACATGATTCAATAAGGTAGACAACATTTTTCAATTATATCAACTATATAATGATGGAATTTACGGATGAGCGGAAGCGTGAAATAACAATTATTCCGTAAAAATCATATACCGCACATATAGAAAAAACATATAAAAAGGAAAAAGTGAGGAATCGAAACCATACCTTGTGAATCGAAGCTTTATAAAATTGGAGTGCTAGCAGTTGCTCCTCAGTGTGTGAAGCACTCTACCGGTATCCACCAAGAACGATCCTCTTCGATGAACCTTTTTATAAAACTGAGCTTTTATAAAATGGAGTTTTGAGAGAGAGAGAGAGAGGAAGAATATGGAGGCTAGGGTTTTCACAAAACCAAAATTGTGTGTCTTGTCCAAATGAGCCATCCATCTCATTTTATTTATAGTACTCTCCTAGGGTTTTATAATATATCTTTATATATTTTAACCCCCACATTTTATCTTCATAAAATGCTTTAAAATAATTAAAACTATTTTAATCAATATTTCTTTTTCTTAACTATTTAGAAAAATAATTCTCTCTCTCATTATTCATCAAAAGAAACTTTCTTTTATGGTGTGACCCTGTAGGTTCAATATTATGCCGGTAGTAGAAATAAATAATAATAAACTTTTTATTAATTATTTATATAAATATTAAAATTCACTAAATATAATTAACTGATTAATTATATTTATTCTACATCGTGAGTGATGCTTCTCAACATATCGCGACTATCCGGATAATATGAATTCACTGCTTAGAATATCAAGAACCTGTCAGTGACTAGTTACCGTACAATGAATTCCTTCTACCATTATAATATCCTGATTAAATACAAGGCATGGATCTTGTGTCAAGCCTATCAAATTTAATCATATGATTTCTTATTCATAATGCAAAGTTCATATTAATGCAAATTAGAAACTCCTTTCTAATTTCATACACTCTGGCCAGAGATTCCAGAACTCGCATACTAAGAATAACATAGGATATTCTCTTCCTATACTGGAAGGGGTACATCCTCTATTGACATTAACTATCTCTATACACAAATCCCTATGCCCAGAATAGACCTAATGGATGTCCTTGAGACTAAGGACTAAACCAAAGCACAGTTCATTATATATAAGATACCTTTAACGATCTCAAGTCTAAGGACACTTGTACAACTATCACTCAGTGAATAACTATTGACACGTGAGTAATCTTCATTAGTTGTTCAACTTATCCAGTCATGTTCAGTGAACTTATTCCCTAATAAGCACCTACATACCAGCTATAATGTCACCACACAAATGCCTATGAAAACAGACATCCTCCTGAAGGGAGCAAGCATAGTATGTACCAATCTTTGCGGATCCACTAACATCCGATTAGTTATCCTATGATCAGGAACTGTTTGAGTCCAGAGTTGTCATCTTCTAGATCCCATTATTATAATCTCATTATAATTCTAGAAGCTTTACTCTAAACTATGGAACATCTTATTTAATACACTTTAAATAGATAAAGCCCATAAAATATAACAAGTCTTTTATTAATTCAAAATGAAATCAAATAGGAATACAAGAAAGTTCTTTCTAACTCATCATACATGATTGGATTTAGGACAAACACTTTCAATCTCCCACTTGAACTAAAGCTAATCACCATGGTATCTAATACCCATCTTTTCTTTATGACGATCAAAGTGAATCTGAGATAATGACTTTGTGAGTGGGTCTGCTACGTTGTTATGTATGTCAACTCTCTCAATCTTGACATCTCCTCTTTCAATGATTTCCCTAATCAAATGAAAGCGTCGTAAAACATGTTTGGAATTTTTATGAGACCTAGGTTCCTTGGCTTGTGCTATTGCTGCGTTGTTATCACAATACAACACAATAGGCTCCTCAATGCTAGGAACAACTCCCAACTCATAAACAAATTTCCTCATCCAAACGGCTTCTTTTACAGCCTCACTTGCAGCTATATATTCTGTTTCCGCTGTGGAGTCAGCCGTTGTAGACTGTTTGGAACTCTTCCAACTAATCGTACCACCGTTTAGAGTAAACACGTACCCTGACATGGATTTGCTATCATCACTTTCTGATTGAAAACTAGAGTCAGTATAACCCTCTATTTTCAACTCAGATCCGCCATCAAAAACAAGAAAAATATCCTTAGTCCTTCGCAAGTACTTAAGGATGTTCTTCACTGCTTTCCAGTGGTCTTCACCTGGATTGGACTGATATCTGATCGTCACACTGATTGAATAAGCAACATTAGGCCTAGTACATAACATCGCGTACATGATAGATCCTATTGCTGAAGCATAAGGAATCTTACTCATACGCTCTCTTTCCTCAGGTGTCTTAGGAGACATCTTTTCAGAAAGGGACACTCCATGGCTCATCGGTATGAGACCTCTTTTGGAGTTTTCCATGCTAAACCTTTTAAGCACTTTCTGGATGTATGTACCCTGGGTAAGACCTATCATTCTTCTAGATCTATCTCTATAGATCTTCATACCGAGAATGTAGGATGCTTCTCCCAAGTCCTTCATAGTGAAGTTCTTCGATAGCCACACTTTGACTGATTGCAGCATCGGTATATCATTTCCTATAAGAAGTATGTCATCCACATACAATACAAGAAATGTTACCGCGCTTCCACTAACCTTCTTGTAGAAACATGGTTCATCTATGTTTTTGATAAAACCAAACTCTTTGATTATCTCATCAAAACGGATGTTCCATCTACGAGAAGCTTGCTTTAAACTATATATGGTTCGCAGCAGCTTACACACTAGGTGTTCATTTCCCTTAGAAAGAAAACCCTCTGGCTGTGTCATATACACTTCCTCTTCAAGTTTCCCATTGAGGAAGGCCATTTTTACGTCCATTTTCCAGATCTCATAGTCGTAGTAAGCAGCAATCGCAAGCAAAATCCGAATTGATTTTAACAGGGCTACAGGCGAAAAAGTTTCATCAAAGTCAATCCCTTGTCTTTGTTTGAATCCTTTTGCCACGAGCCTGGCCTTATAGGTCTCTACCTGGCCATCTGCTCCAATCTTTCTTTTGTATACCCATTTGCACTCAATAGGCTTCACACCCTCAGGTGCTTCAACCAAAGTCCATACTTGGTTGGTATACATAGATTCCATTTCGGATTTCATGGCACTTTGCCATTTCTCTGAGTCAACACTACTCATAGCCTCATTATAGGTCATAGGGTAGTCATCATCAATGATTGACAGCTCATTGTCATTCTCAATGATAAGGCCATAATACCTCTCAGGTTGGCGAGACACTCTCCCTGACCTACGAATGGGCTGTTCCACAGAAGATTGTTCAGTCTGAACATGTGTTTCCATTTGATCCGTAGTAGTTTGTGCTTCTTGAACTTCATCAAGTTCAATTTTGCTCTCACTGTTTCCTTCAAGGATAAACTGCTTTTCCAAGAAGGTAGCATGTCTGGAGACAAACACCCGATGATCGGTGTAAAAGTAATACCCTAAAGTCTCTTTAGGATATCCCACAAAACTACATTTTACGGATCGAGATTCCAGCTTATCTGGGTCAACTTTCTTGACATAAGCTGGACATTCCCAATTCTTAACATGTTTAAGACTCAGTTTCCTTTCTTTCCATATCTCATATGGAGTTTTAGGGACAGATTTGGAAGGCACCTTATTCAGTAAATATGCTGAGGTTTCCAATGCATAACCCCACAGGAATAATGGAAGATTCGCATAGCTCATCATGGACCGAACCATGTCTAACAAAGTTCGATTTCTCCTTTCAGATACCCCATTCAACTGTGGAGTATATGGAGGAGTCCACTGGGAGACTATACCATTTTCTTTGAGATAATCTAGAAACTCTCCATTCAAGTATTCACCGCCTCGATCTGATCGAAGAGTTATAATACTATGTTTGGTTTGTTTCTCCACTTCATACTTATATTCTTTGAACTTTTCAAAGGCTTCAGACTTGTGTTTCATCAGATACACATATCCGAATCTAGATCGATCATCTATGAAAGTAATGAAGTATGAAAATACACCCATGGCTTGCGTAGACATTGGTCCACATACATCTGTGTGTGCCAATCCTAGCAAATCTGCAGCCCTCTCTCCATGTCCACTAAATGGAGATTTGGTCATTTTACCCAATAGACAAGACTCGCATGTAGGATATGATTCAAAATCAAAGGGGTCAAGTAACCCTTCCTTATGCAATATCCGTAGTCTATTTTCACTAATATGACCAAGTCTATAGTGCCACAAAAAAGTGATATTTTCATCATCCCTTTTTCTTTTATTAGTATGTTCAATTTGTAGTAAATCATGCTCTACATCACATACATACAAACCATTATTTAAAATACCACTTCCATAAAGAATGTTATCTCTAAGAATTGAACATTTATTATTCTGAATAACAAACGAAAATCCATCCAAGTCTAACATGGGAATAGAAATAATATTTCTCACAATCGAAGGAACAAAATTACAATTATTTAAAACAATAGTCTTGCCCGTAGGCATATGTAAATGAAATGATCCTACAGCTTCAGCAGCAACTCTTGCTCCATTTCCCATCCGTAGAATCACCTCCTCTTCCTCAAGAGTCCTACTTCTCCTTAGTCCCTGCAACGAATTGCAAATATGAGAACCACAGGCGGTATCTAATACCCAAGTAGAAATTTGATTTAATGACATATTCACTTCAATCATTAACATACCTGAAGCAGAAGTGGTAGTCTCACTACCCTTCTTCTTCTTCAATTCTGCAAGGTAAACCTTGCAGTTCCTCTTCCAGTGCCCCACCTTGTTACAGTGAAAGCAAACAGCTTTGCTCTTGGGGTCTTCAGCCTTTGGTGGAACAGGCTTTTTCTCACCTACTTTCTTCTTCTTGGAAGGGTTCTTCTTTATTTTCTTAGGATTGGAACCTTCACCAATTAGAAGAACAGAGCTCTTCTTAGGGGGAAAATTCGATTCCGCAGTCTTCAACATGTTGTGGAGTTCAGCCAGGCTGACATCCAGCTTATTCATGTGAAAGTTCACAACAAACTGCGAAAACGAACTCGGAAGTGATTGCAAGACCAAGTCTTGGCTCAGCTCCCCATCCATGGCAAAACCAAGTTGTCCAAGACGTTCAATCAAATTGATCATCTTAAGTACATGGTCATTCACGGATGATCCCTCAGACATCCTACAACCGAACAGCTCCTTCGATATCTCATATCGAGCTGTCCTCCCTGCCACATCATACAACTCTTGTAGATGCATAAGGATAGTGTGAGCATCCATATGCTCATGCTGCTTCTGTAGCTCAATGTTCATGGGAACTAGCATGATGCATTGAGCAACATTTGCATCATCTATCCACTTACGATACACAACATGTTCATCATTATGTGCATCGTTAGCAGGTTCAGTAGGCTTAGGTGAGTCAAGCACATATTCCAGCTTCTCCACCCTGAGAACAATTCTCAAGTTTCGAAGCCAGTCAGCAAAATTAGGACCAGTCAACTTGTGAGCATCTAGTATACTCCGGAGTGATAGTGCAGAAGACATAACGAATATAGTAAATCTGTAAATGA
The DNA here is from genome assembly GCF_009905375.1 of Apium graveolens. Lineage (NCBI taxonomy): Eukaryota > Viridiplantae > Streptophyta > Magnoliopsida > Apiales > Apiaceae > Apium > Apium graveolens. The sequence continues at coordinate 111,879,848 of NC_133648.1, read as the reverse complement.
TAAACACATAACAACACTTAGCAAATATTCAATTTTATTTCAAAACACTATATGAATTGGGTCTTTATTCATAAGTGGCTCCCACTAGTTTATCTAATTTATACACCCCTAAGTGGAAATTAGGCATTCATAATGCTAGTGGGAATAGGGATCCTACATTCCATTACACAACCTCGGCTGTAGCACGAAACGTCATGTGATGTTCAATAGGCAGACAACTCTTGTCAATTACATCTTATGTTATTCCCTAATATAATTTTAGCCTCTTGAATAATTGAGTCACGGCTGTGGCACGACAAACTCAATATTCTAAGTCAAGTCTAACCCAACATTCCGTATAATTGAATCAGTCTCCAACGACCCACGGCTGTGGCACGTAACGACCTTTAGATTCTAATTCAATGTACACATCTCTATGTAATAGACAAGTATTTCTTATTTCGAAATCAAAGCCCTCGACTGTAACACGAAACGACAATGATTTAAAAATAAGAACCACTTTCTATCATGTTGGAAGGCTATGACCGACACAAGCCCGTTGTGTCATTGGCCAATTACTACTTGATATTATTTAATTTTAGAGGGATTATATTACGTTACAATCATAATCATATTATAAAGAGATTCTTCCTTTTAAATTAAATATTTCAAATCAATAATCGATAATCAGATGATTCCCAGATCGGGTGGAGCATTGTCAAGAGGCGTCACTTAATAACCCTTTCTTACAGATAGAAATCTGTTGTTGACAGAATCATCCTTTCTCTCAAAATTGAAAATTCATATTTAATTACGTGTTTCATAAACACAAGAATCTCATGATTGTATTCATAATATTATTGTCAAGGCAAGAAACGATTCCTATTCTAGATTTTCTAGAGCACGCCTTATATTGATTTAAGTTCACCTAAATCTATCATCGCATGGTAAACATAGGCATATATCTCATATATCAAAATAAATAAACAAGTAAGCATGCTAGTAATATCATGTCACACATTGATATAATGATGTATGGATTTATTATAGCATTTAAAAGCAATTAAAACAATTAAAACATGCTTTAAAAATACTTTCGGGAATATAAAAAGTTCAAAGCTTTTATATAAAAAAAATTTGACCACTCCATTAGATCCGTCTCGGAAAAACGAATCTAACGATATATTGCACGCCCAAAACGGAGTTACGAAACTCCCAAAAAATTAAATTTAATGTGGACATACGGGCTGTAACGCATGTACGTAATGTGTTACACCACTGTTGAGCCATTTACGCGTGTAACGCATTCCGTAAATGTGCAACAGTGTGTAACGCATTCACAGAATGCGTAACACGCCCCTTCCCTGCGTGCAGCGCACACGCCTGCACAGCCGTAGCAGGTTTTTGCAAAATTTTTTTTTTGTTTCTACCTGCTACCTGTCTGTTGGCTTGCCTGCTGTTACAAAAAAATAGAAGTAACTCCCCTTTTCCTTTACTCCCTTATTAATAACTCTTTATTAATATGTTATTATTTTAATTTTATTATTAATAAATTAATTAACATTTAATTAATAAATTAATAAAAATCAAAATAACATGATTTCTTAAATCAGGGAGCAGCAGAAAAATACCAAATCAGCCATGGGTCCTTATGCAAATTTTAACTATAATTATTCAAATGCATAATTATTTTATGAATTTTAATTAAAACAATTTTTAAAAATTTATAACAAATAATCTACACATCACAAAATTATGAAAAAAATACCTAGATGATCTACAACACTTGTGGAACCCAAATCAGTAGTCAAAATTTCATGAAAAAATTATTTCGAATTAATTCATAATTAAATCCGAATAAACTTGCAAAAATCATAATAAATCCATACATGCATTAAAAAATCTGAAATTTTTTATATGAATCTCTATATGCAGAACCTAGCTCTGATGCCAATGATGGAATTTACGGATGAGCGGAAGCGTGAAATAACAATTATTCCGTAAAAACCATATACCGCTCATATAGAAAAAACATATAAAAAGGAAAAAGTGAGGAATCGAAACCATACCTTGTGAATCGAAGCTATATAAAATTGGAGTGCTAGCAGTTGCTCCTCAGTGTGTGAAGCACTCTACCGGTATCCACCAAGAACGATCCTCTTCGATGAACCTTTTTATAAAACTGAGCTTTCATAAAATGGAGTTTTGAGAGAGAGAGAGAGGAAGAAGATGGAGGCTAGGGTTTTCACAAAACCAAAATTGTGTGTCTTGTCCAAATGAGCCATCCATCTCATTCTATTTATAGAACTCTCCTAGGGTTTTATAATATATCTTTATATATTTTAACCCCCACATTTTATCTTCATAAAATACTTTAATAATAATTAAAACTATTTTAATCATTATTTCTTTTTCTTAACTATTTAGAAAAATAATTCTCTCTCTCATTATTCATCAAAAGAAACATTCTTTTATGGTGTGACCCTATAGGTTCAATATTATGCCGGTAGTAGAAATAAATAATAATAAACTTTTTATTAATTATTTATATAAATATTAAAATTCACTAAATATAATTAACTGATTAATTATATTTATTCTACATCGTGAGTGATGCTTCTCAACATATCGCGACTATCCGGATAATATGAATTCACTGCTTAGAATATCAAGAACCTGTCAGTGACTAGTTACCGTACAATGAATTCCTTCTACCATTATAATATCCTGATTAAATACAAGGCATGGATCTTGTGTCAAGCCTATCAAATTTAATCATATGATTTCTTATTCATAATGCAAAGTTCATATTAATGCAAATTAGAAACTCCTTTCTAATTTCATACACTCTGGCCAGAGATTCCAGAACTCGCATACTAAGAATAACATAGGATATTCTCTTCCTATACTGGAAGGGGTAGATCCTCTATTGACGTTAACTATCTCTATACACAAATCCCTATGCCCAGAATAGACCTAATGGATGTCCTTGAGACTAAGGACTAAACCAAAGCACAGTTCATTATATATAGGATACCTTTAACGATCTCAAGTCTAAGGACACTTGTACAACTATCACTCAGTGAATAACTATTGACACGTGAGTAATCTCCATTAGTTGTTCAACTTATCAAGTCATGTTCAGTGAACTTATTCCCTAATAAGCACCTACATACCAGCTATAATGTCACCACACAAATGCCTATGAGAACAGACATCCTCCTGAAGGGAGCAAGCATAGTATGTACCAATCTTTGCGGATCCACAAACATCCGATTAGTTATCCTATGATCAGGAACTGTTTAAGTCCAGAGTTGTCATCTTCTAGATCCTATTATTATAATCTCATTATAATTCTAGAAGCTTTACTCTAAACTATGGAACATCTTATTTAATACACTTTAAATAGATAAAGCCCATAAAAATATAACAAGTCTTTTATTAATTCAAAATGAAATCAAATAGGAATACAAGAAAGTTCTTCCTAACTCATCATACATGATTGGATTTAGGACAAACACTTTCATATAACTCTTGGATAGTTTGGTGGACCAACATTTATTCTTTTTAATCCAATAAATCGCACCAAACTCTATGCCTCTAAGTTCACAATCCTATTATGGTAACTTGGTTAAGTCAAACCCAAAGGTCTAAAAAGTGTCATATACTTCAACACGTCGTCCCACGATAGATGGGAGTACTTCGCTCTGGCGAACCCACTCCTTATCGATCTAGGGGTTAACGCGTTGGACATATTGGAAGGCATCTAAACAACTTAATATAAATATTAGGGTTTTGTTAGTAATATAACGATCATGATCCCATCATAAAGAGATTCCCAATTTTTCCTTGAATAAAATACTTCAAATCAATACTCGTCGATGGTTTAATTTTCAAGTAGTGGAGGAGTCACATCGGTCTCGCTTAAAACCCACAATCTTACAAGTTCAATGAACCCGTTGTTGACAAAATCGCCCCATGTTGGAAATAAAGAAGATTCGTATTTCATTCCGTGTTTCATAAACACGTGAATCTCATAATCATTTGTAAATTTTAAAATCTTGAGTCGTTACAGATTTTATCTTGTTTAGCAGGCATGGCATGAGTGACGTATCTAATACATACATTCATGCATGATTAATCTAATTAAAGCATGCATCATTAGCTATTCTATACATACATTCATATATTAATATGTAAAGTGCGGTATGTAAACATGCTTGGTTATGGCCTTTATCCTATGTGATCCTTTCAAGCTAATGAAAGGATCAAGGTCAATCTATGATGAATAATATAAATATAATTACAATTACAAGTCTTCATTCTTCTTGTCTCGATTGCTGTTTCTCCTCTTGGATCATGCCTCCTTGAAGTACATTACATTAAAACAACCTATACTACTGTACTTACATAAGAAAACTCGAGTTACTTTCGAGTTAACCGAATTACAAAGAATAAACGACATGCAAGTCATTTTTAGAAATCAAAACCATAAATAAAAACCATTAACTAAAGGGTCTTAATGTCATAACCATACACCATGATATCACATGACACATAAAAAAATACTTATAATCTTAACATGGTATCACATATCATAGTTAAGACTATATAATCAAACACAACATATTTACCAAAATTCAGAAAATTAAAATCAGCTTTCTAAAAATTAAGAATCGCTGTTTCAAGGCTTATAACGACATCCAATGGTTTACAGACGCGAAGCTGACAATGTCAGTCTTGCTCAGTGACCCGATTTCAGTCGGAAAACATATATCGTTTGCAAAAATCGGACCCTAGACTCAGAGTTTTCACCAAATCTGTTTAACCTTTTTCAGAAATCGCATCGTATACAATCTCCATAATAAAAACAAAGTATATCATATATACTCACACACAGATACATACAACCATCACATGATTATAAAATACATCATGAATATCATATATATATTCAAAATCATATATACAGGCATATACACGCACCAAAAATTATATACATGCTCACTTATATCAAAATTATAAAAATACAACTGAAAGTAGCTCTGATGTCATTGTTCTGATTCGTGATGAAAACGATGTAATAACTCAAATTTTTGAGACCTTGTAAAATGTTTAAATGAATAGTAATCCTGACGGACGGGAAAATTTTTTGAGCCCACACTATGTAGTGTATGAGAAAATGAGTTTCGGATTTGATATTACGATTATACGTATCAAATGAGTGTATGTAAACGCTATTAGTTTTCGAAGAAAACGAACTTTGAAAAACGACCGTATTTACGATTCATCGAGGATTACGGGAATCACAATATAATTACAAGATTAAAACCCTACAAATTTATATTCAAGTAGGATAATTAAAAATATAAGGAATAAATAAGAAAGGAATTACATCGCGAACCATTTACGAGTAAGTATTACGACAACGTTTAAGCAACCGAGCGAACGCGTAAACAATTAAATAAACGTAACGCACTAACTAAACCATGGTAAGAAAGTAACCATGGTTACTTCATCAAGTAGTGAGCTAACCATAGGATGATCAAGCTAGCTAGCAAAATAGTGTGCTAAGGAAGCTAACCATGTAGTTTAGCTTGTAACCTAGCAAGCTACACAGATTTGTCCCCAAGATTTGCTACAAAGGATAAACCTAGAATGCTATACTAGGAAGAATAAAATTAAGTGCAAGATATCACCCCATCTTCCTAGAAGCAACCTAGCAAATCAACCAAGCTAAGCAACCAAGAGAAGTATAAATACCCCCTTGAATGCTTCCATTCGGCCCTAAAGGAAAAGAAGGGGAATTCAAATTCAAAACTCAAAGTTCTAGCTCTTGTAAAATCATCCCATTAATTCTCAAGCCTCCTAGCAATTAAACTAAGGTAATAAAATTCTTTCATCTCTTTTTATCAAGGTATGATGGGTGAAATAAAATCAAGAAACTCACTAGTGAATAGTATGAATAGTAACCTCACTTTGGGTTTTTGATTTCAATGGTGGTTTTAGGTTCCAAAAATTATACCAAGTATTTCCAAGCCTCCACCATCCTCAAGAAAACATCTCAAGATTTCAAGAAAGGTAAAAATATTTGGCCCAACTTTATTTAAAATTCATTTTTAAGATCCATTTAGTATGTGGTAGTGAACCTAGTTTAATGAGTGGTATTGATGAAATCTTGGTGTTTAAGGTAAGTAGATTTAAGGTTGATTATTGTTGCCTCAAGAACATGATGTTCTTGAGAGGATTTTGTGTATTGATTATGGAATGATGATTGTTGGTGGTTGTGTTAAGAGTTAGGGCGTAAACGAAACCCCGATCGTAAACGTAACTTCGTTAAAACCAACAAATCGTAACTTTAAGTTTCTGCAGAAAGTCCCGAAGTTGTAAACTGTAGTTTCTTGAAAAATAACCTTTGTTTAGGATATAAAATGTTATAAGGATCGTTTAGGCACTTGAATCGCTTGATTCCGATTTACGGATCAAAAGTTATGGTCATTTAACTAAAAGTGATTTACGCGACGAAAACTGCTACAAATCATGAACTTTGAAAATATAAAGGATCGACTTGAAAGTGTTCATAAATCATGAAATTTTTAAAGATAGTAATATATTGAGTTTCCTAACTTCCATAAAAATTTCAAGTGAAAATAATGATTCTTCAATTTTATAAAAATGTTGGAGCCAAGACCACGCGAGTAGAAACCGTAAGAATCCATAAGCGAAGCCGACGAAGATAATAAGAATGAACCTAAGATACTTAGAAAAATGAAGTGACCACGATGTGAATAAGTACTTAAAAGGATAATAAGGGTGATATAAGTTGAGAGGGTGCATAATAAGTAGAGCATGAGTGCGAGTTGCCGTAAATTAGAACGGAACCTAACGAAATGAAATATGTTTATGGTTATAGATTTTCTAGCGGAACCTAGAGCATCCTCCACCTCGAGATACCCAGGCAAGTTTATGAAACCAAATCCATTTTACTGTTGTATTATGAAAGGATTATTTTACTATCATTGCATAAATACCATGCTTGCCATGATACATAGTTGTTGAATTTTCGCATAATATAGCGATGTTGTACGATAAGTATATATCGTGAAATGTTTATTTCGCTTTAAGCGTGATATATTATATGAAACCGAGAGTCGGTCAGGATTTAAGATAAAACCCGGGAATCATTCCGGTGATATTATAGGACGGTTATAAGTCCATAGTAGTACGTTTTAAAAGGGACTCAACGTCCACTTACGAAACATTAAAACCCCTCGAACTTTTATTAAAAACGATTTCCCAACGATCATATTCCCTCAAGTATATTTTATTGATTCGAATAATAAATACTATATACTTATTCTTTTATCATGGGCATAGTATACCCCGACAATTATTTATTTTAAACCTGATTAATCATTAAAGATTATTAATTGTGTAAATATAAACTAGTTGAGGAATATTATTTTAAATACTCTTTTGAAGAGTAAACTCATTCGAGGTTTAATTATTTATCGATTATCATTTAATTAATTATTATTTAATTAAAAAGTTTATTTTGATTTAAAATCATAGATCCTGATTTAAAACATATTTTCTGATTTCGGAATATCATTCGAATAATTGCATATCGTCGGAGAATATTATCCCGACTTATTTAATATTTTGAATATAGTTTCAAGGAGAAACTTTTCCACCCTTATTTAATTATCTGTTGACAGCGGTCAACTCATATCCTTAGTACTTCCTCCGAAACTTTCGGAAGTACATATATATATATATATAAAGTAAAGTTATGCCTATCAACAAGCAAAACGCTTGGAGGAACTTTGATGTGGTTCGAGTTCTCGAGATATGATAGGATTTCCTAAATGATAAGGGAGGGTAGGATCCAAGTACTTCGTGTATTGGATAGACTACTGGTACCGTAGGAGACGGTATAATATGTACCTATGGACCTGCGAAGTGTGTGTATACCCGAAATGAGGACACATAGCCCGTATGCGGAAAGGGTGATAACCAAGATGTGAAGGTGTCGTCCCTCTACTAGTAGAAAAGGTTACTTTTATCGCAGTACGACTGATCATCGTATGCGGTGGCTCCAACGAATGTCCTAATTCTTCCAATTAGAATTGAGGTGCAATACCGTAACCCAAGCCTAGGTTCTGGGATTACTATTAAGGTATTCGCAGGATATTAAAATCCCTTAAAGAATTGTTTTCATTAGAAGGTGTGTATCACCAAGGAAAAGTATTTTCGAATAAAACATAATTATCATATATGATGTTATCATACAATCATTTTCATACTGTACATTATTATGCTGGGCATTATAGCTCACACTTGTTTTCTTAAATTGACACAACACAATAGTGAATCAAGATGCCTTCCATGAGAACCACATCCAAGAAATGGGTAGGAAATGGCCAGTTGTTCCGTAGATTATTTGGTGTTGTACCACATGTAGTCAGAATAAGCTGGATTAGTTTTCAGTTGTTTATAGTTCGGCTTATTTATAAGTATGACTTATGTAAGGTAAGAAACAGGAAATGTATATTTGGCCGGCAGACTAGCCTTACCTAAAGGTCACTCCCCGGTAAGATTAATTACTTTTGGGTTGTAATAATTATCACTTGATGGTTGACAATTACTCTAGTTATGATGGTTCGTTTCCAAGACAATAACCTGTAAGTGTGTGTGTGATAAGTGTGGGGTCGTGAAGCGTGAGTATTTATATACTGTAGTGTGAGTTGTGTGAGTTTATATGGTGTGGCCTCTGAGACTCCAGACCCCGGGTTTTGGGGCGCCACAAACGCAGCGGAAAAGTCAAAAATAAATATGTAAAACGAAACCCCAAACGCAGGATCCATGCGAAACAAGATATTTTATTCGGAGATTAGATTTTTACCTTAATAAAGCTTTCCTTCTGATTGTGATGAATGTACAGATCTTGATGAACCAACACAGCAGCCCTCCTTTCGAAGATCTGCTCTCCAAGGTATCCACACGAACGCCCGATCGTCCAACGATCACCGGAGTCGGTACTAGCCGATTTGGTTGCCTCTTTTCACTCTCTCTCTAGCCTCTCTAAGATGTAGAGCTGCTAGGGTTTTCTCAAAAACGTGATGTGTCAACTAAACTCTAAAAATATACATCTTAATGTATATATAGGGAGAGAGGATTTGGGCCTAACCCTAAACTTAACGGGCTTCTTCTAAAAGGACCCATTCTGATTTTGGGTTTATATTATTATTAAATTTGAATTCTAATATATATATACAATTAATCAAGTCTCACTAAATTAATTTAATAATTAAATTCAAATTAATAATAATAAAATATTTAAATTCATAATTTAAATAAAACTCCGTTTTAAACGTTCTTTGTGTGTGACCCTTTAGGTTATTATTATGTTGGCAATAATTTTATTTTCAAATAATAAAATTATAAATAATGAGTGGCATCTAGTAATACATTATTGCTCTCCAAGTAATAATAATAATTGGTGATTCAATCAAACCTTTCGTGAATAATGTACAATGTAATATAATTCTTTTAACCTTATATTATAGATCAAACTCGAGGCATGCATTGTGTCATCCACTATTAACGTTTAATCTTACTTTCTTTGATCAATGAGTAAACTATTAAACAAATCAGTATTTGAGCACGACCATGCATTTTATAGCCTTACTCAATTAATAGGCCAATAATATCACTCCTTTAATAAAGGAGGGCTAAATCCCATCTAGATCTTTCATATTTCTCATACAATTCATAATATACCCAATGTCTACTTTTATTATTATCCGGTCAAGGATAACTTTCAATAGTATCAAAGTATATTAATTCTCATATAGAAATATAATGATTTCAGGTCAAAGGACCAATACATCATTATCACTGTGAGATTAACTTATGACACTTTAAACATGTAGTATCTCACAATAGGTCAATTCAGCACCATGTATTTAATACATGTGCCTGTGTTTTTGTCTTTAGTATCACCATACCTATGATCAATGAGATGTTATCATCAGTCAACAAACACACTAGTCTCAATGTATTTATTATCGTCCCTTAACAATAATACTTGACTAGGGACCTTTAGGAATATCAATACTATTCTCATTATCTCATTTCTAAGTCACGTACTTAGAGATATAGATTTATATATCATATTCCAAGGACATATATTAATTTAAAATTTTATCGCAGAAAATAAAGATATAATAAATTACTAAAGAATAATCCATAGGATCATAATTAATAATCCAAATGTTTCATAATATAAACATAATAGTGTTGTCTCTAGGGCACAAACACTACCAAGGATTACCCAATATAGTATTTACTCCTGGTGGCTAATGTGACTCATGCTAGAAAGCCAAGTTAAGGAAATCATCTTTCAAGTGTAAAACTGAATCCTCAATTGTTGAACCATATCACTTGCTCCATATTGATCTTTTTGGTCCTGTAAATTTAATGTCTATTGCAAAGAAGAGGTATGCACTTGTTATTGTTGATGAGTATAAAAGATACACATGGGTGTATTTTCTGCACACCAAGGATGAGACACCATTTATTCTTCTTGATCATTTAAGAGAACTAGAAAAAGGATCAACTCATAAAATGCAACCTTGATCAACAAACATGGCAAAACACCATTTGATATGGTAAAAGGAAAGAAGCCAAATTTGAAGTACTTTCACATTTTTGGCTGCAAATATTTTGTGCTCAAAACTCATCCTGAACAACTTACAAAATTTGATTTAAAAGCTGATGAAGGTATTCTTGTTGGATATCCACTGTCAACAAAAGTTTTCAGAGTTTATAATCTAAGAACAAGGGTGTTCATGGAATCTATTCATGTGTATTTTGATGACAAGAAGATTACAGGTCTAGAGGATGTAGATGACCGTGAAGAATTGAGATTTGAAAATAAAGTACCACATGTTGAACAGTTAAATTCTGAAAGTCAATCAGATCCTGATAATTTGACAAATTCTGATACAAAAATCCTGACATCACTCTAAATTCTGATGAGCCACATGTTAGTAGAAACTCTGCTAGAACTGAAGCACATGTTGAGGGGGAGCAATATGATTCACATCAAGGGTCAAGTGATTCAAATCAAGAAATATCAATAGATACTCCATCAGACTCCGATTCCTCATATACTGATGAAGCACATACTAATAATACTGGAAATACTGATTCAGGGGGAGCATCAGGACATAACAGTGGTACAAGGAAATATGAAACAAGAGACTTCATGGATCAAGGGGATATTCTACTTCAAGAATTCAACTTCCTTCTGCAAGAAAATGAACTAAGTCACATACACCTGATTTAATCATTTGAAATCCTAATTGTGGTGTTAAGACAAGGAAAGCCACTCAAAATGAATGTCTCTATCATTCATTTCTATCTCAAACTGAACCCAAGAAAGTGGAAGAAGCTCTTCAAGATGCTAATTGGATCACATCAATGCAAGAGGAGCTAAATGAATTTGAAAGGAACAAAGCCTGGACTCTTGTGCCAAGACCAAGGAATAGATCAGTTGTTGGTACAAAGTGGGTATTCAGAAACAAAACTGATAGTGAGGGTATTATTACAAGAAATAAAGCAAGAATGGTTGCAAAGGGCTATTCACAGCAAGAAGGCATTGATTATGATGATACTTTTGCTCCAGTTGCAAGGCTTGAGGCAATTAGAATTTTTCTAGCATATGCTGCTCAAATGAAGTTCAAGGTGTTCCAAATGGATATGAAGAGTGCATTTATGAATGGTGAACTTGAAGAGGAAGTTTATATTGCACAACCTTCAGGGTTCATTGATCCAAAATATCCTATTCATGTCTACAAACTGGTAAAGCACTTTATGAACTAAAGCAAGTTCCAAGAGCCTGGTATGAAACACTTGCTCAATTTTTATTGAAAAGTGTTTTAAAAGAGGTACAATTGATAAAACTTTATTTTATAAGTACCATGGTAAATATTTGTTGTTAGTTCAGATATATATTGATGATATCATTTTTGGTTCTACTAATGATAAACTCCGTAAGAGGTTTACAAAGCTGATGCAGTCTAAATATCAAATGAGTATATGATGGGAGAATTGAGTTATTTTTTGGGATTACAAGTAAAGCATACAGATGAAGGAATCTTCATAAATCAAGCCAAATATACCAGGAATTTGCTCAAAAGATTTAGAATGCAAGACAGTTCAACTACAATAACTCCCGTGGCCACTGCAACCAAGTTAGATTTAAATACTCGTTCATCAGTAGATATAACTAACTACAGAGATACGATTGGCTCACTCCTATATTTTAGTGCTAGTAGACCTGATATCATGTATGCTACCTGTCTGTGTGCAAAATTCCAAGCTGATCCAAAGGAACCGCATCTATTAGCTATGAGAATTTTTAGATATCTCAAAGGCATCATGAATCTTAGATTATGGTATCCTAAAGATTCAAATATTAAGCTAATTGGATATTCATATGCTGATTTTGCAAGATGCAAAATAGACAGGAAAAACACCTCAGGAAGCTGCAAATTTCTTGATGGCAGATTGGTTTCTTGGTTTAGCAAGAAACAAAATTCAATTTCCACATCAACTATTGAAGCTGAGTACATTGCTGCAGGAAGCTGTTGTGCTCAGATACTTTAGATGAAGAATCAGTTACTGGATTATGGGTTAGAGTATTCTAAAATTCCCATATATTATGATAATCAAAGTGTTATTGCAATAACAGAAAATCCAGTACAACATTCAATGACTAAACAAATCAGTATAAGATACCATTTCATAAGGGAACATGTAATGGAAGGTACAGTGGAATTGCATTTTGTTTGTTACGACCGGTATTTTGTGTAATATTATTTGTGAACTCTGTATAATATTAGAGTCGATTATAAATATATTTATTGATTGTACATTTGTGTGAATGGAATTTGCTGCATTATAAATTGCTTTATTTAAAATATGAATTTTTTAGAGCGAGAGTTTTATTAATTGCTCTTATTGTTGATTTATAGAGAATATTCTTTACCTTGGGAAAATTATCTTTTAAAATTATTTCATTCATAAATCACAAAAGTGATCTCATAAAATTTCTAAAAATCCAAGTTATTTTATGGTACAACTTTTATAATTTTCAAAATTTTATTTTATTTTCTAAAAGTAAATCTTTGAAATTAGTTGTTTAGTAATTAGAAATTTACATTGATATGCAAATACCCTCCCATTCAACTTAAAGGGCTAAAAAGATAATTCATACCCCCACTAACTCTCTTTTATCCACCAAAAGACCAAACTAACCTTGCATGCATTTTTGCTTAGCTTTGGGAGAAGGGCACTCTTGTAAATTCTAAACTCCACTCACATTTAGTCAAATCAAAACCATAAAACAAGCACAAGTTGTCATGATCATTTCATTTTTCACTCCACACTCCACCCTTACCTCACTCCCTCCTCCCTCTCTTCTCTTCCCTCTCGGCTAAACCCCTTCCCCCATCCCCTTCAATTTTTCTTCAACAAATCCTTGCCATTCTAGTGTAATTTCACTACTCATTAATATAAAATACACTTTCCAAGAAGTTCCATGCTTAGGAGATGAAGCTTAATGCTTGCATATCTTGTTTTTATGTGATCTCCAAGGAGAAACTCTTAATTCATGTGGATTAAAGAGTTCTCCATGAGATATAATTTTTATGTGCATAAACGAAGTGTTTCCTTGATTAAAACTCCTTTAAAACACTTGCATGCTACTGATCTTTAATTGTAATTCCATGTTTTACTTTGCATGTTAGAGATAGGGCATTATTTTCAAGAATGATCAAGCTATATATGCTCTCTTTTTCGAATATATACATGCATGTTTGGTTTGTGATTAAATTCGACCTATATGGGCTAAAAACAAATTGTTTCCTTGATATAATGCTTGATCTTAGTTGTTAAAAGATAGTGTGCATGATCCCTTGAAATAATTTAGTATTTTAAGTCGTATTTATGAGCTAATAATCCCATTGTTTAGTCGAACTTGTTTTTGTGATCATTGTGAGTTGCATGTTAAGTTTTAGTTTGCATGTTGGTGCTATAGGGCATGAATGATCTCCATTCTTGGTTGAGGCCTTAGTTTAGAGTCTTATAGAAGTAAATTTGCATTGGTTGAGATTTAATTCGTGATTTGGATATGAAAGAGTTTTGACTTGTTTAAGTATTATAGTACAAGGTCTTGATTGGTTGATGCTTGGTTGTTGTTTTGGTATAGTCTAGAATTGGAAAAGCATGTAAACGTAGCCGTCATAATGGCCGATTTCTTTTAAACCGAACTTGCACTAGACTGTAGGCACGCAAGACTCACTGTCCAGACCCGACCCACACCATGACTAGATAGAGCATGTTGTAAAATTCATTTTGATATGTGGTTCGCCTAAAACGGACTTACGGTTTAGGAGAAACGACCGTTTTAGTAAACGGCATTTCGCGGAGATACTTTTCTAAACGCCGAACTTGTAAAATGTTTTCGGAAATCGTAAAAGGCTTCGTTGGTCCCGAAACTTTTTGATAACCTGTATAGGACAGTAAATAAGAGTCTCGAGTTGGATTCGCCTTAAAAATGTTGTTTCTCAATTTAATAAAAATAATGGAGCCAAGGGTGCGTAAGCGACGCCGTTAGTTACAACCTAGTAGTCGAGCGTTAGCGCTCCTAAGTGTCAAGAATTGAGTAGTCGCATGGTGACCGAAGGTTAACCTTGTACATTGATGACATTGTAGGTTACCAGAGCGATTTCAGACCCCCGACTACCCCCGTACTCCAAGGCAAGTTTTCTACCCGTTATACTGTTGTTGTGATGTAAACATATTGATGCATTATCTTGTGATAAGTGCATGACTGTTATTAGCAAATCTTGAGATATATTGGAGCATGTTGATATGGTAGATATATGCATGTTATGAAATCTTGATATTTTTTTATCAATTCAGATGCTTATAAACTGCATAATACCTATGCTAGAGATAAGCAGTAGTTGCGTATACCCTTAGTATAGGTGTAATAACCCCCAAAATTTTCAACTTTTTGTAACCTTTGTGAATAGTGTTTTTGCTGAATGAGAAAACTTTTCATGCCACACTATGTAGGGGTCCTGTTATGGATATTCTAAGATTTTATTAGTACTCTATATGGTATATAAGTGTATGTAAAGATCGTTAGAATCCAATTCTAAACACTTTGATTTTTCCCGGAAATCCACTAGATACGGAAAGAATTGAGTATAAGGTAACAGGATAAAAAGGATTTAAATTAAAGGATTATAAGAGAGGATCATAAAAGGAATATAATATATTGAGAAAGGTTAAGGGAACCTAAGTAATAAGATCCTGGGTATGATCCCTCAAACGATAAACGAAAACGAAAGTTAAGCGAACCGTATAACAGATCAGCGGTCATTAGGCAAACAATTAGGAAGTTAATCAAAGGGATTAGAGAGGATGATGTCACCCAACCAATGAGAAGAAGACAAGGAGGGAAAGATGACATCATAGCATGACATAAGCATGACATGGGAAGGAAGGATATGTAATGGAATATTAACCCCACAAAATCAAGGTTAAATTGGTAATTAACCAAAAACAAATCAAATATTCAACCAACCAAGCCAAACAATTCATTTTTCATCAAAACAAGAACACACGGCATTTTATTTTCTTCATGCTCTCGGCTTTTTCATTTTCAAGAAGCTAGAATTTTCAAAACTCAAGATCAAGGCTTCCTAAATTGGTAAGATAATTCCCTAGTCATCCTTATGCATAGTTATGGCTATATTATGAGTTTAAGCCTTCAATTCTTTCTCAATATTCTTCAAGAAATCAATGAAGAAGACAATGAATAGTGATTTCAAAGTTTTTAACTTGATTTTTTCTTGTTTTCCTTTAAGATCCAAGCTTTCCTAAGACTCCTCAAGGCTTCCTAAGGCTTCCTAGCTACTCCCACCACTTCAAGGAAGGTATATCATCTCCAAACCCTAGATTCCTTTGTATAATAAGGTGATTTTGATTGTTATGATGATATACTAGCTTAATGCTTATGGTTTAGAGTTTGGGTTGGAGTGGTAGTGAAATGAAATGGTGAATCTTGTTGTTTTGGTTAAAAGAACTTAAGTATACTTAAATTCAAGCTTAGGCATAAGTATAAATGTTAATATTGAATTGATTGGGGCTGTTATGATGTGATAAGGATGGACTTTGGTTGTATGAATGGATTGAGGTTGAATTGTGATGGTTTTTGAATGGTTTAAAATTGGGAAATCGCGTAAACATAGACGTCGTAATGTCCGATTTACTTTAGACTGCTTTTGTTCATAACATTTGGACCCGAGAACTCCCTGCTAGATTATGAACATTGCCATGTTTAGATAGCTCATGTTACGAGCTTCGTTTTGATATGTATTTCGTTCGATTCCGATGCTCGGTTCAGGAGAAACGACTGTTTCAAGTAACGGCGTTTCGCGAACGAAACTTTTCCCCTCACCTTACTTTGAAACATAGGTTAAAGACCAAAAAGGGTTAATTAATGTATGAAACAATTATGGTAAGTGTTTTAGGCAGTTGGTAAGACACCCGCGAAAGAATCGCCTTAAAACCCGTAATGGTTAATTTATTAAAAATGGTGGAGCCGAGGGTACTCGAGTGACTTAAGAGAATCAGTGAGCGCAAAACGAGCGTTAGAGTCTAAGTTGGTTAATGTATAGATTTACAAGTGACTTTGGTTTAATTCCAACTTACTTGTTGTTTATAGGTTACCAGGCTCGTCCCGAGCCTTTTATCACCCCCAGTCGCTCAGGCAAGTTTTCTACCCGTTATACTGTTGTTGGGATGTATATGTGTATATGCATGATCTTGCGATAAATGCATATTTGTTATTAGCAAATTCTTGCGATATATTGTAGCATGTGATATGGTATATATGAATGCCTGTTTCATATTCTTGGATTATATATCTGTTGGTTAAAATGCTTACAGTTGCATAATACCTATGCTAGAGATAAGCGGTATTGAGTTTACCCTTAGTATAGGGGATCAAAAGGTGAACATATTTCTAAACCGGGAGTCGATGTTCCCGAGTATAATATATATATTTATATATATATATGGTTATAGTTTTCAAAACTATTAATCGAATAAGGTTTATTCGATAACTTTAACTTTATTTTATTATTGAATATTATTTCAAATATTCATCCGAGGACTTATGACTCCTTTATTTTATTATTGAATATTATTTCAAATATTCATCCGAGGACTTATGACTCCTTTATTTTATTATTGAATATTATTTCGAATATTCATTCGAGGGCTTATGACTCAGTTATATTATTAATGATTATTAATTGAATATTCATTTGAGGATGTATGACTCCGTTATTTTATTTAATGAATATTATTTATAATATATATTTGAGATATTATGACTCCGCTTGTTATTTAATAATATTCTTTATTTTATTAAAGAATAATGTTTCGATAATCAAACTTATTTTCGATTATTTAAATAAAGATAGCACTTTCGTATAAGTATATCTTTGGTTATCTAATACTCATTTCAAGTATAAGTCTTACAACTTCTACTTCAATTATTTGTATAAAGATTATTCTTTATGGGAATATTATTTAAATAATAATATTCAGACATTTTCTAAATATATTGGGACTGATTTACTTCATTAAATCAGCATTACTCCAAACACTCTTTAAAGTGTTTTCGAGTCTTCAAATGATTTTTAAAAGTTAGAGCGGATCCCAAAACTCATTTCTATATTTAAGATCTTCCTTTTAAAAAGGGGATTTAAATACTCGCTCAAAACCTGAGGGATCCGGCTCTATGGTGTATTTTATATTCGCAACAAGGTTGCAGTTTTGGTAACTGAATTGATTACTTACCCAATGTTCGGGAAGTAAGTCCATCTATCGAGTCGGCATAAGCAATATGGGCTCAGTGGGCGTCCATAATAGTGTAAGTGGCTCAGTGGGAGTCCATCAAATGCATAAGTGGCTGAGTGGCAGTCCAGCATAAGGTCCTATTGCGACCAGGGTTATGACCAGTGGGGAATTCGTCCATCTACTAGTAGAAAAGGTTACTTATTGGTATCTTTGCCTGATCAGCAAGATATCGGGTTTATGCCATAATTCTTTTTCCCTTCCAAAAATTCATTGGATGTTACAAACTCTGTTCATACTTTACATGACAGAGGTTTTCAGGGACTGTATAAGGAAGATGTATATGTGGATATATATATCGGAACTTAATGAAGTATATCACAACTTCATTTCCTTCAATACTACTTTAAAGATTTAATCTATTCAAATATGTCTTGTAGTCTCATCTATATGATGAATTGTTGAAAGCTCGTTATACTTTGAACAGTGGTAGTTCAAGTAACTTTATAATTGATATAAGTATAGTGAAGTATTTGGTAACTTCATCCCTTGTTTTTACTTATATCTAGTAAGTAATTATCTTACACATGATAAAAGATTCTAGTAAGTATCCATTTAGATACTTGTATTATTGTTATCGCTATATATTATCTTGCGAGCTGTAAGGCTCACTCTTGCTTTATTTCTTCATCACACAACAACAGTTAGGAAAGATGGCCAGACTCCAGCAGACCCAGCGCAAGCGTGTGGGAAGCGTCCCGCGTCTTCCCGTTGATGTTGTAGCTGCTATAGCTGTAGAGGTAGATCTATTGGTAGATCAGGCATTCTACTTTTGAGAATCAAATTATGTATAATTATAACTTGTGGCAGATAATGGCAATTAACTGTAAATTTATCAAGTAATCATTTTGGGTTGTAATAACTTTTAAGTGTGGATTCAAGGACTTGTACTTATTTCAATTTCATCTCTGAGACTATAACGGGTAGTGGTGTGTGTTAGTGTGGGGTCACAGCATAAGGTTATTTATTATTAATTAAGTGAAGTGATATTGTGAAAAGAGAGACCGTGACGACCCGGATCCCTGACCCCGGATCTGGGGGTGTTACAGAAATGGTATCAGAGCTAAGCGTTATAAACCTCAGAGATGATGCGACGATATAATAACAAACTCACAAAGATAATAAGAACTCTTGCCAAGTTCATGGTCGGACTACTTAAAGTAGTGCTGACAGTTAAAACCCTTACGGGAACCCTTATAAGTATTATGATAGTAACTTAGCTCGTTTAATGTGTAGGCTCCTGAGATAGAGGACCCTGAGATGTTCGAGCGTGAGCATGATGAGGCACTGCTAGATGTTGAGGATCAGGAGGAGCCTGAGATGGAGGAGGATGAGGAGGACCCCTCAGAGGAGTCAGAGACGAAGGTTATTGCTATTTCAGATGAGGAGGACCCCTCAGAGGAGTCAGAGACAGAGGTCATTGCTATTCCAGATGAGGAGGACCCGGATGAGGTCCCAGTAGCTGAGGAGCGTGTCGGACCTATGGTAGTGTATGCTGGTACCCCTTTACCCACACTTCCGGTGGTCAGAGCTCCTACCCCTCCACCACTATCTTGGATCCCTTATGATGACAGCTCAGAGACCCATACTTCCGAGCCTAGACAGACCGAGGAGGCACCCCCAGCGGCTCCGGATTCACCACCTCTTGACCCTGCCCACAGACAGTCTTCGCTAACCCACGGCTATGTTCAGGATGTACTGAGGACCCGAGTGGCTGTTGCTGAGGCCCGACTGGATGAGGCCAGGAGGGAGTTGGATACGGAGAGGGCGGGTAGGCGTACCCGAGCTTATGAGACTAGGGCTTCTATACCCCGATCCTTGCGGAGGGAGCTTACGGGGATAGAGCTCACGTCCCGAGCGAGACTCAGATCTCTCCAGGGGGACAGTCATGGTAGGATCTCCAGGCGGCAGGCCGACTATATCTTCCGCCGTGCGATGGAAAGGGTATGGGAGCTGACCCGCTCCGGTGTGTGATTCAAGATTGACGATGGAATAGTCTAGTTGTCTAGTTAGCCGAGGCCTTAGTAAGAGCCAATTTTCCGGGATAGTTGACTTGTATATAGCATCCCTTTTTCTAACTAGACAGATAGACTCTTGTGTATCACTTTTGGGACAGATGGCTGTAGCACTGTTGTACTTTTGACCAGATCAAACTATGTATTTCTCGCCTTTCGGTTCAGTTCCTTAGTGATGAGGTCACTATTTTTATCATTATTATTACTGCACTTCGTATTAGAACTGTCATAAAATAATAGAATTGCGATATACGTTCTCCCCATTATAAGAGCTGTGAAAGTCACAATGTTGTATATGATTGTGACCTAACGTTGAATTTCCCAATAATTTTTTTTATTATCAGAATCATGCCGCCAAGAAAGATTGGAACTAGGGCGAACTCTGGATCTGAGGACTAGGGAAGCCATAATCAGGACAATAGAAACCAGGAACACAGTGAAGAGGAATATGAGGATTATGTGGAACAGGATGATTCCCTGTATGAAGAGGAAGAGGAAACATATGATGTTGAGGGATTTGAGATAGAGGCTGAAGAAGGAGAAACTGAGGTTGAGCAACCAGTACCAAACCCAGGCATGGATCCCATGGGCCAGTTCATGCAACTCCTAAGGCAGAATTTGGAACGTCAACCCAACCCCCCCCCCTTCAAGGAAATAACAATGTTGTGGCAAACTCTTTCAGGGCTTTTAAGTCCCTTAAGCCCCCTGAGTTCCACGGATCAGCCGACCCAGTTGAGGCAAGGGCATGGTTAAAGGAAATGGAGAAATCCTTTGAGATTCTGAGTACCGATGAGGCACAGAAGACTGTATTTGCTACCTACCTTCTGAAAGGAGAGGCTAACTACTGGTGGGAGGCCAAGAAAAACATGGAGACGGATTCTATCATAACCTGGGAGAGGTTCAGTCAGTTATTTCTGGGAAAGTATTTTCCGAGGTTTATGGAAAACCAGATGGAGCTCAAGTTCTTGGAGCTAAAGCAGAATAATTTATCTGTAGCAGAATACGAAGCGAAATTTACTGAGTTATCAAGGTTTGTGCCGGAATTTGTGAGCACTGAGGAAAAGAAAGCTAGGAGGTTTCAACAGGGACTGAAACCGTGGATTCAGAATAGGGTGGCAATCCTTGAGCTTACGGACTATGCCACTCTGGTGCAAAAGGCAACGATTGTAGAAGCCGGAAGTGAACAGATGCAGAAGAAAAGAGAGAAGAAGGGAATAAAGAGGAAAAGTATGAGCATGGGTGGAGGTTCCGCAGGAAGGATCTTCCTAACTAGATTTAATCAAGGAGCAGTGTCCCTACCGGGAAGGAACACTGGGTTTAAGCGGCCAATGAGCGTGAGTGTGAGCTAGAGCGGCCAGAAGTCAAGAATGTCCTATTCCAACCAGTCTCGACCCCCATTGCCAGCCTGTAACACATGTGGAAGGATGCACACTGGGGAGTGTAAAGGAAAGTCAGTAACCTGCTTTAAGTGCGGTCGGGAAGGTCACTATTCAACTAAGTGCCCATCATCAACCCCTACTGTCATTCCAACCACCACTTGTCATCAGTGTGGACGCCCGGGTCATTAGAAGAGGGAATGCCCAATGAACAAACCAGCAGCTTCGGGAGCAAGCAGGGCTGCCTCCAATAAGCCACCTACTGCAAGGACTTTTAACATGACAGTCCAGGATGCTATGAAAGATTCAGATGTGATAGTAGGTACCCTTTCTCTAAATTTAGTCAGTGCAAACGTTTTATTTAATTCGGGAGCAACTAAATCTTTTATATCAAGGGACTTTGCGTGTAAATTAAGACTTAAGGCTGAACCCTTGATAGAACCCTTACAAGTAGAAATAGCCAATCATGAAATTATTCCTGTTAACCAGATTCACCCCGCCTGTGAGATAGGCATAGGGGAGCAATCTTTTAGTGTTGATCTGATTCCTTTTAAATTAGGGGAGTTTGATGTAATTTTGGGAATGGACTGGCTATCTAGCAATGA
Organism: Apium graveolens; assembly: GCF_009905375.1. Taxonomy (NCBI): domain Eukaryota; kingdom Viridiplantae; phylum Streptophyta; class Magnoliopsida; order Apiales; family Apiaceae; genus Apium; species Apium graveolens. The sequence goes on along the minus strand of NC_133648.1, from coordinate 111,857,867 downwards.
TGCTCAGATAGACTGTAAAGGGAAGAAAGTTAAGTTAAATATCCCAGGGAAGAAAGAAGTTATATTTAGAGGAAGAGGCAGACGCAGAAATTTTTGACTATGGCCCAGGCCAGAAGGATGCTACGAAAAGGAAATGAGGCCTACCTAGCCTATGTGGTGGACACACAGAAGGAGGTGCGCAACTTACAAGATATTCCAGTAGTCAACGAATTTGAAGATGTATTCCCACAAGACCTTCCGGGATTATCACCCGATAGAGTGATTGAATTTGCTATTGAATTGGCCCCCGGGACGGCGCCAGTTTCAAAAGCACCTTACCGGTTAGCCCCATTAGAAATGAAGGAATTAGCTATCCAATTGCAGGAACTCTTGGATAAGGGTATGATAAGACCCAGTGTGTCTACGTGGAGAGCACCAGTTTTATTTGTTAAGAAGAAATATGGGAGCATGAGGTTGTGCATCGACTATCGAGAGTTGAACAAGCTAACCATAAAGAACAGGTACCCATTACCTAGAATAGACGATCTGTTCGACCAGCTAAAGGTTGGTGTTTATTTTTCCAAGATTGACCTGAGAACTGGATATCACCAACTAAAGATTAAACCCGAAGATATTTCCAAGACAGCGTTCCGTACCAGGTATGGGCATTATGAGTTCTTGGTAATGTCCTTTGGATTAACCAACACCCCAGCGGCTTTCATGGATTTAATGAATAGAGTATCTAAGAAGTACTTGGATAAGTGTGTGATAATTTTTATCGATGATATTTTGATTTACTCAAGGACTGAGGCAGAGCATGCAGAGCATTTGAGGATAGCTCTAGGAATACTCAGAGAGGAACAGTTATATGCCAAATTCTTGAAGTGTGAATTCTGGCGGAATGAAGTACAGTTTTTAGGACATGTGATCAATAAATAAGGAGTATTGGTCGACCCCTCCAAGATAGAGGCGGTCTCAAATTGGGAAAGGCCAACCACACCCACATAGGTAAGGAGTTTCATAGGATTGACTGGCTACTATCGTAGGTTTGTACAGGACTTTGCGAAGATCGCAACCCCTTTGACACGACTTACTCGTAAGACAGAGAAGTTTGAATGGACGGAGAAATGCGAGAACAGTTTTCAAGAATTAAAGAAAAGGTTGGTAACGGTCCCGGTGTTGGCATTGCCGGACGGAAAAGGAGATTTTGTGATATATAGTGACGCGTCGCACAAAGGATTAGGATGTGTGCTTATGCAGCACGGTAAAGTGATTGCGTATGCGTCAAGACAACTGAAGGAATACGAGATTAGATATCCTACTCATGACCTTGAGCTTGCGGAAATAGTATTTGCCTTAAAAATTTGGAGGCACTACTTGTATGGAGAGAAGTGCGAGATTTTCACAGACCATAAGAGCCTCAAGTACATATTTAAGCAGAAAGAGCTCAACATGCGGCAGAGGAGATGGTTAGAACTAATCAAGGACTATGATTGTGAGATTCTCTATCATCCGAGGAAAGCCAATGTGGTGGCTGATGCCCTTAGTAGAAAGGAAAGACTCAGAATGATAACGACTTCGGAGGAGTTAATCAGGGATTTTGAAAGAATGGAAATAGAAGTAAAGATAACCGGAACCGGAACTGAAAAGCTTTTTGAGATCTCAATGCAGCCAGAGTTATTGGAAAAGATCTGATTGTGCCAAGAGAAAATAATGAATGAAGGCAGAAAGTCAATGACTGGAGAGGAGATCCATACTGAGAAAGATGATAAAGGGATAATGAGGTACTCCTACCGGATTTGGGTTCCGAATGTTCAAGAGCTTAAAGATGAGATTTCGGATGAAAGCCATAGTTCAAGGTATTCCATTCACCCGGGAAGTACCAAGATGTATAGGGATTTGAAGGAATATTACTGGTGGCCCAACATGAAGAGGGACGTAGCAGAATGGGTAAACAAATATTTGACTTGCCAAAGGGTAAAGGCAGAGCACCAGAGACCCAGTGGACTTTTACGACCCCTGGAGATTCCCGAATGGAAATGGGAACAGATAGCGATGGATTTTGTTGTAGGCTTGCCAAGGACGAAAGCCAATCATGACGCCATATGGGTAATTATAGACCGACTGACAAAGTCAGCTCATTTCATTCCTATCAATGAGAGATACACAGTCGATAGACTGGTGGACATTTACCTTAAGGAAATAGTGACGCGACATGGAGTCCCAGCGTCCATTGTCTCAGACCGAGACCCCAGGTTCAACTCCAGATTTTGGAGGAGCTTTAGAGAATGTGCGGGGACCAAGTTAAATATGAGTACCGCGTACCATCCCCAGACGGATGGGCAGAGTGAAACGACCATCCAGACATTAGAGGATATGTTGTGAGTCTGTGCAATAGACCTTAAAGGAAGTTGGGATGACCACTTGCCGTTGATCGAGTTTTCTTATAACAATAGCTTTCATGCTAGCATCGGAATGCCGCCTTATGAGGCCCTGTACGGAAGAAGGTGTCAATCTCCCTTATACTGGGATGAAGTAGGAGAGCGGAAGATGCTCGGACCCGAAGTGGTCCAAAGGACCAAAGACATAGTGGATCTTATCAAAGGACGGCTTGTAGCAGCCCAAGACAGACAGAAGAAATATGCAGACTTAGCCCGAAAGGACAAGGAATATGAAGTCGGGGACTTAGTACTGCTAAAGGTATCCCCTTGGAAGGGATAAATGAGGTTCGGAAAGAAAGGAAAACTAAGCCCAAGATACATTGGACCTTTTGAGATATTAAGACGGATTGGAAAGTTAGCTTACGAGCTAGCCTTACCCCCTAACTTGCAACAAGTTCATAATGTGTTCCATGTGTCAATGCTAAGGAAGTATCATCGGGATGCCAGACACATAGTGGAGTACGAGCAGGTGGATATGCAACCAGATCTGACTTACGTGGAGAAGCCAGTAAGGATTATCGATAAGAAGGAGCAGGTGCTTCAGAACAAAGTAATCAAGCTAGTCAGAGTGCTATGGCAGAATCATAATATGGAAGAATCAACTTGGGAACTAGAGAGTGCGATGCTAGAAAAGTACCCCCATTTGTTTTCTATTTGATTCCGGGACGGAATCCTTGTAAGGAGGGGAGACTGTAATAACCCCCAAAATTTTCAACTTTTTGTAACCCTTGTGAATAGTGTTTTTGCTGAATGAGAAAACTTTTCATGCCACACTATGTAGGGTTTCTGTTATGGATATTCTGAGATTTTATTATTACTCTATATGGTATATAAGTGTATGTAAAGATCGTCAGAATCCAATTCCGAACACTTTGATTTTTCCCGGAAATCCACTAGATACGGAAAGAATTGAGTATAAGGTAACAGGATAAAAAGGATTTAAATTAAAGGATTATAAGAGAGGATCATAAAATGAATATAATATATTGAGAAAGGTTAAGGGAACCTAAGTAATAAGATCCCGGGTATGATCCCTCAAACGATAAACGAAAACGAAAGTTAAGCGAACCGTATAACAGATCAGCGGTCATTAGGCAAACAATTAGGAAGTTAATCAAAGGGATTAGAGAGGATGATGTCACCCAACCAATGAGAAGAGGACAAGGAGGGAAAGATGACATCATAGCATGACATAAGCATGACATGGGAAGGAAGGAAATGTGGTGGAATATTAACCACACAAAATCAAGGTTAAATTGGTAATTAACCAAAAAAAATCAAATATTCAACCAACCAAGCCAAACAATTCATTTTTCATCAAAACAAGAACACAAGGCATTTTATTTTCTTCATGCTCTCGGCTTTTTCATTTTCAAGAAGCTAGAATTTTCAAAACTCAAGATCAAGGCTTCCTATATTGGTAAGATAATTCCCTAGTCATCCTTATACATAGTTATGGCTATATTATGAGTTTAAGCCTTCAATTCTTTCTCAATCTTCTTCAAGAAATCAATGAAGAAGATAATGAATAGTGATTTCAAAGTTTTTAACTTGATTTTTTCTTGTTTTCCTTTAAGATCCAAGCTTTCCTAAGACTCCTCAAGGCTTCCTAAGGCTTCCTAGCTACTCCCACCACTTCAAGGAAGGTATATCATCTCCAAACCCTAGATTCCTTTGTATAATAAGGTGATTTTGATTGTTATGATGATATAGTAGCTTAATGCTTGTGGTTTAGAGTTTGGGTTGAAGTGGTAGTGAAATGAAATGGTGAAGCTTGTTGTTTTGGTTAAAAGAACTTAAGTATAGTTAAATTCAAGCTTAGGCATAAGTATAAATGTTAATATTGAATTGATTGGGGCTGTTATGATGTGATAAGGATGGACTTTGGTTGTATGAATGGATTGAGGTTGAATTGTGATGGTTTTTGAATGGTTTAAAATTGGGAAATCGAGTAAACATAGCCGTCGTAATGTCCGATTTACTTTAGACTGCTTTTGTTCATAACATTTGGACCCGAGAACTCCCTGCTAGATTATGAACATTGCCATTTTTAGATAGCTCATGTTACGAGCTTCGTTTTGATATGTAGTTCGTTCGATTCCGATGCACGGTTTAGGAGAAACGACCGTTTCAAGTAACGGCGTTTCGCGAACGAAACTTTTCCCCTCGCCTTACTTTGAAACATAGGTTAAAGACCAAAAAGGGTTAATTAATGTATGAAACAATTATGGTAAGTGTGTTAGGAAGTTGGTAAGACACCCGTGAAAGAATTGCCTTAAAACCCGTAATGGTTAATTTATTAAAAATGGTGGAGCCGAGGGTACTCGAGTGACTTAAGAGAATCAGTGAGCACAAAACGAGCGTTAGAGTCTAAGTTGGTTAAAGTATAGATTTACAAGTGACTTTGGTTTAATTCCAACTTACTTTTTGTTTATAGGTTACCAGACTCGTCCCGAGCCTTTTATCACCCCCAGTCGCTCAGGCAAGTTTTCTACCCGTTATACTGTTGTTGTGATGTATATGTGTATATGCATGATCTTGCGATAAATGCATATTTGTTATTAGCAAATTCTTGCGATATATTGTAGCATGTGATATGGTATATATGAATGCCTGTTTCATATTCTTGGATTATATATCTGTTGGTTAAAATACTTACAGTTGCATAATACCTATGCTAGAGATAAGCGGTATTAAGTTTACCCTTAGTATAGGGGATCAAAAGGTGAACATATTTCTAAACCGGGAGTCGATGTTCCCGAGTATAATATATATATTTTTATATATATATGGTTATAGTTTTCAAAACTATTAATCGAATAAGGTTTATTCGATAACTTTAACTTTATTTTATTATTGAATATTATTTCAAATATTCATCCGAGGACTTATGACTCCTTTATTTTATTATTGAATATTATTTCAAATATTCATCCGAGTACTTATGACTCCTTTATTTTATTATTGAATATTATTTCGAATATTCATTCGAGGGCTTATGACTCAGTTATATTATTAATGATTATTAATTGAATATTCATTTGAGGATGTATGACTCCGTTATTTTATTTAATGAATATTATTTATAATATTCATTCGAGGTATTATGACTCCGCTTGTTATTTAATAATATTCTTTATTTTATTAAAGAATAATGTTTCGATAATCAAACTTATTTTCGATTATTCAAATAAAGATAGTACTTTCGTATAAGTATATCTTTAGTTATTTAATACTCATTTCAAGTATAAGTCTTACAACTTCTACTTCAATTATTTGTATAAAGATTATTCTTTATGGGAATATTATTTAAATAATAATATTCAGACATTTTCTAAATATATTGGGACTGATTTACTTCATTAAATCAGCATTACTCCAAACACTCTTTAAAGTGTTTTCGAGTCTTCAAATGATTTTTAAAAGTTAGAGCGGATCCCAAAACTCATTTCTATATTTAAGATCTTCCTTTTAAAAAGGGGATTTAAATACTCGCTCAAAACCTGAGGGATCCGGCTCTATGGTGTATTTTATATTCGCAACAAGGTTGCAGTTTTGGTAACTGAATTGATTACTTACCCAACGTTCGGGAAGTAAGTCCATCTATCGAGTCGACATAAGCAACATGGGCTCAGTGGGCGTCCATAATAGTGTAAGTGGCTCAGTGGGAGTCCATCAAATGCATAAGTGGCTGAGTGGCAGTCCAGCATAAGGTCCTATTGCGACCAGGGTGATGACCAGTGGGGAATTCGTCCATCTACTAGTAGAAAAGGTTACTTATTGGTATCTTTGCCTGATCAGCAAGATATCGGGTTTATGCCACAATTCTTTTTTCCTTCCAAAAATTCATTGGATGTTACAAACTCTGTTCATACTTTACATGACAGAGGTTTTCAGGGACTGTATAAGGAAGATATATATGTGGATATATATATCGGAACTTAATGAAGTATATCATAACTTCATTTCCTTCAATACTACTTCAAAGATTTAATCTATTCAAATCTGTCTTGTAGTCTCATCTATATGATGAATTGTTGAAAGCTCGTTATACTTTGAACAGTGGTAGTTCAAGTAACTTTATAATTGATATAAGTATAGTGAAGTATTTGGTAACTTCATCCCTTGTTTTTACTTATATCTAGTAAGTAATTATCTTACACGTGATAAAAGATTCTAGTAAGTATCCATTTAGATACTTGTATTATTGTTATCGCTATATATTATCTTGCGAGCTGTAAGGCTCACTCTTGCTTTATTTCTTCATCACACAACAACAGTTAGGAAAGATGGCCAGACTCCAGCAGACCCAGCGCAAGCGCGTGGGAAGCGTCTCGCGTCTTCCCGTTGATGTTATAGTTGCTATAGCTGCAGAGGTAGATCTATTGGTAGATCAGGCATTCTACTTTTGAGAATCAAATTATGTATAATTATAACTTGTGGCAGATAATGGCAATTAACTGTAAATTTATCAAGTAATCATTTTGGGTTGTAATAACTTTTAAGTGTGGATTCAAGGACTTGTACTTATTTCAATTTCATCTCTGAGACTATAACGGGTTGTGGTGTGTGTTAGTGTGGGGTCACAGCATAAGATTATTTATTATTAATTAAGTGAAGTGATATTGTGGAAAGAAAGACCGTGACGACCCGGATCCCTGACCCCGGATCTGGGGGTGTTACAATAGGGGACCCAAGGGTGAACATTTTTCTAAAGCGGGAGTCGATGTTCCCGAGTATAATATATATATTTATATATATATATATACATAGTTTTCTATAACTATTAATCGAATAAGGTATATTCGATAGTTTTGAATAATAATCAAACTGATTTTCGATTATTCAAATAAAGATCGTAAGTTCTTTTAAGTATGTCTTTTGTTATTTATTATTCGTTCCAAGTATGAGTTTTTAAAAGTTCTACTTCAATTATTTTTATAAAGATTATCCTTATGGGAATATTATTTAAATAATAATATTCAGATATTTTCTAATATATCGGGATCGATTTATTTTATTAAATCATCATTACTCTAACCATTCTTTAAAATGCTTTTGAGTCTTCAAAATGATTTTAAATGTTAGACCGGATCCCAAAACTCATTTTTTTATATTTAAGATCTTCCTTTCGAAGGGAATTTAAATACTCGCTCAAAACCCGAGGGATCTGGCTCTGTGGTGTATTTTATATTCGCAACGAGGTTGTTGGTTTGAGAAAACATGTGATTACTTGCCCAACATTCGGAAAGTAAGTCCATCTATTTGAGTCGGCATAAGCAACATGGGCTCAGTGGGCGTCCATGAAAGTGTAAGTGGCTCAGTGCGAGTCCATTAATGCGTAAGTGGTTGAGTGGCAGTCCAACATATGTCCTAATGCGGCCAGGGTGATGACCAGTGGGGAATTCGTCCATCTACTAGTAGAAAAAGTTACTTATTGGTATCTTTTCCTGATCAGGAAGATATCAGGTTTATGCCAAAATTCTCTTCTTTCCAAATTCATTGGATATGACAACTCTTTTTATACTTTTCATGACAGAGGTTTTCAGGGAATGTATGAGATATATATATATAGGTGTATATATATCGGGACTTAATGAAGTATCTCGTAACTTCATTTCTTTTGAATGATATTTTAAAGATTGAATTTATTCAAGTCTTATCTCGTAGTCTCATCTATGTGATGAACTTTTGAAACTGATTATACCTTGAACGGTGGTAGTTCTAGTAGTATTCGGAAAAGATATAAGTATATTGGAGTATCTTGTAACTTTATCTTTTAACTTATATCTAGTAAATGATTATCTTATATATGACAAAGATTTTCAGAAAAACGTTGAGACAAGGTTAGATATATGAGATCACCTTGCAACGATATCTTTATACAGTTATAGCCTGGAACTCTGTGTATATTATGCATGGAAGAGGATTTCCAAAATTTAGAAAAGTATATATACATATATAGTAAATATTTTACGACTTGGTCGCGTTAAGATATCAAACTTGGTTCATATCTGCTTGACCAAGACTTTCATGAGTATTATGATGGGAATGCTTATATATTGTTAATCATTATACATATTATTTTGGTGGGCTTATTGCTCACCCTTGCTTTCTTCTTTCATCACACAACAACAGATAGACAAAATGAACAGGACTAAGCTCCAAATTCGCAAGTGGATAGGAAACGTTCCACAGTTTCCTGTAGGCGTGGATGACGATGTAGCTGATGTAGGAACTACCAGTAGGCTAGGTTTTCAACTATTGATGTATATTTATGAACTGTAAAAATGGCAAGGAAAATGTAAATTTAATCAGAAACCCTTTTTAAGGTGTAATGGTTTATAATTGTGGAATAAAATGACTTGTGTTATTTGGTAGTCATCTCTGAGACTATAACTTGTGGTTTGTGTGTTTATTGTGGGGTCACAGTACGCAGTAGTTGGTTGTTTATTAAGATTGAGTGTTGTTAAGGGAAATGGAACTCGTGACGACCCGGATTCCCGACCCCGGATTTGGGGGTGTTATAGAAATGGTATTAGAGCTAAGAGTTATAAACCTCAGAGATGATGCGTTGTTAAAATGATAAGTTCACTAAGGTAATAAGAACTCTTGCCCAGTTCATAGTCAGACTACCTAACGTAGTACTGACAATTAAAACCCTTACGGGAACCCTTATAAATATCATTATAGTAACATAGTTCGTTATCGTATAGGGCAGCGGGTCACCGAACCCTGAGGTTCAGGAACATCACAATGAGGATATTTTATTACATGTTGGAGATCAAATTGTAAATCCGATAGAGTACCCTAACGAGGGACCAGATGAGATTCATATTGAGAATGTTGCGGTTGAGGATGTTATCCCAGAAGGAATTGTTGCAGAGGAGAATCTCATGGAGGATCCTAATGAGAACAAAGAGAGGACCGCTGAGGAATTGATGACCGTAGTCAGGGAGACTACCAGAGCAGAGCTAGAATGGCCGTGAGTGTGGCAGTAGAGGATGAAGAGTTACCAAGGGCACAGAGGATAATGATGGAAAAAGGAGTGGGGCCTTCCACAGTACCAATTATACCAGTATCAGACCTTCTCCCAGAGGTTGATGTAGACATCCATGAGGTTCCACCAATTCATGTTCCCTCCTCTGTACAGAGTCCAACTTCTACTGAGGAAATGCCACCTTTATCTCCTGCACCATTGTCACCTGATACCGAGCTTGGGAACAACCATTGTCACCTAATACCGACCGTAGGCATCTTACAAGTACAGCTAGTCCCCACTACGAGAATAACCATTAAAGCTCGAAGCTCAACAACCCTAGCATTAAGTATAATCACAATTCTAGATTTTATTCCACAACATTTGGCATCGTCTGTGGGAAGACAACCACAACCATAATGAGCATACAGAATAGAAGTAACAATGGAGCCAATGACCTAATTCCATCACAGAAACTCTCATCCATGATGGAGATCCCTCTACACTCGACCTATGCGACCACCAGAGGAGAAACCCCTGTAGGGGCATCTAAGGCTCAAGCTCAAGGGATGAATCCCCCGATCTAGAATCCGCCTCTAGGGATAAATCCCCCATATCTTTAAGGGATGAATTCCCAACATCAGCAACTATAAGAAATGATAACCTCTCAACCCGTTGGGTATGAGTACTCAACAATCGTGATTCTAGGGATGACTAACCCACCTTATGGGATGCCACTGTACCCTAAGATAGGAGGAAGTGGTCTCTCAAACTAAGGCAAAGGACAAGGGCGAACACCCCAATATATTATTGGCTTGGTTCCCATCCTCGAGAATCGAGAATACTCTAGACCCTAATCTGCTAGAGACTCTGACTCATCAAATGAGGAAACTGCTCTAAGAAGAAGACTCCCTGGAAAGGATCCAATTCCAAGTGGTTATCAATAGCCCAGAAGCATCCAAGGGATGATTCCCCAAAATGTACAAGAGAGGATTAAGGCTCATGAAACTGAGATCCAAAGGTTAAAGCATGATCTAGAAATGCATCAGACACCAAGACTTTAACAGGCAACGAGATCAAAAGATTTTTCTCCCGTCATAGACCTGGAAGGTCCTATGCCAAGGAAAATGGTTGTGACCCCAAGGGCTGATCCGAATGACCTGATTCCCCTGGGAGATCCTAATGATCCAAACCCTCCATTCACTACGGAGATAATGAATGCCCACGTCTCAAGAAAGTTTAAGATGCCCACTATTAAGGCGTATGATGGTACTGGAGATCCTGAAAATCATATCAAGATGTTCTCTAACACCCTGTTACTGCTGCCCATGAACGACACTATTAAGTGTCAGGCCTTTCGCCAAAGGTATGGCTGAAAGATGGTATAACTGTCTTCCCCTAAATCGATTAGTTCTTTCAGAGTATTCATCAAATCCTTAATCAATTCATTAGTGGAAGAGTTCATAAGAAGAGTTCAGCTTCTTTCATGGGCATTGTGCAAGGCGCGAATGAATCCTTAAGAGACTATCTAAGTCAGTCCAAAAGGAAGCCTTGAAGGTCCCGAATCTTGATGAAAAGGTATCTATGATATCCCCGTATCAAGGAACCAAAGACGAGTTCTTCAAGATGTCTCTAGTTAAGCACTCCCCTAAAATTATGTTATAGCTCCAAGATAGGGCCGGAAGTACATTATGATGGAGGAAAGCATGAAGAAGACATTGGTAAAAAATGAACCCACTAGCAGTAAGAATCGAAAGACGGACCAATAGTATGATTCCAAGGACAAATATCCTCGAACCGGGAAAAATCTCTGATCCCCCCTCCAAGAACAGTCAAGGATCAAGGTTCACTGAATATGCAAGGCTGAATGTTCCAATGAGCTAAATGTTAACGGAAATTGAGAAAGACAAGGACTTCAGATGGCCGAAGCCACTAAAGGGAGACCCCGAGAAAAGGGACAAGAACCAATTTTGTAGGTTCCATCAGGATATTGGTCATGACACAAATGATTGCAGACAACTCAATGACGAGACCGAGTATCTCATCCGATGAGGAAAGTGTGTAAAATTCATTAAATGAGATGATGGGAGAGGCCACAAGAGAGACGATGATCAAGGGGATAATGACCGAGGTCGAAAACTACAACCCTGAGGTCCGGTGATCAATATGATCTCCGGAGGGCCAACAACCACTGAGACGAGAAAGAACTCCTTAAAGGCTTATGCTAGAGAGGTGATGATTATAGTCGGAGATGCACTCAAGCGTGCTAAGACTGAGATGAAACTTGATTCAACGACCCCGACCTTGATGGTTTGAAATTTCCATAGGATGAACCTCTGGTTATCACCCTGATAATTGGAAATCTTCCTGTCAAAAGGATCTTGATTGATAACATAGCTTTTGTATATATTCTGTTCCATGACATGTTTCTAAAAATAGGGAATACTAACTCCCAATTGACACCCTTCGATGCACCCATTTATGGATTTAATGGAGTAGAGTGTCAAGTAGAAGGAGCAATTTGACTTCCCATGACTATTGGGGAAGATCCTAGAGAGGCCACACATATGTTAAACTTCCAAGTAGTCAAGAAAGCCTCTACCTACAACGCAATCATGGGAAGAACCGGGATTCATGTGTTTAAGGCCGTGCCCTCGACTTACCATATGGTACTTAAGTTCCCAACCAGAAACGGTGTCACAGAATAGAAAGGAGATCAGAAAATGGCCTGAAGTTGCTATGTAGCAGCAATTAGGCTTGATGGGACTGGGGGAAGGTCCTCCTAATAGAAGACATGGATGTCCGCGAGAACAAAAAATATCAGGGGAAGCCACTTGAGGACTTGGTCCCGATTCCCTTAGAATCGTTAGACCTTGATAAGGTCACCTATATTGGAGCATCCTTGGGGAAACCCCTGAGGCACCAATTAATAAAGTTCATATAAGAGAACAATGATGTCTTTTCTTGGACAATAGTTCACATGCCTGGGATTTCCCTCAACCTTATAACTCACAAGTTGAATGTCGATACAACTCGGAAGGTCGTACAATAGAAGAAGAGAGCTTATGCCCCTGATAAACTGGAAGCCATTAAACAAGAGGTCGAGAAGCTCCTGGAGTTGCATTTAACGACAAAGTACAATTCTCCGAGTGGTTGGCTAATATGACGGCCTCAACCCCGGGGTCAGGAGTTGACGTCACCAACATTAATAATAATCAACAGAATATAATCCAAATCACTAATTATACATATCCACGATCCCTTTTACCAAGACCTTTTCCAGGTTTAAGTATGATTTAGGTTACACAACTATCACAACTCAAATTACCTTACACAATCCTAACCATTAATTTAATGCAGCAACTCAACAGACCTCATCTGGTCTGAACACAACTACCTCAGAGGAGCCTGGCACGGAAGGAACTGGAACTCTGCCCTAACTATCACGAAAGGATCTCCTAGGCATCTGCAATATATATATAAAATATTCTGCAAGGGTGAACAATCAATTGCTCAGCAGTACCACAATATGAATAACAAATAAAAAATGATTTAAAGTAAAGCAGGTATAGCAATAAAATTCATAACTCAATAGAAAACAAGTAAACATTCATAAACTCTTGCTCTGTAAAACAAGAACATCAGTAGTGTGCTGTGTATAAATCCTAGAGAATAATTCTAGCATTCCATTTTCATTTCCAAATCTACTGTATAAATTACTTGTTCCGTAACGGGAACCACAAAGCCAAATCAGATTCGTACGGATATGTGAAGACAGCTGATCAGGCTATCAACACTAGACGGCTCCCACTGCCATCCCATATACCTGTTATGGAACTCAGAGACTAGCTAGGTCTCTGACCTGCTGGACTAATCGGTTATATATTGCGCGCAACCGAATTAGCCTCTTACGCCACCTCAATAGGCTTACTCTGGCCCCTATGTATCCCATATCTAATCATTTTATCCAGTTTTCAAAACACTTGTACCTATCTCATTTTCAAAACCATTTATTTAACCAACACACATATAAGATCCAGTTCGCAATTCATTTCATTCGATATAGGTACTTTTCGAAGTTAATTTTCCCCAAAATAATTTGAAAATAGTGATTTATAACTATAGGGGATACGTAACTTAAAACATTTCTGTTCCATTACGAGAATTAAATATTTAGCTATTCATATGTACTGAACCATAAAAGAATGGTCAAGGGTACTTGCCTTGCAGAGCTTACGACTATCTCTGATTGACCTTGGACTGACTTGGACACTCGCCTTTATCGACATACTATTAGACTATCCTGGATCTGACTTCACGCTCAGGGCCTTCGCTTGGAACCTCACTGCGCTTGTCGACTAATCACTAGGTTATCTTTAGTCCAATGCCAACTCTAGGGCCTTTCAACTAGAACCTAAAGAGTCGAAATAGCATACGTTAGACATCTAGGTATGCTTGACATATTCTCAGCTGCTAGCTCTAGCCGAACTTTCGGCTAACAACCTACCTATAAGATAACATATCTCGACTTGTAATTATTCACATTATAATACACACACATCAAATATGGTTCATGTTCTCAAAAATCGGTTCGGTGTTCGTTTTCGGAAAAATACATATACTCGTCATTTTAAAAAATTAGGATTACTACTTTTGGAAAAACATTTTACCACCACATATAATCAGATTTCGTATACAATATATATAGGTGTTTATATATACTCATTCGACAGCCCAATAATTACTGGATACGCTCCCGTATTTCCGTAGTTCGATTTCTCGGAAATTGGGCAGCACCTCCTTTATTTATCGGACTAACTCGTCGAACAACTCGACGTCAAATCAACAACACAATCACCACCATCCAATTTACAAGTCCCAACCACCAATTCGAACCAACAACAACAATCGCAATTCACAATTTCCCCAAACGCCAATTCTATTACATTTATAATTATTATCCGTATTTTTATATTTTTATATATATGTATATATTTATTTTAAAATATTAGGACTCAGAATCGCGTCATCACAGTCCACCGTCGGCTCGCCGAGGATCATCGCCGACGGCGGCGAAAATTCGCGGGTTCCTGTGTTCGTCGGGTTTCCATCACAAATTTTCACCGATTAATAAGTAAATAATTTTCCGCACGAAGATTACATCCGGAATACTAATCAAATTTATTCCTGCATAACATAAAATAATTAAATAATCAAAAGAACCAAAATCGACTCCGTGTAATCACACGCGCCAAAAATCACCGCACCACAGAAGCACGAAACCATCGAAAAAAAACAAAGCAGAATAGTAAAAACAACCAACATACACACATGCTACACACACACGGGCACAGTAAAAACATACACACTCACCCACACACGAACACACACCATCACACACACGCACACTTGCACAACGCACACAGAACTCACATACACTTAACACCCATATATATTTACACGTATATATGTATGAAAATGACAGAATTAACAAGAATGGTCGCCGAAAAGTAAACAGGCAGAAGGAGGGCAGCCGGAAAAACCAATCGGCGGCGGGTAACAGAAGAACAAAAAAAAATTCAGAAGAAGAAGGGGGTACGGGGGTGGAGAAGGGGAGGAGGAAGACAAAAGTGTGAAGAGAGGGAGGAATAATCGATTGATTACAGAGACCTGAGAGAGAAATTTTAGAGAGATGAAGTTGTAAGAGAAAGACAGGGGGGCAAAAACAATGTGTGTGTGTTTCTGTTATTTACTTTTTTTTACTTTCCTTATCAATTAGCAGCCAATTGCAGTTAGACACGAAGCTTGTACAAGCCTAAGAACAGAACACGTATACTTATTCTATCTGGAGTCTAGTTTTTGTTCCTCGTTCCGATATTTACGAACTAAAATGCGGTTAAATAAAATTCAAAAATTATTGAAAATAATTTTATAATCCTCAGAATAATTAGAAGCTGGTAAAATAAAATTTTGACAATTTAATATGCAATTCTTAAACGCACATTCGACCTGCATTTTGAAATTTAACGAACCAACGTGCAGGTGAATTTAATCCCAAAAATTCCCAAAATAATTTTAAAATTCTCAGAATATTCTAAACTTAGATAAATATGGGTTTCATAATTTTTAAAGAATTCTGGAATTAAATACAAATTTTACAAATAAATGCAATCAGAAAATCAAACAGGGCTAAATTATTTATAGAATATTGATTTCTAAATTTTACAAAATCCCAAAAATAAACATTGAGATTATAAAGTCATAAAAATAATTTTAGAGACAATCCACATATTTACACAAATAAACTTGTATTAAATCCACTTTTAAAAGTGAAAACAATTCAATACAAGTCCATAATTAATTACGGGGACAACCCAGTACACCAAAAATCACACATACATAATAATAAAATAACACATAGCGGTCAAAGCCAATACACATATTTTATTTAAATTAATCATTCCATAATTACGCACAAAAACATGAGTCATTATAGCTAATATTGTGATGGTCAAGAAAGATAATGGGAAGTGGAGGATGTGCATCAATTTCACTAGCATTAATGATGCATACCTAAGGATTGCTACCCTCTATCAAGGATTGACGCCCTGATTGATGCTTCTCCTGGGAACGAGATTTTAAGTTTCATGGATGGCTTCAGCAGTTACAATCAGATTAAAATGTAGAAGAAATATACCCGCAAGGTATCTTTCATAACTGACTTTGGCATCTTTGTTATCTTATTATGGCTTTTGGACTAAAGAATGCAGGAGCCACTTATCAAAAATTGGTGAATAAGATATTCGCTCATCTGATCGGAAAAACCATGAAGGTATATGTTGATGACATGTTTGTCAAAAACCTAGCAAAGGCCAATCATATTAATCACCTCAGAGAAGAATTTGAAGTGCTGAGGCACCATAAGATGATGTTAAACCCTACTCAGGTACACCTTCATTGTTGGGTCTGGAAATTCTTGGGTCACATGGTCTCGAAGAGAGGAATCGAGGAAAACTCCGATAAAATCAAAGACATCCTAGATATGGAGCTGCCACACTCCATAAAAGACGTTCAAAAATTAACGGGGAGAATTGCAGTCTTGGGGATGTTCATCTCCAAGTTAGGAGACAAGTGCCTACCCTTTTTCTAAAATTTAAAAAGGTGAAGAATTTTGAGTAGGCCGCAGAAAGAAAAGAGGCCTTTGAACAAATGAAGAAATACATGACTATAGTCCCATTGTTGGCCAAACCAAGTCCAGACGACATCTTTAACTTGTACCTCGTGGTCTCTGAGCATGCTGTGAACGCTGTTTTAGTGAAGTAAGAACAGAAGGTTCAAAAGCATGTCTAATATGTAAGCAAAATGCTATAGGTGTAATATCCCATATTTTCAAATATTATTTTTATTATAATTATTTGGAATTATTTATGTGACTTTATGTGAATTTTAGTGAATTATATGATAATTGGAGTTGATGTTTGGATGTTTATATGTGATATTCTTTGAGTATTTTAATTTTTATATGTGCAGAATAAAGTATAGATAATTATGGTATTTTTCTGGTAATTTTTGGATTGTTATATGATTTTATAAGGATTTATAGATATGATAATTATTTTCTGAATAATTATAAAACTATTTTATAAAGCCGGGAATCGTTCAACTTCAACTGTTTTTGCGTTTTTACAACCCGAAACTCTTCCGAAACTCCTTCCTAACTTAATCTGGTAATTCCGGGCATTTTTCGTGTTTTAACATTTTTGATCCGGATTACGATTTGACCATACTCCTCCCGGCGCAAAATTTTTGATACGATAATCATTTTCATAAATCAATAAAACCCGTATTCTCGAGAGACGGGATATTTTTTTTACATTATTTTCTCATAGGGAGTTTTATAAGAAGTTCGGTTTTGATAATTATCTGATGTTAATATTAATTGTATCATTTTTATAGTTACTTAGCGGCTAGTTAATCTATTTTCGGATCAATTTGCAGTTACTTAGCGGCAAAGCAACAAATTTATCGATCCAATATGATCCAATGCGTACCAATATTCTATAAGTATAAATAGTTTTTTTTATTATTAATTATTATTAAAAATCATATTTTTATTTTATTTTTCAGAAAAATCATAAAATCCTCTAATATTTGTTCTTCATGTTCTTGAGAATCAATCTGGAATTTGAAGATGATTCTGGCCTCTGATTTTGACGTTCAAGTACCCGTTTTGAAGCCCTCAACATTCTCTTTCCTATTTGATCATAGAAATCAACTGAGGATTGGTAATTCTAAAATTCAAATTTTAGGGTTCTTGGTCGAAAATTGGGGTTTTTTTTGATTGAATGATTTTTGACTTTTTAATGTTGAGTATAGCTTTATTACATGATTTAGAGACGATTCATGTGTTTAATTAATAAATTTATGTTCGATATTTTGAAAAACGAAGTTGGGATTTGTTCTTGAACTTTGAATCGAAGTTTCAAATTATTGGTAGATTGTTTGTTGATTATGATTGTGGGTAATTATTGCATGATTCCTGAGCTTCGTTTTGCAATTTATTTCATTGATTTTGAATACGGATTGATGGCTTCGAGTTTTGCCGGTTTCTCGCCGGAGTTTGAATGATGATCGTCAGAATCGATGATAGGATCTTCCTCTATTGTTGATATTGATTGATTTGTGTTATTGGGATTCTGGGAAATGGTTTAGGATTTGAACCCGTGTTGAATCGTCCTGTTTTGGCTATGAAATGGGGTGGCCAGAGTACGGTGACCGGCCGAATTCTGGGCAGATATCCGACAAGTTCATCTTGACCCAGTTTCTGCCCATGCCCGACCCGCTTTTCTGGTTCACCGACCCGGTTTTAATCCATTCATTCCCAAAAACCAAACCTTAATTATGTTTCTGTAATTTTCTATTTTATTAATAATTCAAAATTTTTGTTTTAATTTCTGAAAATTCATTTTAATTCTAGAAAAATCATTATTTTTATTCTCGAAATTATTTTTATTTAAAAATAATTCCAAATTATTTAGTTAATTAATTTTAGTTGATAATTAATTATTTAATTAGTCAATTAATTTAAATATTAATTGATTAATTAATTTAATTAGTTATTAATTAATTTTAATTGATTATTTAATTAGATTTAATTATTTATTTTGATTTAAAAACCCCGAAAAATAGTTTTGAACTTTAAAATATTATTTTAAAATTATATTCAAAGCTCAATAATTAATATTAAATTATTTTAAAATCTGATTCGGGTGTTCGAGCTCTATTATTTAATTATAAAATAATTCGGAGACCTGTTTTAATTCCGGAAAATGTTTAAAAATTCATAATAAATCAACCGTTCGTCCGTTTAATACAAAACGAACGCCTCTAGACTCAGAAAAATATTCCGCTTTCACTAAAAATACTTTCGAGACCCAAATCCTTTTGTTTTGAAAGGTCGCTTGTTTTACAAGTCATTCCGAGTCAATTATTGATCGATAAATCATATTTTTGGCCCGATTTCAGTTTTAAACATACCGAGTCGAACCTTTTGACGAACCGAGTCATATGTGATATGAATTATGTGATACGTGAGTTGTGTGTTTACGTGTTATATGAATTACATGCGTACGTGAATCAAGAGTCTTGTATTTGACTGTTTTCTTTATGCATGGGCTATCGTATGGGTAAACGATAGGGTTTTGACGCGCAGTTCGTCGAGTAATTATCGTTTAGATGATTAAAGTTGTATCTTTTAATTATAGATGCAGATCATTTGAGTTGATCAGGAAAAGACGTTGGATAAAGAGTAAGATGGAATGGTATTGGGATTCTGGCTTCTAGCAATCGCGGGAGCAGCATATCAGTAAAGTGTTGAAAAGAAAGATGGTGATGTTTTGAGATAGAATGTCAGAATATATGCATTTTTGCGAGTGTGACTAACTGCTAAAAACCTAAAGGCAAGTATCCCTATCATCACTTATTGTTCAAGTGATATTTATTTTAAATCCTATTATGCAAGTATTGCTTTCCGTATTCTCAATTCTGAATAGATAAATGTTTTACATATCGCTGAAATAAATGATTCAATTTATGCAAGTACTTATCTGCTATTCTATATTCAGAATAGTCAAGTGTTTTACTTATCCAACTATCAGATTTATAAATGTTTTGGATTTGAGAAAGATGACGGTGTTTTGGTTTTTCTGCCCAAGTAAATGGGAGAATAAAAGTTTATAAGGGTGTCGAGTATTATGACCCCTTTCAATAAAATGTTTTAAGATTGGATAGTTGCGTAAGAGGCCGTGGCGGCGGTCCAGCGGAGATTTAGGTATTATACAGGATATAATACCATTAGGCCGATATGTGCCTTGGGTGCCCCATTTGTTTAGTTGGATATGCTTCGGCATACAGGTGTTGCTCCGCGGCTGATCACCGGAGGCAACAGACCGTCGTTCGAGAATTCCAATCTAAATTATTATATTGTTTATGATAATCTTATAAGGAATGATTTATCAACTATTTTGGTTTTGAATAAAGGTGGAATATAGTTTTAATTTGGTTGCTGATTGATATTGATATTTAAGATGTTGTTAAATATCAAAGGTGGTATTAATGCAGATGATCGATGTTGACTTCCCTATTTTAGCACAGGTAGCTTGTGAGCATCAAAGTTCGTATTGATATCTAATTTGATATGACATCAAAATGAATATTAATATCAAGAGTTGAGTTTTGAATGAGTTTATGATCCACTCCATAATCATTGTTTGTTGTTATGTTGTTTACGATAATTTTGTAAATACTATTTTACGAGTTTTATTCTTGTCAAGATTCAAAGTATTGCTGAAGCATTTTGCTCGAAAATATCAAAACGATTTTGAATAGAATTAAGGAATCAATTCTGGGGTTCCTCAACTAAAATTTTATGATTCAGCAATTATGATTTTAAATGATCTGCGTTATTGCAGATGTCGGTTTTATATCAAAATGACCCTATATTCGCTATAATGAACTTGCTGAGCATTTCTTTCGCTCATACTTGCCTATTTTCAAAATTTAACCTCCAGTGAGGATTAGTTTGCACTGTTTAGCTGCGTAATTCAAGGAAGTAAAGAAGAAGCTTTTGGAAGGTGGTTGGTCCAAGGTTTGCGAACTAGTGTAAGTTTTATTATGTAAAGTTGTTTATATTATATTATATAATATTATAGTTGTGTATTTTATAGTTGGGCCTAGTATACTTCTTTTCGAAGTTATACTAGCGGGTTAAGTTTTGAGATTGAGATTTGTTAAAAAGATTTTATTTTAAAAAATGAAAATTTATTTATGGAATTTGGATATCTTGTTTCTAGAACTATAACCTTAAAAGATCTTGGAGTAGTTTGAGGTCATAAATAATAATTATCTTCCGCTGGCATTTATTTATTGATTTAACAGGTTAATTTGGATTGAAGTTTTATAGTGACGACCAAATCCTCTGATCCCGGATTTGGAGGCATTAAAGGTTGGTATCGGAGCTGAGGTTATAGTAAACTAGAAACGAGAGTGCGTAGGAGTGTGTATAGCTATGTTGGGACGTTTGAGCTCATATTGAGTTCCTGTTGGACTATCAGATATAGTACCAACGAGTAAGTTAAGATAGGCACGTTCATTTGAGATGGTTGTGTCTAGCTGGATGGAACTCCGGGAAGCTGCAAAGTTCTATTGTGGAATCTTCCGAGACTACGTTTTGACGACGATGAAGATTATCGATATCTTTGAAACGTGAAGAAGTGTCTCGAATCGGACGACGAGTCAACATAAATAGTTCAGATAGAAGATAAGTATTAAGACTTTGGCAATACCTTCTCTTTCTATAATTTCTTTTGACCTCTCTCAAAAAAGGTATTTGTTAGAGAATTTATTCTCTAACACTCCTTTAATCATTTTGTGCCAGAATCTTGTTTTCTAGATTTCATTTTCCTTCACAAATATTAGCTTTGAAATCTTTTCTGTTTTATTCATTTGATTTTGGATTCCTTTGATATTATTTCATTCTGACTGAGATGAACAACTCTATCTGTAGGGGACACAAGGTATACCTGTCTGTGTGATAGGAGTTGGATGGGACGCCATCACTTGTGTGTGTTGTGAATACATGAAGGTTAACGACCTTTAGTAGTGTCTTAATTTGGACACGCAACACCAAGTTCATTTGATCATATTGATATCTCAGTTATTCTTTCATTTCAACAATATTTTTTCTTAAATTCAGATTTTTGTTCCGTTATGACATGAAATTCTTTTCTCTTTGAAATTCTATGATTCTGTCATCTCAAATATTCGAAGGTTTTCCAATCAAGTTAAGTTGAGTTATCCTGATCAAGTCAAAACAGGGATATGTGATGGGACTACCAAGAGCAGCAGTAGACTGCAATGCAATTAAAATATCAGTGGCATATACCAAAGTCAATCTGTTTCTTTACTTCTCTCTCTATCTATCTCTCTTTCTTTTCTTTCTCTTTATCTTTTCCTCTATTTTTTCTTTCTTGCAATCAGTAAAAGTGATTCTATTGAGAGATTGGTCAAATGACATGTGGAAGGAACAATGGTGCGGAGTGAAACTCCCGTGATAATTGTGTGGTATAAGCAATGCCAATGTTATTTAAAATTTTGAGAAAAATTAAGTATGCAAGATTGGGAAGTTGGTTAGAAGACCCTTCGTGCTTTCTTCTGCTGATTCTGAGGACGGAATCCTTATAAGGGGGTAGATTGTAATATCCCGTATTTTCAAATATTATTATTATTATTATTTGGAATTATTTATGTGACTTTATGTGAATTTTAGTGAATTATATGATAATTGGAATTGATGTTTGGATGTTTATATGTGATATTCTTTGAGTATTTTAATTTTTATATGTGCAGAATAAAGTATAGATAATTATGGTATTTTTATGGTAATTTTTGGATTGTTATATGATTTTATAAGAATTTATAGATGTGATAATTATTTTCTGAGTAATTATAAAACTATTTTATAAATCCGGGAATCGTTCAACTTCAACCGTTTTTGCGTTTTTACAACCCGAAACTCTTCCGAAAACTCCTTCCTAACTTAATCTGGTAATTCCGGGCATTTTTCGTGTTTTAAATTTTTCGATCGGGATTACAGTTTGACCGTACGCATCCCGACGCAAAATTTCCCATACGATAATCATTTTGGTAAATGAATAAAACCCGTATTCTCGAGAGACGGGATATTTTTTATTACATTATTTTCTCATAGGGTGTTTTATAAGAAGTTCGGTTTTGATAATTATCCGATGTTGATATTAACTGTATCATTTTTATAGTTACTTGGCGACTAAGTAATCTATTTTCGGATCATTTTGCAGTTACTTAGTGGCTAAGCAACAAATTTATCGATCCAATATGATCCAATGCGTACCAATATTCTATAAGTATAAATAGTTTTTTTATAAATCAGATTTTTATTCTATTTTTCAGAAAAATCATAAAATCCTCTAATATTTGTTCTTCATGTTCTTGAGAATCAATCTGGAATTTGAAGATGATTCTTGTCTCTGATTTTGACGTTCAAGTACCCGTTTTGATGCCCTCAACATCCTCTTTCTTATTTGATCATCGGAATGAACTGAGGATTGGTAATTTTAAAATTCAAATTTTAGGGTTCTTGGTCGAAAATTGGGGTTTTTTATTGAATGATTTTTGACTTGTTTTAATGTTGAGTATAGCTTTATTACAGGATTTAGAGACGATTCATGTGTTTAATTAATAGATTTATATTCGATATTGAAAAAAATGAAGTTGGGGTTTTTTCTTGAACATTGAATCAAACTTTCGAATTATAGGTAGATTGTTTGTTGATTACGATTGTGGGTAATTATTGCATGATTCCTAAGCTTTGTTTTGCAATTTATTTAATTGATTTTGATTAAGGATTGAATGGCTTCGAGTTTTGCCGGTTTCTCACCAGAGTTTGAACGATGATCGTCGGAATCGAGGATAAGATCTTCATATGTTGTTGTTATTAATTGATTTGTGTTATTGGGATTCTGGGAAATGGTTTAGGATTTGAACCCGTGTTGAATCATCCCGTTTTGGCTATGAAATGGGGTGGCCGGAGTACGGTGACCGGCAGGATTCTGGGCAGATATCCAGCAAGTTCATCTTGACCCGGTTTCTGCCCATGTCCGACCTGTTTCTCTGTTTCTCCGACCCGGTTTTAATCCATTCATCCCAAAAACCAAACCTTAAATCTGTTTCTGTAATTTTCTGTTTTATTAATAATTTAAAAAATTTGTTTTAATTTCTGAAAATTCATTTTAATTCTAAAAAATTATTATTTTTATTCTGGAAATTATTTTTGATAGGGAATAAATAAATCCTGATTATGTAGTTAATGTTGTATTAATTACACATGATTTGGGCTGCAAGGCCCAATAAGAAGATGTATGATATTCATACCAAAAAGGTTAATACATTGATCAGGCCTGATGGACCAGATCAGGCCTGATGGAACAAAGAGGGCCCAAAACCCTGATTATTAGTTAATTTCTTAATTAATTAATAAGGGAAAAATCAGCTATTGAGAAGAGTCCCAATAAGGACATAAATCCTTGTAGATTGGCCTCCAAGGAATCTCCTGAGATAAGGAATCAGCTTCCTACTTCCCAGGACTCCAAAGTCCATTCTATTTCAGAGACTTGACCACCAAGTCTCCTATACCAAGTCCAATTCAAGGACCACCAACATCTATATAAGGGGTCTCACCCCACAAATCAGAACTACATTTTTTGACTTGATCTTTGGCAATCGACAAGGTACGTAGGCATCTTGTTAAGGATGATTGAGTCACGAAACACAGAAGTAGTCAAATCGAGCCTCGAAACTCACGTTCCTTAGTAATAAATACAACAATTATATATCTTAGTTTTTAATTCATAACATTTGGCGCCGTCTGTGGGACAGCACAACAACAACCATGGCGAGAACACGGAGAACAATTAGAGCTCTTGTGGAAGAAACACCATCGGGGACAACCCAAGTGATTTTGTCAACCATGGAGGCACCTCCTCATTCAACTTATGCAGCCACCCAATGAGAAGCCCAGATAGGGGTAACTCAACCTCAGCCACAAGGGGCGATTCCCTCGGCTATTCAAGGTACGAATCCCCAAGTTCAACAACCACATGCACCTGTGAATTCACGACCCATCGGGTACGAGTATTCAACTGTTATGACTACTAACCCCCTTATGGGATGCCCCTTTACCCCGAGGTTGGAGGAAGTGGACATGATGGATGGAGTGAAGCACGAGGGCGATCGCCCCCTACATACGAGGTTTGGCTCATATCCCTAAGGATCGGGAATTTTCCGGTCCTTACACTGAGAGAGACTCCGAATCTTCGAATGATGAAGTAGCCCCAAGAAGGAGACGTGCTGGCAAATAGCCGATGGCTGATGGTAGCCAGTGCCCTAGAAACACCCAAGGGACGAATCCCCAAGAAGTGCAGGAAAGGATCAAGGCTCACGAGGCTGAGATTCAAAGGCTGATGCGTGACTTGGAGGCGCACCAGACCACTAGACCCCCACAACCTCCTAGGGGGAGAAATCCTCCTCCTATCATAGACCTAGATGGTCCAATACAGAGAAGGGCTGTTGTCCCAAGGGCTGATCCAAGCAATCTTCTTCCCCTTGGAGATCCAGATGATCCTACTCCACCCTTCACTAAAGAAATAATAAATGCTCATATCTCAAGGAAGTTCAAGATGCCAACCATCAAAGCTTATGATGGTACGGGAGATCCCACTAATCATGTTAGGACATTCTCTAATGCACTACTATTGCAGCCCGTGAATGATGCTATTAAGTGTCGGGCCTTTCCTCAAACCCTGTCGGGTATGGCTCAAAGGTGGAGTCGCTTGCCCCCAAACTCTAATAGGTCGTTCAGAGAATTAAGTCAGGCTTTTATTAAGCAGTTCATCAGTGGGAGAGTGCATGAGAAAAGTTTAGCATCCCTCATGAGCATTGTGCAGGGAGCGAAGGAATCCTTAGGAGACTACTTGAATCGTTTTACGAAAGAAGCTTTAAAGGTCCGGGACCTTGATGACAAGGTCGCAATGATAGCACTACAACAAGGAACTAGGGATGAATTTTTCAAGATGTCCTTTGCCAAACGCCCTCCTGAAAGCATGTTGCAGCTCCAGGATAGAGCAGGGAAGTACATCAAAGTGGAAGAGAGCATGAGCAAGACCATAGTGAATAATGAGCCCACTGGAGGTAAGAAGCGGAAAACTGACCTGGAATATATTGCTAAGGATAAGTATCCTAGAACCGAGCAAAACCCTGATTCAACCTCCAAGAAGGGAGGACCTGGGCAAAAGTTCTCTGAATACGCTAAGCTGAATACTCCTAGAAGCCAGATCTTAATGGAAACCGAGAAAGATCGAGATATTCATTGGCCTAAGCCCTTGAAGGCTGATCCTACCAAGCTAGATAAGAGCAAGTATTGCAGATTTCACGAAGATGTTGGTCATGACACCGATGAGTGTAGACAACTGAAAGATGAAATTGAGTTCCTCATTTGAAAAAAGAGATTGAATAAATACACTAGAAAAGGAGGGGATAGGAATAACAATGGAAGGAAGAACTTTGAAGATCGTAGGAGGGACCAAGACGATCAGGGGCGGAATCCCCAGCCTAGAGGACCGGTTATAAATGCAATTTTTGGAGGGCCGTGACCTCGAGGGCCTATGATAAACACAATCTTTGGAGGACCAACTGTTGTTGGATTATCCAGGAACTCCAGGAAAGCATATACTAGAGAGGTTATGCATATTATTGGAAAAGCCCCGAAGAAGGCCAGGACAGAAGTAACATTGGCTTTTGATGATTCTAACCTAGAGGGTGTGAAATTTCCTCATGACGATCCGCTGGTCATAATACCGATAATAAGAAATAGCCCGGTCAAGAGAGTCCTAGTGGATAATGGTGCTTCGGTGGATATCTTGCTCCATGACACCTTTTTAAGGATGGGTTATAATGATTCTCAACTAACCCCGACCGATATGCCGATATATGGATTTGCGGGAGTAGAGTGCCCCGTAAAAGGAATAATCAAGTTGCCAACCACCATAGGTCAGGAACCAAGGCAAGCAACACAGATGTTGGACTTTGTGGTGGTAAAGGCTAGTTCGACTTATAATGCTATCATGGGGAGAACAGGGATACATGCGTTCAAGGCAGTCCCTTCTTCCTACCATTCAGTTATGAAGTTTCCCACCCGGAATGGGATTGGAGAAGAGAGAGGAGATCAAAAAATGGCTAGAAGTTGTTATGTAGCCTCTTTGAGGGCAGATGAAGTTGGGGGACAAGTTCTGCCTATTGAAGATCTGGATATCCGAGAAAAAAATGAGAAAAGAGGGAAGCCAACAGAAGACTTGGTTTCAATTCCCTTAGCTCCCGAGGATCCTGGGAAGGTAACTTTCGTTGGAGCCACATTAGAGGAGCCCCTTAGTGGGAAGTTGGTGAAATTTCTGCAAGAAAACAGTGACGTGTTTGCTTGGTCAGGAGCTGATATGCCAGGCATAGACCCTGAACTGATTACTCTCAAGTTGAATGTAGGCCCAAATCGGAAGACAGTAAAGCAAAAGAAAAGAAGTTTTGCTCCGAAGAGGCAAGAAGCTATAAAACAAGAAGTAGAGAAGCTCTTAGAAGCTGGTTTCATTGAGGAGATTTAATTTCCGGAATGGTTAGCGAACCCTATAATGCTGAAGAAGGCCAACGGGAAATGGAGGATGTGTGTAGAGTTCACTGATCTAAATGATGCATGCCCTAAGGACTATTTTTCGTTGCCAAGGATTGATACTTTGATAGATGCCACTGCTGGGCATGAGATACTGAGCTTCATGGATGGATTTAGTGGATACAATAAGATTAAGATGCACAAGGGTGACATTCCAAAGGTATCATTCAACACTGACTTCGATGTTTATTGTTATCTTGTTATGGCATTTGGTCTTAAGAATGCAGGAGCCACCTATAAAAGGTTGGTAAATAAAATTTTTAAGGATCTTATTGGCAAGACTATGGAAGTCTATGCTGATGACATGTTAGTCAAGAGTCTAGAAAAGACTGATCATATAACCCATTTGAGGGAAGCTTTTGAGGTCCTGAGGTACCACAAGATGATGTTTAATCCTACAAAGTGTGCTTTCGGAGTAGGATCTGGATTTTTTTGGGATTGATGGTCTCCAAGAGAGGGATCGAGGCCAATCCCGATAAAATAAAGGCAATCCTGGACATGGAACCACCAAAAACTGTCAAGGATGTTCAGAAGCTCACAGGAAGGGTTGCTGCGCTGGGACGATTCATCTCCAAGTCAGGAGACAAGTGCATGTCGTTCTTCAAGTCACTAAAGAACATTAAGGACTTTGTATGGAGTGAGGAAAACCAGAAGGCATTCGAGGAAATAAAGAAATATATGGCCCAGGCCCCGTTATTGGCCAAGCCAGCTTTGAATGAAGTTTTATACTTGTACTTAGCCATTTCAGAGAGTGCCTTGAGCGCTGTATTGGTTAAGGAGGGACTGAAAATCTAGAAACCCGTATACTATGTCAGCAAAATTTCGCATGGTGTTGAGTTGAATTATTCAACTATTGAGAAATTTGCTCTAGCCTTGGTAATGGCTTCAAGAAAGTTACGTCCTTACTTTCAGGCTCATCAAATTGAGGTGCTAACAAATCAGCCCCTGAGAAATATCATTCATAGTCCCAAGGCTAGTGGGAGGTTGATCAAGTGGGCAATAGAGCTGGGAGAATTCGACATCAAGTATAAGCCACGAACGGCAATAAAAGCCCAGGAATTAGTTGACTTCGTGATGGAATGTACCATACCCAACCAAGAAGTCGGGGGGCAGGAAGAGACCATACCTCAAGACAAGGAAGTTGATAAGGGGGACAAAGGAGAGGATGATAAGGAGAAAGAATATTGGGTTCTCTATTTTGATGGAGCATCAAAAACAAACTCAAGTGGAGCAGGTTTGGTTTTACAAAGCCCTGATGGGTTCTTGATTGAGTATGCCATGAAATTAGACTTCCCGACCACGAACAATGAGGCAGAATATGAAGCTCTAATAGCTGGCCTCAGCCTAGCAGGGACACTTAGAGTCAAGAACTTAAAAGTCTGTGGAGATTCGAAGCTGGTCGTATCCCAGGGAAAGGGAGAGTTTGAGGCAAGGGAAGATACGATGGCTAAGTATGTCCGCCTAGTAAGGGCTGTGATGACCCAATTCGATGAATGCCATGTTGAGTACATTCCAAGGGAGGAAAATGCTAAGGCAGATGCATTATCAAAGTTTGCTTCATCTGAGATAGAAGAAAGTTTAGGAAGTGTATATTTCCGCGTTTTGAAGACACGAAGCATCGATGTTAAGCTTGTAGCTCCTATAGGCCTGGGGACGTCATGGATAGATCCCATCAAGGCCCACATTCAAACCGGTTGGTTGCCAAATGATGCTACTGAAGCACGGAAGTTAGCTGTTCGATCACTAAGGTACTCTTTGATAGATGGGATTCTGTATAAAAGATCTCTCGTGGTTCGAGCACTAAGGTACTCTTTGATAGATGGGATTCTGTATAAAAGATCTCTCGTGGTTACCAAACGATGGTACTGAAGCACGGAAGTTAGCTGTTCGAGCACTAAGGTACTCTTTGATAGATGGGATTCTGTATAAAAGATCTCTCGTGGTTCCTTACTTAAGGTGTCTCAGGACCGATGAGGTATGCTTGGCTCTTGAAGAAATACATGAAGGTATTTGTGGGCAACACTTGGGGGCAGGGCCTTAGCTCATAAGATAACCCGTTTAGGCTTCTATTGGCCAGAAATGATGGCTGATGCCAAAGAATATGTGAAGAAGTGTGACCGCTGTCAGAAACATGCACCAGTCATTAGACAACCCCCCGAGATGCTGACCATTATCAACTCACCCATTCCCTTTGCTATGTGGGGAATGGATATACTTGGGCCTTTCCCCATGGCCATGGCACAAAGGAAGTTTTTGATTGTAGCCATTGATTATTTTACCAAGTGGATTGAAGCCAAGCCCTTGGCCAAAATCATAACTAAGCAGGTTGCACAATTTATGTGGGAAAATATCATGTGCCGATATGGAATTCCCCGCATTCTAGTCACTGACAATGGAACATAATTCAACAACGAGGAATTCAGGAAGTACTGTGAAGAAAATGAAATCGAGTTACGGTTCACCTTTGTGGCTCACCCGCAAGCCAATAGGCAAGCAAAAGTAGCGAATCGAATAATCCTGGATGGACTAAAGAAGAGGATCAAGAAATCGAGGAATAATTGGGTGGATGAGATACTCCTAATATTATGGGCCTATAGGACTACCTGTAGAGTCACGACTGGAGCAACTCCCTTCATGTTAGCATATGGGGCAGAAGCAGCTGTTCCCGTAGAGATATCATATTCCTCTCCCAGGATTCAAGCTTTCAATGCTGAGGAGAATGATGAAGGGCAAATATTAGCCCTAGATCTAACTGACGAAGTGCGAGATGAGGCACATGCAAAGATAGTGGAATATCAGAAAAACGCTTCATTTTACTACAACCTAAGGGTTAAAGAAAGGCTCTTCAAACAAGGTGACTGGGTCTTGAGGAAGGTTGAAGCTTATGGTGTATGGAAAAAAGGGAAGCTCGCCCCAAATTGGGAAGGGCCATACAAGGTCAAGAGTGTTCAAGGTAGAGGAACCTACAAGCTGGAGACTATGGATGGTTTTGAAGTCCCGAGAACTTGGCATGCACAAAACCTGAAGGTTTACTATGTGTAAGACGATTGAATACGATTCTCACTTGTCAAGATGACAAGAAGGTTGAAAAGCACCTTGAAGCTTTGCTTGCTTAGGAATTATATATTCTAGTTTTATTTTGAGGTTTATTAAGACTTGTGTAAGGGATGAATCCCAAACAATTTATGAAGTTCAGAAAGTTTTCGAAATATGTTTGAATCTCTATGGCAAGGCAAGTAAAACTAAATGCATGAAATGCAAGCATAAAATCAGATAAACAGAAATGGATCAAATAAATATTACAAAAGTTTGATAAACAAAGTCCCGAAAATAAGATAAAGTAAAAAAGCCACGCAGGGCTGCAAAAAGCTCTAAGAAGCTAAGGTGCCCTCGGCATCCATATCGTCATCTCCTCCGCTCTCACTAGAAGTCTCTGTCATCTCGGAGGAGGAGGAAGAGCTGTCATCCTCAGCAGGCCTGGAAGACGACTCGGGAGGAGGAAGAAGCGGGTCCTGAGGGATGCGATCCGAGATAACTACTCGGGTACGAAACCTCTGCAGCAAAGCCTCGTCATCAGGACATACATAATCCGCAGGGTTAATCTCAGGACAAGCCTCGTTCACGGTCCCAAGGGTCGTGTCCCAACCAGTCCTAAAAAACCCCGGAAAGACTGAGTCATCCCTTACCCTAATGGACTGGGTAAACTCCTCCGAGTCCAGATAGTTATCTATCACCTTATCTTTCTCGGCCCGAAGCACCACCAGCTCGACGTTAGACTCTCCGAGCTCTCCCTCCTTACGCTTGAACTTCTTCTCTAGAGCAACATACTTCTTCTGCTGCCTCCTAAGGGCATTGTTGACTTTGTCAGAAGCCCTCTTCCATGACTCGGCTTACCTCACAGCGCCTTGGAAATAGGCGTTAGACTAAAATGAAACAATAAACAAAGTGTAAGGC
Source organism: Apium graveolens (assembly GCF_009905375.1). Lineage (NCBI taxonomy): Eukaryota > Viridiplantae > Streptophyta > Magnoliopsida > Apiales > Apiaceae > Apium > Apium graveolens. The sequence goes on along the minus strand of NC_133648.1, from coordinate 111,826,705 downwards.
AAGCGGATGCTACAAGTAGGAAAGATAAATTCAATAAAAGGTCAAACTGAGGCCAGGGATTGAGCTCCTGTTGTGCATATGTTGTGTACTTGATAATTTATAAACAAAATATCTAAGTGGATTTTACTTAGTGAAATAATGTAGCACTCGACGGATAAGAATTATAGTCCCGACGGATAACTCATTATAGTCCCGACAGATGTTAACTTATTATCCGTCGAGTGAGTAGCTTATGTAATAATAAGTCTGTAGCACAGTTATGTATGCACCTTTGTATAAAATCTGTAGTGGCATATAAGTCATGTTGAATTTAACTAGATATGCAGAATAGGTTGATTAATTGTACATAAATGATGTCTTATAATTCTGTATAAGTGAAGTGAAGTCATATGCTTGATTGCTACCCGATGGATAACCCACAAAGCAACCGACGTATGATCAACAACCCGACGGATGATCATGTACTCAACTAATAAAGAATTCAAACAGCTGTTGAACAGTAAAAGCTTAGTACAGCCATCGAGATGTATACAAATCTACTGTGGAAGCCCATTAACCGGGTAATAGAGGACGAAAAGCAGCAAAGCTTAAGACTGATAGTTTTTATATTTGTTCAGTCTTTTTGACTTTGTAATCTTGGTGATATATATAAACCAAGAATGTAGCAAATAGAAAAAGAGAACTGAGATACACAAAAACAGAGAAATCTTTGTAAGCAGAATTATTAGCATTTCCCTGTATTCTCAGTAGTTCAATTTGTAAGCAGCTGTGAGCATTCTTGCACACAGAGTCCTCTCGATATATAATATATATCTCTGGTGGAATTGTTTAAATCCACCAGAAAGTTTTTAAAGACTCTTGTTTTTAATTACTTGTGTTTTGATTTAATTAAGTTTCTATTCCGCATTGTGCTAATCAAAACATTATATCTATATTCGAGTTGAACATTCTTATTTTCGAGAAAAAGGTTCAAGAATTCCATTCAACCCCCTTCTGTAATTCTTGCTATATTGTTAAGGGACTAACAATTGGTATCAGAGCAAGCTCTTAATCTACAAAGAGTTTAAAGATCAAAATAATTCAGCAAGATGAACAAGAAAGATGTTGGAGTCAAGATTCCTTTTCTTGATAAAGATAATTACCATCATTGGAAGGTAAAGATGCATCTTCATATGCTTTATCAAGATGAGGCCTATGTGGACTGCATAGAAAGAGGTCCTCATGTTCCAATAAGAGCTGCAACAGGAAACGAGCCATATGTTCCCAAACCAAGGCATGAATGGTCTGATCCTGACATTGAACAAGTGAGGAAGGATAAAAAGGCCATGAACATTCTGTTCAATGGAGTTGATGCAGACATGTTTGACAATATTATAAACTGCAAAACTGCCAAGGAAGTCTGGGATACTATACAGATAATCTGTGATGGCACTGAGCAAGTTAGAGAAAATAAAATGCAGCTCTTGATTCAGCAATATGAGCATTTTCACAATAAGGAAAGTGAGTCACTCACTGACATTTTTAGTAGATTCCAAAAACTACTAAATGCTCTAAGTTGCATGGAAGAGTCTATCAGACTAAAGACTCTAATCTGAAATTCCTTAGATCTCTTCCAAAGGAATGGAAACCAATGACAGTCTCATTGAGAAACTCACAAGATTATAAAGAGTTTACTTTGGAGAGACTGTATGGCATCCTGAAGACCTATGAGCTTGAGATAGAGCAGGATGAAAGGATGAAGAGAGGAAAGAAGAAAAGAGGATCCATTGCACTAGTTGCTGATTTCGAAAAGGAGAAGGAAGTGAAGATGGAAGCTGTAGAATCAACTTCAAAGGTCTGTGAGAATAAGGGCAAGGGGCTTGCAGCAGAAAGTGAAGATTCATTGAGCCAAGATGACATGGAGGACATTGATGAGCACCTAGCATTTCTTTCCAGGAAATTTGCCAAGCTCATGTTCAAAAAGAACTTTGGAGCAGCCAAGCCAAATAGAAACATGGTGGATAAGTCAAAATTCAAATGTTTCAAATGTGGCTTGGCAGGGCATTTTGCAAATGAGTGTAGAAAGTCAGATTCCAGTAAGAAAAGGTTTGAGTCTGTGGATTATAAGCAAAAATACTTTGATCTACTCAAACAAAAGGAAAGGGCTTTTATTACACAAGAGAATGACTGGGCAGCAGATGGTTTGGATGAAGATGAGGATGTCAGCTATGTCAATCTAGCCCTAATGGCCAAGTCTGATGAAACAGAGACATGTTCCTCAAACAATCAGGTAATTACTACAAACCTTGCACATTTATCTAAAGATGAGTGTAATGATGCCATAAATGACATGTCTACAGAATTATATCATTTGCGTGTTACACTTAAGTCTCTTACTAAAGAAAATGCTAAAATCAAAGAAAACAACTTGTTTTTAAGTGAGAGAAATAATGTGCTTGAGTCTCAGTTTGTTGAGTTTGAGAAACTAAAAATTGAGTGTAAGATTGCCAAGGAGGAATTAACTAAGTCCTTGAAAAAGGAAGAGATTTTAAAGAAGCAGCTCGAGCGTGAACAAGAGGTGATTAAAGCATGGAAAACATCCAGGGATGTCCATGCTCAAATCACCCAAGTTCAAGGAATTGAGTCTTTTTGTGATGAAGCCTGGAAAAAGAATAAAGAGAAACTAGAACCTATTTTGGTAGATGGTTTGCTGACAGATGTAGACTCGACGGATGATGAGGACTATCCGTCGGATAACAAAAAGTGTTATCCGTCGAAAGATGAAAATTCTCATCCGTCGGCTGTGAGCAAGCCCATTAGCAAAGCCAAACTAATCAAGCTAAATGAGAAGTATGGGTCTGTTTCCAAGAACTTTGTTTCAGGAGAGTCAAGTCAAGCTAAGAAAGGGAAAAAGGCTAATGTTGGTCACATGACTGTCAAACAGTTAAGTGACAGACTTGAGAAAATTGAGGTAAAAACAGAGACTAAAAGGAAAAACAATAGGAATGGTAAAGTAGGGATTAACAAACACAATAACTACACACCTGATAAATATGCTCCTAGAAAAATCTGTGTCAAGTGTGGTAGTGTAAATCATTTGTCTGTTAATTGCAAATCTGCCATACCTACTCCCATGTCTGTTCAGTCTCAATTTCCTAACATGAATGTAATGCCTCCCATGTCTATTAATGCTATGCCTACACAGAACATGAATGCACAGTTTGCTAATATGCCATTTACACCTAATCCATATTATGCTGCATACAGTATGCCTCAAATGCCATTTAGCATGCCCTACTAGAATAACATGTTTACACCAAGCATGCCATTTCCTGGTAGCCATAATATGCATGATAATTCTGTTGCATTAAATGGTTTCAAAGGTCCAACCCAAATGACTAAAGAAGAATCTGAAATTCCCAAGTCAAATGAGTTAAGACCTAAGAAACAGAAGAATAAAGCTAACAAGGCAGGACCCAAGAACACTTGGGTACCAAAATCAACTTGATTTGATTTTGATGTGTGCAGGGAAACAGAAGAAATCTTTGGTACTTGGATAGTGGTTGTTCAAGACACATGACTGGTGATTCTACCCTACTCACAGAGTTTAAGGAGAGAGCTGGCCCAAGTATTACTTTTGGAGATGACATCAAGGGTTATACTGTGGGATATGGCTTGATTTCAAAGGACAATGTCATCATAGAGGAGGTTGCCTTAGTGGATGGTCTTAAACACAATATGTTGAGTATCAGCCAGCTTTGTGATAAAGGCAATTCAGTAACCTTCAACAAAGAAGCCTGTGTTGTGACTAATAATCAAAGCAATAAAGTGGTTCTTAATGGTGTGAGAAAAGGAAATGTGTACCTATCTGATTTTAACTCAACTAAAGCTGAATCTGTAACTTGTCTTCTCAGTAAAGTAAGTCAAGATGAAAGTTGGCTATGGCACAAGAAGCTATCCCATTTAAACTTCAAGACCATGAATGAGCTGGTAAAGAAGAACTAGTAAGAGGCATTCCTCCAGTGGAGGCTACAAAGGATGGACTGTGTGATGCCTTCCAAAAAGGGAAGCAGATTAAAGCATCATTCAGGATGAAACTTGATTCAGCAATTGAAGAGCCTTTACAACTGCTTCACATGGATCTGTTTGGACCAGTCAATGTATTGTCAATCTCAAGGAAAAGATTTTGCCTAGTAATTGTAGATGATTTCTCAAAGTTCTCTTGGACATATTTCTTAAAGTCTAAAAATGAGGCTAGTGAAATCATCATCAATCACATAAGGCAAGTCAACAATCATCCTGATTTCAAAGTTAGAAGAATCAGGAGTGACAATGGAACTGAGTTCAAGAATTCTGTCATGAGAGCATTTTGTGAGGAAAATGGGATTTTGCATGAGTTTTCAGCAGCAAAGACCCCACAACAGAATGGAGTAGTGGAAAGGAAGAACATATCACTTATTGAAGCTGCAAGGACAATGCTTGAAGAATCTAAACTACCAACACATTTCTGGGCTGAAGCTGTTAATACTGCATGCTACACTCAGAACATTCTCCTTTCTCAAATCAAAGATCCACAAACTCAGGGGGAGTTTCTAGCAATCAAAACTCAATCACACATCAAGACAATCATGAGGCCTCTTCATCTAGAGTTAATCTACCTCAACAAAGGAAATGGACAAAAGATCACCCCTTTGAGCTAATCATTGGTGATGTGTCTTTTAGAGTTCAAACAAGAAGAGTAACTCAGGAAGAATGTCTATACAACAGCTTTCTGTCAAAGGAAGAACCAAAGAAGGTAAAAGAAGCTTTGTTAGATCCTGATTGGATTTTAGCTATGCAGGAGGAGCTAAACCAATTTGAAAGGAATAAAGTATGAAAGCTGGTACCCAAGCCTAAAGGAAAGAATCCAATAGACACCAAGTGGGTATTCAGAAACAAGATGGATGAAAATGGCATAGTAGTCAGGAACAAAGCTAGATTGGTTGCTAAGGGCTATTGTCAGCAAGAGGGAATAGATTTTGATGAAACATTTGCTCCTGTTGCAAGACTTGAAGCCATCAGAATCTTCTTAGCCTATGCAGCCCATGCCAATTTCAAGGTCTATCAAATGGATGTCAAAAGTGCCTTTCTGAATGGAGATTTGGAGGAAGAAGTACATGTCAGTCAACCTCCTGGCTTTGAAGATCCAAATTTTCCAGAATATGTATATTATCTTCTGAAAGCACTTTATGGACTGAAGCAAGCACCTAGAGCCTAGTATGAAACTTTATCAAAGTTCCTCTTGGAAAATCACTTCACAAGAGGTACTGTAGATAAAACTTTATTTTTCAGAAATGTTAATGGCTCTAGCATACTTGTTCAAATTTATGTAGATGATATTATTTTTGGTTCTACAGATGAGAAACTTTGCAAAAAGTTTGCCAAATTGATGCAAAGTAAGTATGAAATGAGCATGATGGGAGAACTGACTTACTTTCTTGGTTTACAAGTTAAGCAAGTTAGTGATGGAATATTCATTAGTCAAACTAAATATATTTTTGATCTTTTAAAGAAGTTTGATCTAATGGATTGCACATCTGCAAAAACTCCCATGGCCACTGCAACTAAGCTTGAATTAAACACTACTGAAAAGTCTGTGGATATTTTAAGTTATAGAGGCATGGTTGGCTCACTTATGTACTTAACAGCTAGTAGGCCAGATATAATGTTTGCTACATGTTTGTGTGCTAGATTTCAGGCTGATCCTAGAGAATCTCACTTGATAGCTATTAAGAGAATTTTCAGATATCTCAAGGGAACACCAAAACTTGGCATTTGGTACCCTAGAGATTCTGGTTTTGATCTAACTGGTTATTCAGATACAGATTATGCAGGTTATAGAATTGACAGAAAGAGCACAACAGGAACCTGTCAATTTCTAGGAAACAAGCTTGTGTCCTGGTTCAGTAAAAAGCAAAATTCAGTTTCTACTTCTACAGCTGAAGCTGAATATATTGCTGCTGGCAGTTGCTGTGCACAGATTCTATGGATGAAAAATCAATTGCTAGACTATGGTTTGCAAGTTGAGAGGATTCCTATTTTATGTGATAATACAAGTGCAATTGCCATCACTGAAAATCCAGTGCAACACTCAAGGACAAAGCACATAGACGTCAAGTACCATTTCATAAGGGAACATGTGATGAATGGTACTGTGGAATTACATTTTGTTCCAAGTGAGAAGCAACTTGCAGATATCTTTACCAAGCCACTGGATGAATCCAACTTTTCAAGGTTGGTAAGTGAGTTAGGTATGCTTAATTACTCTTAATTTATCTGAGTTATTTTGCAAGTTGAAAAGTAGCCAGAAATTTAGCTGATTTTTAAGTCTTGGATGAAATTTTGGCTAAGTCAAAATTTGTATCTCGACGGATGACCCTTATCCATCGAGTTTAGTCATCCGTCGATATACTATTTGCCAATAAAAATCAATTAACTTTCTGGAATCTTTTAAAATTCGACGGATAACAGTTTATCCTCATCCGTCGAATTGTCTAAATCTCAGCCGTTAATTTCCTGAACATTATCCATCAAGTATACTTATAGTATGTAAGCATTACACGACAGATAATGGGTGAAATTTTTACAGTTTATTTTTTTAAACGACTATTTTAGGCAATTTCTATTGGTTAATTTACTCTTCTTTATTATTTTTATCCGTTATTTTTTAGATAGTATAAAAGCTTATTTCATTCCAATTATTTTCTTTTATCACTCTTAAATTCAACTGCTTCTATTTCATTCTCTCTCTCAAGCAAATCTTCTCTTTCTCTCTTCAAGCTTTCTTTCTCTAATAATGGCACCTGTAGTAAAGATTATGTCTCAAACTAGGTTCATTTATGAGAAGAACAACTTCACTGCTTTGGTCAATAAGGGTATTCAGCAATCAGAAGACTATCACAAGATGATGGACTTTGTGAAGAACTGCAAGTTAAATTACGCCATGCTGGAATCACCCATAATTTTCTGTGAAGTTGTTGAAGAGATGTGGACCACTGCAATCTATAACTCTACTGACAAGACCATCACTCTAACCATCAAAGGTAACGAATTCTGTATCAATAGTGATGTGATAAAAGCATGTTTCAAAATTCCTGATAATAATGTGACTTCACCACACACTGACACTGATCTTATCAATATGCTTAATTCCATGCATTATGCACTTCCTACTTCTAAACTAGGTGATATTAGAAGAATGGGTCTTAGGAAGGAGTGGAGTTTCATGTGTGATGTACTTACTAAGGTTTTCTCTGGAAAAAAAATCAGTAATTTTAATTCTGTAAACATTTCCATGCTTAACATGCTATACATGTTAGTCACAGATAAATTTTACAATTTCAGTGACCTTGTCTTGATTGAGTTAGGTTTTAAACTAGGTGAGTTAGCTAAAAGAGGAAAGAATGTGTATTATGCTAGATTTTTCATGTTATTGGCTAACCATCTATGTCAATAAATTGTGCTTGAGAACCCAAACAACAAACTGGCTTGTTGGGTTCAAGAGAGAAGACTCATTGCAGACTTGAACAGAGCCAACCATCACAGGGATGTGCCAATATTCTACTTTCCTGTAATGCAGGCACCTCAGGTAAGTGAGGTAAGTTCATCCATCCCTTCAACTATTCCAACCCCCTCATTTCTTTGAGTTCAGGAGCAGCTATGGCAACTGTGACAATGACCAAATCCAAAACCACTGGGGATGCACAGGGCACACACACAGTGCAAACTGGTGCTAAAGACACAGTCCCTGCATTTTCTCAAATTCAGTTTGATGTGGCTCCAATAAATGTGGAGTCACAGCCAAAATCTCTAATAATAGAAGCATCTGAAACACCATACTCACCAACAAACTCTCTGGAAGTGGATATGATAAACACTTCAATTCCTGATTCCCCTTCTTTAACTCTGTTGGGGAAGCCAAAATCTAGTGCAAGTGAGCATCATCTTTTAGATGATTTGTTGGCTCACTTGCCAATTCTTTCAGATTCTATTGTGACATCTGTGCCTCAAATATCTTCAATCAACACAGAGTCAACAATAGTTTCTCTTCCCACCTCATTCATTTCTACTCTCTCGATGGATATTGCTCATCCGTCGAGTAGTGATTGTATCCCGACGGATAAGCTTAACAGCAGTTATCCGTCGGATAGAATTACCACTCACTCGATGGATATCACTTATCCTTCGAGTATCTATGCACAACTTCAAACTTCAATTATTTCAAGTACAGAAGATTTAGTGGTTGTACAGTCACTCTTAGAACTGAGAGAGGAGAGTGTATTGAGTGAGAGGCTGGGTTGTTCCTAGGCAAAAGGAGAGGAAAAGAGTGAAACTCAGCAATCCATTTATTTAGGATTGGCAAAAGTGAGTGAGAGGAGTCCCACCTTAGTAGGTGAAGGTGAGGGTGTGAGGGTGGGGAGCCAGGGTGAGACCCTGATGCAACAAAAGAGAGATTTTGAGAGAAAAGCAGGTACAGGAGAAATAAAGGTGGATCCAGCCATTGCTAGTGAGTCAATGATTGTGGATGATGCTGAAAAAGAAAGATAATTTCAGCAACATTACAAAGCTGTAATTGATAACATTTCCTTAGATGCTAACACTTTTACTGATCTTATGTCAGCCTATCAATTGTTGGCTGCTCAGGGCAATGTGAAGGCAGAACAGACTTTGAACATAGTACACACCTCAGAATCTCTTCAAAGAGATAAAGCTGTTGTCAATAGGATGCCTTCTCAAGCTGATGAGCCATTTAAAGAATTTAAAGTACATTCTAATGATGATGACTCTGTTTCTTTGGATGGAAGCATGAACTTAGGGGGAGATGAAGGCCCAAGTTCTGTTTCAGATTTACCTGAATGGGCATGGACAAAGGAATCTACACCAAGATAATTTGGTGTATCTTTGGTTAAGCAAGTGATGGCTATTCAAAAAGCCCTTCAGGAAACTTTAGATGCTGGTACCAAGGCTATTCTTCAAGCTCATCTAGACTCTCTACATCTCATGAAGATCCAGCAGTTAAGACAGAATCTGAGTGTGGATGAACTAAAAGGGGATATAGCTGACTTGAAGACCTACAATTCTGAGAAGCTGGATTCAGTAATGCCATATGGTACCATGCAAGATCTATTACTAAGATAGAGGAGAGAATCAGATTCTGAAAAGAAGTTGGCCAAGCTGGAAGGCAGAGTTCAGGTTATTGAGAATTCAGTGGCTATCCTTCTTCAAAATCAACAGACTCAGACAAATCTTCTCATGCAACTAGCTAAAGCATAAGGCCTAACTCCTCAACTTGATGATAACAAAAAGGGGGAGAGAGAATCAAGTAAGGGGGAGAAAGGACCAAGTGAGGGGGAGACACTTCAAGTTCAAATCAGCAAAGTAATTGTACCTTCAATTACTGTCTCCAAGCCACCAGTTGCAGATGGTATAGATCTAATTCAAGCAGCAGTAGCAAATTTGAAAGTTGCTGAGAAAGGAAAGTTGAGTTTGATCAACTGGAATAAGATTGATGAGGAGATACAGAAAAAGTTTGAACTTGTCAAGGAGCCAGTTAAGTCAGCCATCCATCACTCTCAAGTCAAGCCAATCAGTGTGAATGAGATGAGCATGAATTATCTGGAAAGAGGGCAATCTTCCTGCATCAATTTCCTAAGGAACCCACACCAGCTACAACTCAAGCATCAAAACCCTCTGTGGTATTTGAAGACATAAGGGTGGTGGATCCCTACAGGAATATACATGGTGAACCTATTGTGCCAAAGGATGAGCCAATAGAGTGGGATAACATACCAATTCCTGACTTCAGCTTACCAATCTTTAGCAAGCCAAAAAGGACAAAGTCAAGGGCAGTCAAGAAAGTGAAGCTGTCACCTCTCAAATACAAATCAGTAGTTAAAGCTCAACCCAAAGTCAACAGGGGAGACTACTTGTACTTGTGTGACATCAAAGAATTTTCAGATCTAAATCTTTATCTGGATGAACTGGATGAAGTGAGGAGAATTGATGCATACAGGAACCTACCTGAAAGGTTAGTGTTCAAGTACAAAGGAGGAAGGGAGATTCAGTGGCCACTTCACAGGATTCTTCAAGAGAGCCAAGTTGTAATGATTAAAGTTTATTCATCCTTCAAGAAGAACTTTGGGTTCAATGTTACTGCAAGAAGACTAGTATTGAAGAAGATTGAAGAACTAAGGAGTGTTAGAGCTAAAGATGCACTCCCAAAAACTCTAGTCATCCCATACACAGGGAGAAGAGTGCATCTAAGGACTTACTGGCTGATGGAGTTCATGGATGACAAGGGTGTGAGAAGATTCTTCAGATTAGAAGACCAATTGAGTATCTCTAGTAATGAGACTCTCTTGGAAATGCAAGAAAAGCTAGATCTCTCAGAATCTGATGAACTGGAATTCCACATGCAGCTCCAAAATCAGATTGAGGAAAATAACAGAAAGCTTGGAAGAAGATCCAGACCTTCAAGGAACTAGAAAAATCTGCTCAGGCTAGAGGAGCATCTTGAAATGACTGTGAGCCAAACCTTGTACACTTTGATTATTTGAAGCACTTTCAGTATTATCTACTTATCTTTAAAGCTGTATGTTTAGGATGTTTTGTTATCATCAAGTACCTCTTAATTTATGGCTACAATTCCAGTAGACATAAATTGGGGGAGATTGTTGTGCATATGTTATGTACTTGATGATTTCATAAACAAAACATCTAAGTGGATTTTACTTAGTGAAATAATGTAGCACTCGACGGATAAGAATTATAGTCTCGACGGATAACTCATTATAGTCCCGACGGATGTTAACTTATTATCCATCGAGTGAGTAGCTTATGTAATAATAAGTCTGTAGCACAGTTACGTATGCACCTTTGTATAGAATCTGTAGTGGCATATAAGTCATGTTGACTTTAACTAGATATGCAGAATAGGTTGATTAATTGTACATAAATGATGTCTTGTAATTCTGTATAAGTGAAGTGAAGTCATATGCTTGATTGCTACCCGACGGATAACTTACAAAGCAACCGACGGATGATCAACAACCCGACGGATGATCAACAACCCGACGGATGATCATGTACTCAACTAATAAAGAATTTAAACAGCAGTTGAACAGTAAAAGCTGAGCACAGCCATGGAGATGTGTACAAATCTACTGTGGAAGCCCATTAACCGGGTAATAGAGGACGAAAAGCAACAAAGCTTAAGACTGATAGTTTTTATATTTGTTCAGTCTTTTTGACTTTGTAATCTTGGTGATATATATAAACCAAGAATGTAGCAAATAGAAAAAGAGAACTGAGATACACAAAAACAGAGAAATCTTTGTAAGCAGAATTATTAGCATTTCCCTGTATTCTCAGTAGTTCAATTTGTAAGCAGCTGTGAGCATTCTTGCACACAGAGTCCTCTCGATATATAATATATATCTCTGGTGGAATTGTTTAAATCCACCAGAAAGTTTTTAAAGACTCTTGTTTTTAATTACTCGTGTTTTGATTCAATTAAGTTTCTATTCCGCATTGTGCTAATCAAAACATTATATCTATATTCGAGTTGAACATTCTTATTTTCGAGAAAAAGGTTCAAGAATTCCATTCAACCCCCCTTCTGTAATTCTTGCTATATATTTAAGGAACTAACAGCTCCCATGAGCTTTATCCTCTCCAGGTCTAGGGTGGCAACCACATCAGTAAAATCTTTGGGAATCACACCATGGTAGGACCAATCTTAAGCATGCTTCATGGATCCAACCACGGTATCCCCTCGGCGGAATCCCCAAAGAGGCTGGAAGGTGCCTGTAGCAGCAGCAGGAGCAGCAGCAGTAATAGGAGCACTGTGACCCTCAGCTCCCTCAGAAGGAACCTCCACCATAGGCTCCTTGTGCTTTCGTAAGAAGATAGGCTCCGTGGCCTTTCCTCGAGTGTCTAGGCCCGCAAGACGAGCCTTCTTCATTCTAGCAGTTTCCTCAACAAGGGGCACGTTATCCTCGTTGATCTCCTTAGCAGCTGCAAAACAAGATAAAAAACAAAATAAGTGGTGTCAATAATGCATGAAGTGAAATAAAATTGAGGAGGGAAGAAAAATACCCTGTTGAGAAATAGAGGATAGTCCCACATGGATGAGGGAGAACTCCTCTAAGAGAGTCCAGCTGGTAGTAGTGTCGTCATCCCGAGTAAGCTCATTATAAATAATAGTTTCCTCGGGGCTTAAGTGAATGGATTTGAGGCTACCATCACTAACCTTCCCGAAGGAAGATCTGAAGAGTGTGCCCCAGTCACCATTCTCCCACCGTAACCCGACGAAACTATTCCTCTAATTTTGGTTATTATCGGGAATGGAGGCGCTGTTAAAGATATGTTTACACTTGGGCCTTTGTTTGACATAGACCCAACCACAATTACCAGAAGAACTGTTATAACATTGAAAAACTTTCCTAAAAACAGATACGGATAGGGGAAAACCTTCCCTAAAGCAGCAAACCATAAAACATAAAATGTTCCTCCAAGCGTTTGGAGGGAGCTGACATGGATTGATTTGTAAATCAGCTAGAAGATGAGGAATGAAGGGATGAAAAGGAAACCTAAGCCCAGCATCGAAGGCATCTGTATAAATAAAAAGAGTGTCGGGTTTCCAGTGGCAAGTACGGTTGCCATCAGAAACTGGAACTAATCTAAGAGGAGGAAGAACGTTATAACGTGTATTTAACTTATCATAATCTATGTTGTGCCAAGTATTGCAATAATTAAAAGAATCAAGATGTGCAGTGGAGGGATATTCATCCCCCCTAGTATTAATCATATCGATCAGAGACATGTAAGAAGAGCGTATTTCGATATCCTTACCTCGTTTTGAAGCCGAGGCTATCTTGGCCGCTCTTTCGGAATTCTTATCAGCCATTGATGAAGCTTGAAAGGACCTGGAAACCTTGGAAGGAAGGGAAGCTGGAAAACTAAGGAAGAAGGGTGTAGAGAGTTGGGAGCATAGAAGAGATTGAAGAATGAAATGAGAAGTGTGAAATCACACCCCCCACACCTCACTCTTATATAGCCCTCGGTAGGGCAAATTGGGCCTAAAAAAGCCCATTTGGGCCCAAAAATGGAAGAATCTGGAATGTTCCAGAAAATTTTAGAAAAATTTTAGAAAATTATAGCAAAATCTGGAATAGTCTAGAAATTCCAGAATATTATGGAAATTGGGCTTAAGGATTAAGGCCCAACTCAAGTTTAAATGGGCCTTGAATATTAAAGCCTGTAAAAAACCCCATGATAAAAAAATATAGAAAAAGGGATCAGCAAATCAAGTCCAGAAACGGCCCAGTAAAGGAATCCAGGCCCAAATCAGGAGCCCAAAGGAATCCATGCCCAAATGAAGAGCCCAAAGGGATTCAGGCCCAAATCAGGAGCCCAAAGGAATCCAGGCCCAAATGAAGAGCCCAAAGGAATCCAGCCCAAAATTAGGGCCCAAATCAAATATATGGAGTTACAAAAAAAGATATATTCCAAATTTTTGACCCAATTCGATCAGAATTCATATCATATTCCTAATCGAATGAGCTGAGGTCAAAATCCTGTCGATTAGGGCTGAATAAAAGGCTTAACTCGACCAGAATTAAGACCCATTCGACCAGGAACTGTAAAGAAATCCTGATCGAAATTCCTGAGGTCGAAATCCTGTTGATTAGGGTTGAATAAAATGCTTAATTCGACCAGAATCAAATGGTATTCGACCAAAAATGACATATAAATCCTGATCGAAAGGCGTGAGGTCGAAATAATGTCGACCAGGGCTTAAAAGGATGGCTAAATCGGTCAAGATGAGGGATTCTGACCGAAAACCCTAGTCGAAAATTTCCTGCTCGAAAATTAAAAAATATATATATATATGTATATATATATACAAGTTAAAAATCCTAGCCGAAATTCGACCAGGAATTGAAATCGAATGAACCCTCCTCGAAATCCTGTCGACCAGGGCATACTGATGGATAATTCGACCAGGACCTGGTCGAACAGGATTCCTGGTCGAACCAGGTATAAAAAAAAGAAAAAAAAAGAAGAAAAAAATGTTTTATGAAAAAAAAAGAATTTTATATTCTGAATATTTCCAGAAAATTAAGGAAATTCCTTAAGATATTTTCTGAAAATATTAATATTTTTCAGAAAATTAGGAATAAATCCAGAAAATTAAAGGAAAAATTATTGGAAATTAAGGAAAAATCTCAGAATTAAGGGAAAAATTCTTGGAAATTAAGGAAGAATCCCAGAATAAAGGGAAAAATTCCTGGATATTAAGGAAAATTCCTGGAAATTAAGGGAAAAATTCCTGGAAATTAAGATAAATTCTAAATAGAAAGGGATGAAAGTAAATCATTGTAAATTTGTAGGTCGCTCCACACTTTACGCAAAAACGATACCTTGTAAGGGAACGAATGAACTTAACCTCTGCGAAACCTAGTCACTGTTTCCCAAAAATTGGGGGGCAAATGATAGGGAATAAATAAATCCTGATTACGTAGTTAATGTTGTATTAATTACACATGATTTGGGCTGCAAGGCTCAATAAGAAGATGTATGATATTCAGACCAAAAAGTTTAACACATTGATCATGCCTGATGGACCAGATCAGGCCTGATGGAACAAAGAAGGCCCAAAACCCTGATTATTAGTTAATTTCGTAATTAATTAATAAGGAAAAAAATCAGCTATTGAGAAGAGTCCCAATAAGAACATAAATCCTTGTAGATTGGCCTCCAAGGAACCTCATGGGATAAGGAATCAGCTTCCTACTTCCGAGGACTTCAAAGTCCATTATAATTCAGAGACTTGACCACCAAGTCTCCTATACCAAGTCCAATTCAAGGACCACCAACATCTATATAAGGGATCTTACCCCACAAATCAGAACTACATTTTTTGACTTGATCCTTGGCAATCAGCAAGGTACGTAGGCATCTTGTTGAGGGAAATTGAGTCACGAAACACAAGAGCAGTCAAATCGAGCCTCGAAGCTCACATTCCTTAGTAATAAATACAGGAATTATATATCTTAGTTTTTAATCCATAACAATTTTTATTTAAAAATAAATCCAAATTATTTAGTTAATTAATTTTAGTTGATAATTAATCATTTAATTAGTCAATTAATTTAAATATTAATTAATATAATTAGTTATTAATTAATTTTAATTGATTATTTAATTAGATTTAATTATTTATTTTAATTTAAAAACCCCGAAAAATAGTTTCGAGCTTTAAAATATTATTTTAAAATTATATTCAATGCTCGATAATAATTATTAAATTATTTTAAAATATGATTCTGGTGTTTGAGCTCTATTATTTAATTATAAAAAAAATCGGAGACCTGTTTTAATTCTGTAAAATGTTTAAAAATTCATAATAAATCAACCGTCCGTCCGTTTAATATGAAACGAACGCCTCTAAACTCAGAAAAATATTCTACTTTCATTAAAAATACTTTTGAGACCCAAATTCTTTTGTTTCGAAAGGTCGCTTATTTTACAAGTCATTATGAGTCTATTATTGATCGATAAATCATATTTTTGGCTCGATTTCAGTTTTAAACATATCGAGTCGAACCTTTTGACGAATCGAGTCATATATGATATGAATTATGTGATACATGAGTTATGTGTTTACGTGCTATGTGAATTACATGCATATGTGAGTCAAGAGTCTTGTATTTGACTATTTTCTTTATGCATGGGCTATCGTATGGGTAGACGATTGGGTTTTGACGCACAGTTCGTCGAGTAATTATCGTTTAGACGATTAAAGTTGTATCTTTTAATTATAGATGCGGATCATTTGAGTTGATCAGGACAAGATGTTGGATAAAGAGTAAGATGGAATGGTATTGGGTATCTGGCTTCTAGCAATCGCAGGAGCAGCATATCAGTAAAGTGTTGAAAAGATAGATGGTGATGTTTTGAGATAAAATATCAGAATATATGTGTTTTTGCGAGTGTGACTAACTGCTAAAAATCCAAAGGCAGGTATCCCTATCATCACTTATTGTTCGAGTGATATTTATTTTAAATCCTATTATGCAAGTATTGCTTTCCCTATTCTCAGTTCTGAATAGATAAATGTTTTATGTATCCCTGAAATAAATGATTCCGTTTATACAAGTACTTATCTGCTATTCTATATTCAGAATAGTCAAGTGTTTTACTTATCCAACTATCGGATTTATAAATATTTTGGATTTGAGAAAGATGACGTTATTTTGGTTTTTCTGCCCAAGTAAATGGGAGAATAAAAGTTTATAAGGGTGTCGAGTATTATGACCCCTTTTAATAAAATGTTTTAAGATTGGATGGTTGCGTAAGAGGCCGTGGCGGCGGTCCAACAGAGATTTAGATATTATAAAGGATATAATACTATTAGGCCGATATGTGCTTTGGGTGCCCCATTTGTTTAGTTGGATCTGCTTCGGCATACCGGTGTTGCTCCGCGGCTGATCACCGTCGGCAACACACCGTCGTTCGAGGATTCCAATATAAATTATTATATTGTTTTTGATAATCTTATAAGGAATTATTTATCAACTGTTTTGGTTTTGAATAAAGGTGGAATACAGTTTTAATTCGGTTGCTGATTGATATTGATATTTAAGTTGTTGTTAAATATCAAAGGTGGTATTAATGCGGATAATCGATGTTGACTTCCCTATTTTAGCACAGGTAGCTTGTGAGCATCAAAGTTCGTATTGATATCTAATTTAACATCAAAATGAATATTAATATCAAGAGTTGAGTTTTGAATGAGTTTATGATCCACTCCATAATCATTGCTTGTTGATATTGTTGTTTACGATATTTCCATAAACACTGTTTTACGAGTTTTATTCTTGTCAAGATTCAAAGTATTGCTGAAGCATTTCGCTCGAAAATATCAAAACGATTTTGAATACAATTAAGGAATCAATTCTGGGGTTCCTCAACTAAAATTTTATGATTCAGCAATTATGATTTTAAATGATCTGCGCTATTGCAGATGTTGATTTTATATCAAAATGACCCTATATTCACTATAATGAACTTGCTGAGCATTTCTTTCGCTCATACTTGCCTGTTTTCAAAATTTAACCTCCAGTGAGGATTAGCTTGCATTATTTAGCTACGTAATTCAAGGAAGCAAAGAAGAAGCTTTTGGAAGGTGGTTGGTTCAGGATTTGCTAACTAGTGTAAGTTTTATTATGTAAAGTTATTTATATTATATTATATTATAGTTGTGTATTTTATAGTTGGGTCTAACATACTTCTTTTCGAATTTATACTAGCGGGTTAAGTTTTGAGATTGAGATTTGTTAAAAAGAGTTATTAAAAAAAAATAGAAAATTTATTTGTGGAATTTGGATATCTTGTTTCTAGAACTGTAACCCTAAAAGATCTTGGAGTAGTTTGGGGTCATAAATAATAATTATCTTCCGCTGACATTTATTTATTGATTTAACAGGTTAATTTGGATTGAAGTTTTATAGTGACGACCAAATCCTCTGACCCCGGATTTGGGGGCGTTACAACAGGGAGCCGAGTTGAACTATTCCATCTCATAGAAAGTTTACACGCGCCATCATAACAGCCTCCATGAAGCTACGAGCATACTTTCAGGAACATAAGATAGAAGTCCTGACGGACCAACCATTCAGAAGCATCTTTCACAGCCCAAAAGCAAGTAGGAGGCTTATCAACTAGGCAATTGAGTTGGGTGAATTTGATATCAAGTATAAGCCTCAGACATCCATCAAGGCTCAAGCATTAGCAGACTTTCTGGTTCAATACACCATTAACGACTAAGAAGTCGGGGGCAGACGATAGTAACCCCAAAAGAAGGAGAGAAGGATAAAGATGAAGATTTGACTCTAAAGGATTATTGAGTTCTCAATTTTTATGGAGCGTCCAAAACAAAATCTAGTGGTGCAGGTGTTAGGCACAAAGCATGCGCTAAATAATTCACACAAGTATATGCATTCGCAAGTAATATAGAATGATTTCTAGTTCGTTCCCACAGAGACTCTGATTAATTATATTTAATTAACACTTACTCACCAATGTATGATTATTTTTTCAATGTCAAGACTATAAAAATTAAGATTGGTTAACTAATAATTACTACGAGAATTGAACACTTAAATTAACAATACTAAACACACATGAGATCCTAACTTCATTACTACTTCATTAAATAGTTATTGTTATTACTCTTAGCATGTAATGGTGATGATATTAATCGAACAACACGTAACTGATAAATGCCAACTTTTGTTGTACGAATACCATTATACCAAACATCCACAATTAAGATAGAAGTTGAATAGGCATCAATTATGTAGAGACCCTATATGTCTACAGAATTTGACAATATAACGATTTAAGCGCAAGTTATTCATGATGATTACACAGGGCAAGTAAAATGATTTAACCTTCTTTGGGAGTCAGCTTCCTCTTTTGCATAGAACTTGCGAACAACACTCATTGGTACAGCCTTAGGTGACTCGCAGAACGAAATCCATCCCTTCTCAGCAATCATCGGCAGAAACTCACCATCCCTCCCTGATAGAAAGAACCCCCTCTCCTTCATAATCGGCTTAGTCAGAAGCTTGGCGTACTCTTCTTTAGCAGCCCTATCCAACAATCGGGGCCTCGCATCAGTATTCCTCGAAGAATCAGTAGCAGTCGGATTGGTGCTGCTGCTACCCACAGTTCGTGATCTCTTTGGGGCCATGAAAACTGAGAATAAGAGTTGGAGAGATTTTATAGAGTTGAAAGTGTGTGGGATGTGTATGTAGAGGTTGTATGTATTTAGAGGGCAAAATTAGGGTTAGAATTTGATTAGGAGTGGGGATTGTGGCTAAGTACGGGGAGAATTCGTGGGTTAATGGGTGATATGGTTTCTGTATATTTTGTTTTTGTTTTGTTTGTTTTTTATAGGATAAAAAATGATTTTTCAAAAATCAGGGTCACACGCGGCCGCCTGGCACCAGCAGGTGGGCGCCTGCTAATACGCGGCCGCCTGATCCTAGCAGGCGGGCGCCTGCAAGGCTTCTAGAAAAAAAAATTTGCCAACTTTTTTTTAGAGTTTTTTGGGTTTTTGGAAAAAGCAATAAATTCTAAAGTGTCATATGGTCTCATATCTTGGGTTGCCTCCTAAGAAGGGCTTCTTTTATGTCATTAGCTTGACGTAGAGTAATGCAATCAAGTTGACAATAAAATGGCACTAACCACTTCATGATTTGCCATATCCTCATAATAGTGCTTCAATCTCTGACCATTTACTTTGAATGCTTGGCCCGGATCGTTCTCAAAAATCTCCACCGCTCCATGTGAAAACACAGTTTTGACGATAAATGGTCCAGACCACCTTGATTTCAACTTTCCAGGAAAAAGTCGGAGATGTGAATTGAATAAAAGAACTTGTTGCCCCGGCATGAATGACTTAGGCGATAGCTTCCTGTCATGCTTCCTTTTTACCTTTTCCTTGTATATTTTGTTGTTCCGTACGCTTGAAGTCGAAATTTATCAAGTTCATTTAACTGAAGCATTCGCTTCTTCCCAGCTGCATCTAGATCAAGGTTTAACTTCTTCAATACCCAATAAGCCTTATGCTCAAGCTCTGCAGGTAAATGACATCCCTTACCATAGACAAGTTGAAACGGGGACATCCCAAGTGGAGTCTTGTATGATGTTCTATAAGCCCAAACAACTTCATCGAGCTTCAAAGACCAATCTTTCCTTGACGGAAAAATGACCTTCTCTAGAATGTGCTTGATCTCTCTATTAGACACTTCAGCTTGACCATTAGTTTGCGGATGATAGGAAATAGCAATGAAATGATTCACATTTTAGCGTTGCATCATAGAAGTGAACTTACGATTGCAGAAATGCGACCCTTCGTCACCTATGATAACTCGTGGCGTTCCAAACCTTGTGAATATCTGCTTATGAAGAAAACTCAACACTACCTTTGCATCATTAGGCGGTAGAGCTTTGACTTCTACTCATTTCGACACATAATCGACTGCCAGCAAGATGTACTGATTATTGCAGGATGAGATAAGGATGAGATAAATGGTCCCATAAAATCGATTCCCCAAACATTAAAGACCTCAACTTCAAGCATCACGTTTAAAGGCATCTCATCCTTTCTGGTAAGATTCCCAACTCTTTGGCAACGATCACACCTTAAAATGAACTGATGTGCATCCTTAAACAACATAGGCCAGAAAAAACCTGCTTGAAGAATACGAGCTGCTGTCTTTTCACCACCATAATGTCCACCATAAGCTGTGCAATGATAGTCTCATAATATCCCCTCCGTCTCACAGAATGGGATACATCTCCTGATGATCTGGTCAGCTCCTTGTCTAAACAAATATGGTTCATCCCACGTGTACCACTTCACCTCATACAGAAACTTCTTCTTTTGAGCGGCATTCATATTAGGAGGCATTATATTGCTAACAAGATAGTTCACAATGTCTGCGAACCATGGCTCTTCCTCTTGAATTATGAATAACTACTCATCCGGAAAAGATTCGTTGATCAATGTCTTATCATGTGAAGTAGAATCGGGATTCTCCAATCTAGAGAGATGGTCAGCTACTTGATTTTTAATACCTTTTCGATCCTTGATCTCTAACTCGAATTCTTGTAGTAAGAGAACCCAACGAATAAGTCTAGGCTTCGAATCCTTCTTTGAGACCAGATAGCGGATGGCAGCATGATCAGTGAACACCGTCACCTTTGTCCCAAATAGATAAGATCGAAATTTTTCGAAACCAAAAACTATAGCCAAGAGCTCCTTCTAAGTAGTGGTGTAGTTCAGTTGGGCTCCATTTAGCATCTTACTAGCACAGTCCACATGAAAGATATTGGTCTTTCGCTGCCCAAGAATTGCTCCCATTGCATAATCACTTGCATCACACATCATCTCAAAAGGTTCTCTCCAATCCGGTGCTGTAATAACTGGTGCGGTGATTAAACTCTTCTTGAGAGTCTCGAATGCTGCCAAACATTCTTCATCAAATTTGAAAGGCACATCTTTTTCGAGCAAGTAGCACAACTGATTAGATATCGTAGAGAAGTCCTTGATGAAACGCCGATAAAAACCCGCATGACCAAAAAAGCTACGGATTCCTTTCACAGAAATAGGTGGTGGAAGATTTTCAATAACGCCCACCTTGGCTTTATCCACCTCAAGACCTTTACTGGAGACCTTATTCCCAAGAATGATGCCTTGTTGCACCATGAAGTGACATTTTTCCCAATTGAGCACTAGATTGGTTTCAACACACCTTTTGAGTACCAAACGGAGATTATTCAAGAATTCATCATACGCATGTCCAAAGACAGAGAAGTCGTCCATGAACACTTCGACATTATTTCCAATCATATCAGAGAAAATGGCCATCATGCATCTCTGAAAAGTGGCAGGTGCACCACATAAGCCAAAAGAAACTCTTTAAAAAGAAAATGTGCCAAATGGACAAGTGAAAGTAGTCTTCTCTTAATCTTCTGGTGCAATGCAAATCTGATTGTAGCCCGAATATCCATCCAGAAGACAATAATACTTTTGACCAGCCAACCTGTCAAGCATCTGATCAATAAATGAAATAGGGAAGTGATCCTTCCTCATGGCTTTATCCAACTTCCTGTAGTCCATACATACCCTCCATCATGTGACTGTTCGAGTGGGGATAAGCTCGTTCTTCTCATTTGCTACGACAGTAATATCTCTTTTCTTAGGTACACATTGCACGGGGCTCACCCAAGAACTGTCAGAAATAGGATATATAATTCCTGCATCCAGCCACTTTAGAATTTCTTTCTTCGCCACTTCTTTCATGATAGGATTAAGCCTTCGCTGTTGCTCAACAGTCTGCAAAATTTTATGCATGCAGTACGAAGGGCTGATCCCTTTTATATCTGCTATAGTCCATCTGATGGCCGATTTGAATTCTCTCAAAATCCTCAAGAGCTTGTCCTTATCAGTACCTGAGAGGTCAGATGCAATAATAATAGGAAAAATAGATGCATCACCTAAAAAAACATACATCAACTGTTCAGGAAATGGTTTAAGCTCTAAAGTAGGTGCTTCCTCAATAGATGGTTTGAGCTTTCCCTCAACATTCTTGAGATCAGTATTTCCCAGAGATTCAAATGGCATGTCTAGCTTTCATTTCCAAGGAGAAGCATTTAGATATTGTAGATGCTCATTGCCTTCATCATCTTCACTGTCAAAATCCCCCAATAAGGCTTTTTCTAAGGCATCAGACCTTAGCACATGATCAAGTTCTGAAATAACTGCATAATCGACCTCATCTTTCATAGGGAATTTCATCGCATTGAACACATTAAATGTCACATCATGATCTTGCACCCTTATACTGAGTTCACCTTTTTGCACATCTATCAAGGTACGGCCTGTAGCTAAGAAAGATCTTTCCAAGATTATAGGAATCTTCTTATCTTCCTCGAAATCTAGAATGACAAAATCTGCAGGGAATATGAGCTTGTCCACCTTTACTATCACGTCCTCCACAATGCCTCGTGGGTATGTAATCGAATGATCGGACAATTGTAGAGACATGTAGGTGGACTTTGAATCAGGAAATTCAGCTTTTTGAAGATAGACAACGGCATCAGATTGATGCTTGCTCCCAAATCACAAAGGCACTTGTCAAATGACAACTCGCCAATGGTGCAAGGAATGGTAAAGCTACTTGGATCCTTAAGCTTTGGAGGTAACTTTTGTTGCAGCATGGCACTGCACTCTTCCGTCAAAGCAACGGTATCAAGATCATCCAGTTTCACCTTCCTCGAAAGAATACCTTTCATGAATTTCACATAACTAGGCATTTGTTCAAGAGCCTCAGCGAAAGGTATGTTGATGTAAAGTTTCTTGAAGTATGTTGATGTAAAGTTTCTTGAAGACTTCCAGAAACTTACCAAATTGCTTGTCCAACTTTTGTTTTTACAATCGCTTAGGAAAAGGTGGTGGAGGATAGAGCTGTTTCTCCCCTGTATTACCCTCAGGCAGAGTGTGTTCAACAATAATCTTCCTTCGTTCCCCCTCTTTCTCCTTTTGCATTCCGTCGTCATCTACATCTTCAACTTCTACATCTTTTGCTTTTTCAGCATCAACAACTTTTCCAGACCTTAAGGTGACAACTTTGACTTGCTCTTTAGCTTCCTTCCTGCCTGGATCTTCAGTATCGTTGGGAAGTGTGTCGGGTTGACGATTGAACAAGGCATTGGCTATTTGTCCAATTTGATTTTCCAAGGTCTTGATAGAATAGCCTGACTTTTGCATTACAGCTTTAACTCCTCAAAATTAGCACTAGAAGGGGGAGCAACACCTCCTTGTTGAGGATATGATTGCCTTTGCGCAAATTACTGAGGTTGCTGGAATCCAGGTGGATTAAACTGTTTACTTGTAGCTTGCTGATATGGTTGCTAAACAACATTCTGATTATTGCTCCAGCTGAAATTGAGATAATTTCTGTTATTGGGATGATAAGTAGCGGGCATAGGCTGCTGCGGTCTCTGAAAATTGTTCACATACTGAACAGATTCATTAACAAGAGAACACTGATCCGTAGCATGCGAGCCTGCACAAAGCTCACAGACACTAGCTATTTAATTTACTCCATAGTTGGCTAAAGAATTGACCTTCATAGACAGCGCCTAGAGCTGCGCTACAATAGCTATAGCTGCATCAACTTCCAGAATACCTGCTACCTTCTCAGGCATCATCCTTTGAGTTGGGTTTTGATACTCATTTGCAGCCATAGTTTCAATGAGATTATAGGCCTCAGTATAGCTTTTGACCCACAAGGCGCCTCCAGAAGCTGCATCGAGCATGCCGAGATTGGGCCCCCAAACCATTTTAGAAACCAGTGATCACCATCCAGTCAGGCATACCATGATGTGGACACTTTCTCCACATCTCCTTGTAGCGCTCCCAAGCTTTGCATATAGATTCTCCTGGTTGCTGCGCAAACTGAGTAAGAGCACTCCTCATAGCTACAATTTTGGCCATTGGATAGAACTTCACCAGAAAATTTTGCACAAGATCTTCCCAAGTAGTGATGGACCCAGCTGGTAGTGAATGTAACCAGTCATTAGCTTTATCCCTCAGAGAGAATGGGAAAAACCTCATCTTGATAGCCTCATCAGTGACACCATTATATTTGAAAGTACTACAGATCTCGATAAAATTCCTGATATGCATGTTGGGATCTTCAGTCACAGCACCTCCGAAAGAAACAGAATTCTGCACCATCTGAATAGTGCCCGGCTTGATTTCAAAAGTATTGGCCTGAATAGCCGGATGAATGATGCTTGACTGAATTTCATCAATTTTAGGCCGAGAAAAGTCCATAAGCGCTGGATCAGCTTGAACTAGACGATCACCCATTGTTTCAGGTTCTTTCTTTTCACTATCTTTATCCGAATCTTTAAAAACTATGTTCTCCGAAAAGTCAAGAGTTGTATCTGTCTCCTCGGCTTTATCCAGATTTCTCTTGCGAGTGCGAGAACGTGTTTGCATAAACGCTCGCTAGAGTACCTGAAACACAACCGGAAGTAGTAAGTAACAAGTCTTAATCAATGAATCTCAATGACCACTTATGGCAAGTACATAAACCAAACAAATTAACACCGAGTCCCCGGCAGCGGCGCCAAAAACTTGTTAGGCACAAAGCATGCGCTAAATAATTCACGCAAGTATACGCGTTCGCAAGTAATATAGAATGATTTCTAGTTCATTCCCACAGAGACTCTGATTAATTATATTTAATTAACACTTACTCACCAATGTATGATTATTCTTCAATGTCAAGACAATAACAATTAAGATTGGTTAACTAATAATTAATAAGAGAATTAAACACTTAAATTAACAATACTAAACACACATGAGATCCTAACTTCATTACTACTCCATTCAATAGTTATTTTTATTACCCTTAGCATGTAATGGTGATGATATTAATCGAACAACACGTAACTGATAAATGCCAACTTTCGTTGTACGAATACCATTCTACAAAGCATTCACAATTAAGATAGAAGTTGAATAGGCATCAATTATGTTGAGACCCTATATGTCTACAGAATTTGACAACATAACGATTTAAGCGCAAGTTATTCATGATGATTACACAGGGCAAGTAAAACCGTTAGAGTTACCCACTAATCATGCATACAATACATGAACCTATGCTAGCATGGCAAGTTCTAAATCTCAAGATTCACTATCGCTTCACAAGAGATTACCAAGCTTTCTTACATGTTCACGATGCATATAAGATGAATAAGCATAACCTATGCTAGATATCATACAATCAGCACATACCAAGGAATTAAACAATTAACTAAAGAGATCCATAGTAAATCTGCTAGGATCCCATGATCATGATTTGCCCATAATAGAACTCATCGTCACCTTGGGTTCATATGAAAGCATGATAATAACACAATGATATAAAGATTAAAAATACTTATTAAATAATGAAGTACGTCACAAGAGTATTAAGGTTCAAAGCATTAAGAAAACTAGCATCCACTGTTACAACGAATTAAAAGAATCACAAGATAAATATATGCTTCCTCTTCTTCGTTGTTGTGTGCTAAAACGGTCTTATCAATCTTCTTTCCTTCGCTCTTGATTATCCCCTCAATGAAGAAAACGTCTTCCCATAAGGTTTATATAATAGCCCAAGAGAACCAGCGCTAACAGAAGCCCAATTGGACTCAAATTAATAAAATCCAGAATCTGAAATTCCGCACACAGGCGGTCGCCTGCATCCTCCACGCGGGAACCTGCTAGTAGGCGGTCTACTGCTACTAGCACGCGGGCGCCTGCAACCCTTCTGGAAAATTCCTTGAATTGCTTCTGTTTTTGCTGATTTCTTCGCTCATCACCTCTAGACTGATTCCAAGCACTTCCTTAAGCTTTATTCGATGAAAACCACCTATCAAAGCAAGTTATACCCTGAAATATAAAAACACTAGAAAATGCGTCAAATACACAAAATACTCGAGTTTAAGACACCAATTCAAGCCTTTATAAGACGCTCTAAGCGGTATAAAATGCCACTTATCAGCAGGCCTGGTCTTGTAAAGCCCTGAAGGGTTTATGATCGAGTATTGTTGTGCAAGACATGCCTGTATTATAAAAAGACTAAGTCACATTAACAACCCTAAGATTTAGTTGTATGATAGTCTAAATATGTATTTTGTATTGTATTACTTGAGTCTGTAGTAATGTTAAAGATCAGACTAGAGTATTTTTCTATGAACAGTCTCAAGACTAAGAATAAATTCTGGAAGAAGATCAACAAGATAATGCCTAAGAGAAAAGGTGAAGAAGCTTGGAGTTGAATAAATCTGTTTTAGGAAAAATGTTCTAAGTTAAGATTTCTATAAGTCACAGATCAAGTCATATAGAGAAGTCATTCGAGAACTCCAGAATCACTTATCGAGAAGTCCAAAATGTTTTATAGGGAAGTCTCAGAGATATCAACAAGTCAAATTATCATTAGAGATCTAAGAGATATCTACAAGTCAAAATATATATAGAGAACTTTGAGATATCGACAAGTCATTTCTGCATATGGAGAACTCAGAGATATCGACAAGTCAAAATGAAGATATGAAGATTGGAGATATCGACAAGTAAATTTCTCATTAGAGATCTCAGAGATATCGACAAGTCAAAATGCATATAGAGATCTAAGATATATCGATAAGTCATTTCTACATGCAGAGTTTTGGAGACCTCGACAAGCCAAGTTCACTTATAGTGAACTCAGAGATCTCGACAAGTCAAAGACACTTATAGAGAACTAAGATATAACGACTCGTGTATTTTTGTATTATTTAAATGTGTAATTATGGAAATTATTAAATAAATAAAATATGTGTATTGGTTTTGACCACTATGTGTTGTTTGATTATTATTTATGTGTGATTTATGAGGCATAGGGTCGTTCGTGTAATTAATTACGGACTTGTATTGAATTGTTTTCACTTTTAAAAGTGGATTTAATACAAGTTTATTTGTGTAAATATGTGGATTGTCTCTAAAATTGTTTTTATGACTTTATAATCTCAATATTTATTTTTGGGATTTTATAAAATTCAGAAATCAATATTTCATTAATTATTTAGCCCTGTACGATTCTCTGATTGCATTTATTTGTAAAATCTGTATTTAATTCCCAAATTCTTCAAAAATTATGAAACTCATATTTATTGAAGTTGGGAATATTCCGGGAATTTTAAAATTATTTTGGAAATTTTTGGGATTAATTTCACCCGCGCGTCGATTCGTTTAATTGATAAAAATGGTTATAAATTGCGTTTCAAAAACTATTTAAAAATTACGAAATTTATGTTTTTATAAACTTCGGGATATTTGTAATATTTTAAGACTAATTTGGTAGGTTTCGGGTTAATTTTTATTTGTAGGGTTGTTCATTATTTTTGTAGAGCACGAACCAAATTTGGGGCTACAGTAGAAAACAGGACACGTGTTAAAATTTTGTTAAATCATTAAAACGTGTCAGCTTCTTAGACTATCACCTGTGCAGATGTAAAAGAAAACAGATAGATAAAAAACAATTTATTTCCCCAGGCAGGCACGCGCGGGGCTTCAGGCCATCTCTTTCTGCTCTTTTTCTTCACGTTCTTTATACCTCCTCCTCTATTTTCTCCCTGTTTTGTTCAATTCCCTTGTTCTTCTTCTCCCTTGGTTGTTCACGGTAAGTTTGCCTCCGGGTTTCGCTTTCCATTCGCCTTGAACTCCGGCCATCGTCGTTGTTTTGGTTTTTATGTATATATGTGGTGCCGTTTAATTAATTGAGGTGTTAATTTGTGGTGCGTTTCTGCTTTTCTGCCGCCTCTCACCAGATTCCGGAGAGTTGATGGCGGTTCTGAGGGTGTGCACATGTGGCGTGTGTGCGCACCTGTATGTACAATAGTTCTGTAATTCCTGTGCTTTTGCTGTGTTGCTTAAATTTGGAACTCAGTTTATTCGAATACTTTGAAATGGTTCAAATTATTCCTTGTTATATTCATATACGATCCGAATGATTTTCTGTGATTTATTGAATTGTGCGAATGATTTAAAATCTGGATTTAAAAATTTAGGTGAAATTTTGATAGGAAACCCGAAAGGGTACTGTCGAAATTATGCCGCCGTCGGCAATGAACTCGTTGAGCCGACGAATTGTTGGCAATGATGATTCTTGAGCCAAATAACAATTTATAAATTTATTTTGTAATTTCTGAAATAAAAAGGTAATAGTTAAATAATACGTTTCGGGGTTATTTGGATTGTGAAGTTGGATTGTGTTATTCCTAGTGGACTAACAATGAGATTTACAGAAGGGGGGTTGAATGTAAATCTCAAAACTTTTTCAAGTTTTGAGCAGTTTATGAAAGTTGTGTGTTCAAGAAGAACAAGTGTGTGAATTGCTTTAAGCTAATACAGACAGATATATATTCAAGCACAAATGTAAAGAACACAACAGACCTTAAAAACTTTTCTGGTGGATTTGTTGTTCCACCAGAGATGGTATTTTAGAAAATCTGTGATTAAACAATGTTGATCACAGCTGCATCCTAGTACAAACTAGATGAATTTTCTCTCAATATTTTTCTAAACAGCTCTGGAAAATCTCTCTTCTAATTACTAGCTTCTACTTGGTTTATATATTACCAAGTGTACAAGTGAAGAACAATATAAAATACAGTAATAAAATAAGATCTTCACTTGCTTCTTTTCCTGTTCACTCCAGTACTTTGTTGACTATTGCATCTTTGTACTAAAGAAGAACGACTGCTTTTTCTGTTGTTCCTGAAATTCGGCTACCACATCTCAGTTGTCTCTATCAACCCATGTGCCTCTGTTTGTAAGTACAACTACCCCTTATCAACGTCTAATCATCAGAACATCCGTTGAAGCTTTCATCCGTTGATGCACTCATCCGTTGAAGGATGTTATCCGTTGAAGCTTTCATCCGTTGATGCACTCATCCGTTGAAGGATGTTATCCGTTGATGACTTTATCCGTTGAAGCTTTAGAGACATCCGTTGAAGCTTAGCTTCTCATCCGTTGAAGGTCTTTAAGTCATCCGTTGATACCACTTCACTTATACAAAATTACAAGGCATGAAGTATTTACAATTGGCCTTCCTATCTGCATATCATCTAGTAGTCAACATGACTCATAGTTTCTCTCAACTTCCAAGAATTACATTTTAAATACAGAGACTGAAATATGCTACAACACTAGACTTATTTCTAAGTAAAGCTACACCATCAACGGATAGCCAAAGTGGTCTTATCCGTTGAGGCTACAGACACTAAATTTCTACTTAAGTATTTTGTTAAACATATCATCAAACTAATGCACATACATTCCTAACAATCTCCCCCTATTTATGTCTATAAGAATTGTAGGCATAAATTCAGGGTTAACTTGATGATAACAAAACACTTAACAGATATATGAATTGAAACTAAGTAGAAATTTAAAAATGCTGCAAAAGTGTATGTACTAGGAGGTAATTGAAGATTTACAGTGTTTCCAAGGACACTCCTTTAGTCTGAGCAAATCATCTTTTTCTTCTTTGTTCCCTGGTTTTCTTTCCTAGCCTTTTGTCATTTTCCTCAATTTGGAGTTGGAGTTGTCTGAAGAATTCAGCTTCATCTTCAACACTGACATCCAACTTAGATTGCATTTCTTTGAGAGTTTCATTGCTGGCAATCTTGAGTTGGTCTTCAAGTCTGAAAAATCTTCTGACTCCTTTATCATCTCTAAATTCCATCAACCAATGAGGTGATTTGTGAATTTTCATTTCCCTTTCTTGAATGAGTAAAGTCCTGGGTAAAGCATTGGGCTCCCTCCAAGTTTTCCTTATATTGGCTATCTTGTTGAGAATTTCAGTCTTGGCAGTTCTGGTAAAGCCAGAATCCTTTTATATAGCTGAATAGACTCTAATCAAGGTAGAGTAGCCTTCTTCCAGAATCCTGTGGAGAGGCCATGTTCTTTCCCCAGCTCCTTTATATCTGAACACTAATCTCTTTGGTAGCTGTCTGTAGGCAGCTATTCCCCTTACATCCTCCAGCTCATCCAGATAGAGTTCAATGTCTGAAATTTCTTTTATGTCACTGATGTGAACATAATCATCTTTAGAAATGGGTGACTTAGGCTTAGGTTTTTATTTTTGAGTGAATTTCTTAGAGGTTATGGGAGGTGTAGATTTTGGTTTTCTTTTCTGTTTCTTTGGTAGTGGAAGAGTGGTTAGAAAGGTAGGCAATTTGATAGTGTCCCAATCAATAGGTTCCTCTTTTGGAATGATTGGTTTACCATGGATGTTTATTGTGGGATCAGCAACAAGGGGTTCAGGTATGGAAGGTAGTGGTTTAGATATAGATTTGGTTACTACAGTGTTATCTCCACTCCTTCTATGTGCCTTGGCCTTTCTTCTGTTTCCCTTCTGCCATTCCTCTCTTTCTTCCACACTCTCACCAAATATACTCCCTAAAACCTCATCTAGGTTTGTAGTCTTGTCTTCACCCCTGACTTCAATCCCTTTTTCTTTTTCAACTAGACTTGACTTTAGCTGTTGTTCAAGCTTTGCTTGTGCTCTTTTGTCAGCCTTTAATTGCTTGTCTTCTTCCTTCTTGGCTATTGAGAATTTGGGATGTCCTTGCATCACACATATGCTCTTTCCCTCTCTAATGATAATAGCTCTATTTCTCCTTACAGCCTCATCCATAGTCTTTTTGAGATAAGCAATACTCCTGCCTAAAATCTTGTTCTCATCAGCTTTTGGAGGAGGAAAGTCCACTTCTTTGAAAGGATTCTTTGTTGAGTCCTTATTGGATCTTTCATTGGGCTTGAGAATTATAGCTTGTAGTTCTTTGGAAGAAGCTTCTCCATCCTTATGACTCCCTACTGGCATGAGCTCCATGTTGATTGGTTCAATTTTTGTGCTGTATTTCACAGATGTTGATTTGTCTTGTGTAGAACCAAACAACAGTTGCAACCTTTCATCAATTCTCCTCCTTTGCTCTTTCACTTGAATTTCAGCTGCTGCTAGCTGAATCAAATCAATTCCATCAGGCTTGCCCTTGATTTGAATGATTGGAGAAGTAGTGATGGCAGGAACTAGCACTTTAGATATGTTGACTTTTGTAGATGGCTCTCCTTCCCCTTCCCTTTTACTCTCCCCCTTTTTGTTATCATCAAGGAGAGGGGTCAAGCCTTGTGCTTTTGCCAGTTGCATTAGGAGAGTGGTTTGAGATTGTTGATTGTGAAGAATGGTGGCCACAGAATCTTCAATAACTTGAACTCTGTCTTCTAACTTGGCCAACCGTTTTTCAGTAACAGATTCTTTCTTCAATCTCAAAACCAAGTCCTGCAATGTACCATAGGGCATGACTGAATCCAATTTTTCTGAAGTATAGGTTTTCAAGTCAGCAATATCCTTCCTGAGATCATCCATACTCAGATTCTGCTTCACTTGCTGCAGCTTCATGAGATGCAGTGAGTCCAGGTGAGCTTGAAGGATAGCCTTGATACTTGCATGTGAAGTATTCTGAATGGCCTGTTGAATAGTGTTGATTTGTTTGACTAAAGAGACATTGAATTCCCCTGATCTATACTCCTTAGTCAAGGCCCATTCAGGTAGATTTGGAATTGAACTAGGGCCTTCATCTCCCCCTAAGTTCATGCTTCCATCAAAAGAAATAGAGTCATCATCATCAGAATTTGCTCCAAATTCCTCAGATGGCTCACCAGCTGTAGAAGGCATTTTGTTAATGGCAGCTTTATCCCTTTGAAGAGATTCTGTTGTGTGCACTAGATGTAGTGACCTTGCTGCCTCCTCATTGCCCTGAGCAGCCAACAGTTGATAGGCTGTCACAGGATGAGTAAAAGTGTCAGCATCCAAGGAAATGTTATCAATTACAGCTTTGTAATGTTGCTGAAATTGTCTTTCCTTTTCAGCATCATCCACAATCATTGACTCATTAGCAATGGCTGGTTCCACCCTTGTATCTACTGTACCTGCTTTTCTCTCTTTTTCTCTATGTTCTTGCATCAGGGGCTCCCCCTGGCTCACACATCTCACTCCCTCACCTTCACCTACTAAGGTGGTACTCCACTCACTTACTTTTGCCATGCTGGAAGAAATAGCATGCATTTTTGAGCTCTCAATCTCTCCTTTTGCCTGGGAGCAACCCAGCCTCTCACTCAAATTGTCACTCCCTTCCCTCAATCCTAAGAGTGATTGCACAGTATTCATGTCTTCTACACTTGGAATTAATTCAGTTATTTGTGTAGAGACTGTCAACGGATGTGGAATATCCGTTGAAGATGAAACTGATGTTATCAACGGATAACTGCTGTTAAGCTTATCCGTTGAAGAACAACCACTTGTCAACGGATGAGTGATATCCGTTGAAGAAGGAAAAGAAGTTGAAATTGAAAGTGATATAACTGTTGAATCTGTGTAGATTGATTTGAGATGTGGTGACACAGATCCTTCAATTATATCTGAAAGAATTTGCGGGTGATCCAACAAATCATCTAAGAGATGATGATCACCTGTATTTGAGTGGGGCTTCTCCCTGAGTTGTAAAGAGGGAGAATCAGGAATTGATGGGAATAACATATCCACATCCAGAGATGGTGATGAAGTGTTTGGTGATTGATGTGTGATTATTGTGAGAGAATGGGGCTGTGACTCCACATTTATTGGAGTCACATCAAACTGAGTTTGAGAAGGCATAGACACAGATGGATGTATCTGTGCAGTGTGTGCACCCTGTGTAGAAGATTGGGTTCTGGCCTTCTTTCTTCTAATAAAGGCTTTTGTTGGTGAGTGTTTGGCTTTAGTGTCCCTCCCTCTTTTGTTCTGTGTTCCTGGTTTGGAACTATTTTCAATAGTAACATCCTTTTGGGAGGATGCTACTAGGGATGTGCTAGATACCTTTTCAACCACCACAGCTTTTTGAGAAGCTGTGGCTTGGCTAGCTTGGGAAGCACTCAACTTTCCTTCCTTATCATGGGGGTTTCTTTGATGTTCACCCCTCCCCTCACCACTCACACCCTGTTCACTCACCTCAGGGTTAATAGTTGGTGTTACAACTGTTGTCTTTTGAGAAACAACAGAGGTGGATTTCTTTGTCTTGGATTTTGAAAGTTTAGTTTTGGTGACCTTGGTAGAAATCTGTTGGGGCATCACAGATTTCATGACCACACTAGAAGATAAAGAAATAGAGAGGTTGGAAGAAGTAGGAGTTGTAGAAGCAATTACCTCACCTACCTGAGGTGCATTCATGATTGGTAAATATACCAATGGCACACTGCTGTTAAGATCCATTCTCTTCAAGTCTGCAAGAACTCTTTTCTCTTGTGCCCAGCACTTGAGTTTATTATTCTCATTGATTATGACTAAACCTTCAGCAACATGGTTAACCAATAACATAAAGAATCTAGCATAATAGATGTTATTAGGTCTATTAGCTTTGTTACCCAATCTAGTACCTAATTCTAGCATCACATAGTTGGTAAAGTTAAAATACCTATCAGAAACAAGCATATAGAGCATATTAACCAGAGATGAAGTTATGGCATCAAAATTACTAATTTTCCCAGAGAAAACCTTTATAAAGGCATCCCCAAGGAAACTCCATTCTTTCCTAAGGCCTTTTCTTCTAATACTCCCTAAATTAGCAGAGTTAAGAGAATAACCTATGGAATCTAACATGCTGGATACATCACTATCAGTGTGTGGTGTCATGGCATTGTTCTCAGGCAATTTAAAACATGCTTGTAAATCATCACAGTTAATACAGTGAATTTTACCTTTGAGAGTGAAGGAGATAGTCATATCCATGGAGTTGAACTCAGCAATTGTCCAAATCTCCTCAACTACTTCACAGAAAATTGTTGGGGCTTCCAGCATTGCATAGCTAAGTTTACAGTTTTTGATGAAGTCCATCATTTTGTGATAGTCTGAGTGGGCTTCATTCTTTTCTACCAAAGCTATGAAATTGTTCTTTTCATAGATGAACCCAGATTGAGACATAATCTTCACGACTGGTGCCATTTTTTTGTGAGTAGAAATTGCAGAGAATAACTTGAAGTTTTTGAAGAGAGAAAATGGTAAATGCTTGAAATTTCAAGAAAGCGTAAAGTAAAAATGAACAATCAGAAGGACTTATATGCTTTCTCAAATTAATAAACAAAAATATAAAAGAAAGATTTATCAATAAATATGCGTTAGTGAATTTCAGCCGTTTAAGAATAAACTGTAAGTATTCTAAAAACTACCTTTAAAACCAATACATACAGATGTATGTATGAGTATCAACGGTTAAGAGAATAGAATCAACGGCTGTTAAACACCTGAATCGATTGATGTGACATTTCAACGGATAAGGCAAATTATCATCCGTTGAAAGGTACTTCAATTTTATCCGTTGACGGATAAAAATTCCAGAAATGTATTTGTCTTTCAACGGATAATGACTATCCGTTGATAGAGCAATTTTGACTTTCAACGGATAGGGAACATCCGTTGATGGAATAAACTATGTTAAAAGTCAAATTTGTTCTTAGCAACTAATATATTTCAGGCTTCAATTCAAATTGCAATAAAGACATGAATTTTAAGAGTAATTAAGCATACCTAGCTCACTTACCAATCTTGTGAATGTTGATTCATCAAGTGGCTTGGTAAATATGTCAGCAATTTGTTGTTCACTTGGAACAAAATGTAGTTCCACTGTACCATTCATGACATGCTCCCTAATGAAGTGGTACTTGATATCAATGTGCTTGGTCCTTGAGTGCTGCACAGGATTCTCTGTTATGGCTATGGCACTTGTGTTGTCACAAAAGATAGGAATTCTATCAACATGAAGTCCATAGTCAAGGAGTTGGTTCCTCATCTATAACACTTGAGAACAGCAACTTCCAGCAGCAATGTATTCAGCCTCAGCTGTAGAAGTAGAGACTGAATTTTGCTTTTTGCTAAACCATGATACAAGCTTGTTTCCCAGGAATTGGCAGGAGCCTGTTGTACTTTTCCTATCTATTTTGCAACCTGCATAGTCTGCATCTGAATAACCAATTAGATCAAAGCCAGATTCTCTAGGATACCAAATACCTAAATTTGGTGTACCCTTGAGATATCTGAAAATCCTTTTGATAGCAATTAAGTGAGACTCCCTAGGATCAGCTTGGAATCTAGCACATAGACATGTAGCAAACATTATATCTGGTCTGCTAGCAGTTAAATATAAAAGTGAACCAACCATGCCTCTATAACTTGTAATATCCACAGACCTTTCAGTCTTATTTAATTCAAGTTTGGTGGCAGTGGCCATGGGAGTTTTTGCAGATGAACATTCCATTAAGTCAAACTTCTTTAAAAGATCATAAATATATTTAGTTTGACTAATGAAAATTCCATCACTAACTTGTTTAACTTGTAAACCAAGAAAATAGGTTAGTTCTCCCATTAGGCTCATTTCATAATTACTTTGCATTAGCTTAGCAAACTTTTTGCAAAGTTTATCATCTATAGAGCCAAATATTATGTCATCTACATAAATTTGAACAAGTATACTAGAGCCATTAACATCCCTAAAGAAGAGAGTTTTATCAACAGTACCTCTAGTGAAGTGATTCTCCAAAAGAAATTTTGATAAGGTTTCATACCAGGCTCTAGGTGCTTGCTTCAGTCCATAGAGTGCTTTCAACAGATAATACACATAGTCTGGAAAATTTGGATCTTCAAATCCTGGAGGTTGACTTACATAGACTTCTTCCTCTAATTTCCCATTTAGAAATGCACTCTTGACATCCATTTGATAGACTTTGAAATTGGCATGGGCTGCATGGGTTAGAAATATTCTGATGGCTTCAAGTCTTGCAACAGGAGCATATGTTTCATCAAAATCTATTCCCTCTTGCTGAGAATAGCCTTTAGCAACCAGTCTGGCTTTATTCCTTATGATAATGCCATTTTCATCCATCTTGTTTCTGAATACCCACTTTGTGTCAATAGGACTCTTGTTCTTTGGTTTGGGTACCAGCTTCCATACTTGGTTTCTCTCAAATTGGTTCAGCTCTTCCTGCATAGCTACTATCCAATCTGGATCCAATAGAGCTTCTTCCACTTTCTTAGGTTCCTCCTGAGACAGAAAACTACTATACAGACATTCATCTTGAGTGGCTTTTCTTGTTTGCACTTTAGATGATGCATCACCAATGATCAGTTCAAAGGGATGATTCTTGGTCCATTTCCTTTGTGGTGGAAGATGTGCTCTAGATGAGGTGGCCTCAGTATTGTCATGATGTGAGACAGAGTGTTGACTGGTTGAAACTCCCCCTGAGTTGTTGGTCCTTTGCAGGGAACTTGGAGTTCTATCAACTGATGATGTAAATCGATTATCCGTTGATGAACTATGATCAACGGATGCTTCATTTTGTACTTCAACGGATGATGCACTATGTCTGTCAACGGATACTGCATTGCCTCTATCAACGGATGCAGTATTTTGTGCATTATCCAAGGGCATGTTTTGAATCCCTTTTGAAGTGTCATCTCCATCAGTCTCCTCTTCACTATCATCACAATATATCTCAATGTTGTCAAATTTGAGTTTCTCATTATGTCCCTCATCTGTTAGTCCATCAATCTTTTTATCATCAAACACAACATGCACAGATTCCATAACAATGTTGGTTCTTAGATTGTAGACCCTATAAGATTTTCCAGCTGAGTAACCAACAAATATCCCTTCATCAGCCTTTGCATCAAACTTCCCTTTATGGTCAGATTGATTCCTCAGTATAAAGCATTTACATCAAAAGACATGAAGAAAGTTTAGAGTTGGTTTTCTTCTCTTGAACAACTGATAAGGAGTCATGCCTTTAGCTTGATTGATCAAAGAAATATTCTGAGTGAAGCAGGCACAATTAACAGCTTCAGCCCAGAAATATGTTGGTAACTTTGATTCTTCAAGCATTGTTCTGGCAGCTTCAATTAAAGATCTGTTCTTTCTTTCAACAACCCCATTTTGCTGAGGTGTTCTTGGAGCTGAGAACTCATGCATGATTCCATTTTCTTCACAGAACAGCCTTAATGTCGAATTCTTGAACTCAGTTCCATTGTCACTCCTGATATTTCTAACCTTCAAGTCAGGATGATTGTTGACTTGCCTGATGTGATTGATAATGATTTCACTTGCTTCATCCTTTGATCCAAGAAAATAGACCCATGAGAACTTTGAGAAATCATCTACAATCACTAAGCAATATCTTTTTCTTGCAATAGACAATACATTGACTGGTCCAAACAAATCCATATGTAGCAGCTGTAATGGTTCATCAATTGTTGTTTCAAGCTTCTTTTTGAATGATGCTTTCCTTTGTTTGCCTTTCTGACAAGCATCACACAAACCATCCCTTGAGAATTCAACTAGAGGGATTCCTCTAACTAAGTCCTTTTTGACTAGATCATTCATTGTCTTGAAATTCAAGTGAGATAGCTTCTTGTGCCATAGCCAACTTTCAACTGTGCTTGCTTTGCTGAAGAGACAAGTAATGGATTCTGCATCTGTAGAGTTGAAGTCAGCTATGTACACATTTCCTTTTCTAACTCCAGTTAGAACCACTTTGTTGTCTTTCTTACTAGTGACAACACAGGCTTCAGAATTGAAGGAAACTGTATTCCCTCTATCACATAGTTGACTGATGCTCAGTAAATTGTGCTTGAGACCATCAACTAATGCAACTTCAATAATGATGACATTCCTTGTTGAAATCAAGCCATATCCCATAGTAAACCCTTTGCTGTCATCTCCAAAGGTTATGCTAGGGCCAGCTCTCTCCTTGAACTCTGTGAGCAGGGAGAAATCTCCTGTCATGTGTCTTGAACAACCACTGTCCAAGTACCATAGATTTCTTCCATTTCCCTGATTGCTTGATGAACTAACTTCATTTTCTTCAGAATCAGCCATGAGAGCAAGGCTGACATACTCCACATCTTCATCCTCTTCATCTCCATTAGCTGCCCAGTCCCTTTCTTGAGTAATGAAAGCCCTCTCCTTTTGCTTGAGTAGATCAAAATATTTCTTTTTGTAATCTACTTGTTCAACTTTCTTCTTTTCAGAAGTTGGCTTTCTGCACTCACCTGCAAAGTGTCCACTTATACCACAATTGAAACATTTGAACTTGGATTTGTCCACAGTGTTTTTGTGAGGTTTAGTGGCTCTAGTGTTTTTCTTGAATTTCATCTTTGCAAATCTTCTGGACAGAAATGCAAGATGCTCATCAATACCATCTGAGTCATCTTGGCTGGAGTTGTCTTCATTTTCAGCAACTTGCTCTTTCCCCTTGCTTGATTCCTGATTTCTTATACCATCTTTGGAATTTGATGTAGATCTCACAGTTTCTTGTCTGCATTTCCTCTCATCTTCAGCTACCAATGCAACTGAACTTCCTTTCTTTCTCCCCTTCTCCAATACCTCATCCTGTTCCAGCTCTAGTTCATAAGTCTTCAAGATTCCATACAATCTTTCAAGAGTGAAGTCCTTATAATCTTGAGAGTTTCTTAAGGAGACAGTCATGGGTTTCCATTCCTTTGGCAAGGATCTTAAAAATTTAAGATTTGAATCCTTCACCTGGTACACTCTTCCATACAGCTTCAGTCCATTCAACAGCTTTTGGAACCTATTGAATGTTTCATTTAAAGATTCATTTTCTTCAAAATGAAAGTATTCATACTGTTGAATGAGAAGCTGCATTTTGTTTTCTTTCACTTGTTCTGTACCTTCACACAGTAGTTGAACTGTGTCCCAAACCTCTTTGGCAGTTGTGCAATTTATCACATTATCAAACATATCCATGTTAAGACCATTAAACAAAATGTTCATAGCCTTCTTATCCTTGTGGACTTCTTCTGTGTCTTTCATTGTCCATTCTGCTCTAGGTTTTGGAATGGATTGACCAACAGCAACTGTGGCTGTAGCAACTGTTGCTACTTTGTGGGGAATGTGAGGACCATTCTCAATGCAGTTTACATAACCTTCATCTTGGGAGAGTAGATGAAGGTGCATTTTCACCTTCCAATGGTGATAACTGTCTTTGTCAAGAACTGGGATCTTTACTCCAATATCCTTCTTACTCATCTTTGTTAGATTCCAAGATCTTTAAACTCTTTGTATGTCAAGAGCCTGCTCTGATACCAATTGTTATTCCTAGTGGACTAACAATGAGATTTACAGAAGGGGGGTTGAATGTAAATCTCAAAACTTTTTCAAGTTTTGAGCAGTTTATGAAAGTTGTGTGTTCAAGAAGAACAAGTGTGTGAATTGCTTTAAGCTA
The DNA here is from genome assembly GCF_009905375.1 of Apium graveolens. Taxonomy (NCBI): domain Eukaryota; kingdom Viridiplantae; phylum Streptophyta; class Magnoliopsida; order Apiales; family Apiaceae; genus Apium; species Apium graveolens. The sequence continues at coordinate 111,787,233 of NC_133648.1, read as the reverse complement.
ATACAGACAGATATATATTCAAGCACAAATGTAAAGAACACAACAGACCTTAAAAACTTTTCTGGTGGATTTGTTGTTCCACCAGAGATGGTATTTTAGAAAATCTGTGATTAAACAATGTTGATCACAGCTGCATCCTAGTACAAACTAGATGAATTTTCTCTCAATATTTTTCTAAACAGCTCTGGAAAATCTCTCTTCTAATTACTAGCTTCTACTTGGTTTATATATTACCAAGTGTACAAGTGAAGAACAATATAAAATACAGTAATAAAATAAGATCTTCACTTGCTTCTTTTCCTGTTCACTCCAGTACTTTGTTGACTATTGCATCTTTGTACTAAAGAAGAACGGCTGCTTTTTCTGTTGTTCCTGAAATTCGGCTACCACATCTCAGTTGTCTCTATCAACCCATGTGCCTCTGTTTGTAAGTACAACTACCCCTTATCAACGGCTAATCATCAGAACATCCGTTGAAGCTTTCATCCGTTGATGCACTCATCCGTTGAAGGATGTTATCCGTTGAAGCTTTCATCCGTTGATGCACTCATCCGTTGAAGGATGTTATCCGTTGATGACTTTATCCGTTGAAGCTTTAGAGACATCCGTTGAAGCTTAGCTTCTCATCCGTTGAAGGTCTTTAAGTCATCCGTTGATACCACTTCACTTATACAAAATTACAAGGCATGAAGTATTTACAATTGGCCTTCCTATCTGCATATCATCTAGTAGTCAACATGACTCATAGTTTCTCTCAACTTCCAAGAATTACATTTTAAATACAGAGACTGAAATATGCTACAACACTAGACTTATTTCTAAGTAAAGCTACACCATCAACGGATAGCCAAAGTGGTCTTATCCGTTGAGGCTACAGACACTAAATTTCTACTTAAGTATTTTGTTAAACATATCATCAAACTAATGCACATACATTCCTAACAGATTGATTATCGGTTTGATTGGTTGGTTATTGCGATTGACGTCGAGTTGTTCGACAGGTTAGTCCGATAAATAAAAGAGGTGCATCCCAATTTCCGAGAAATCGAACTACGGAAATACGGGAGCGTATCCAGTAATTATCGGGCCGTCGAACGAGTATATATAAACATATATATATGTTGTATACGAAATCTGATTATATGTGGTGGTGAACTGTTTTACCAAAAGTAATAACCCTAATTTTGTAAAATGACGAGTATATGTATTTTCCCGAAAATGAACATCGAACCAATTTTTCGAGTATGTGAACCCTAAATTGATGCATGTACTGTAATAATGTACATAAGTACGAGTCGGGATTTGATATCGAAGGGTAGATGTGTTATTGAGGATATGTCAAGTATACATAAACGTCTAACATAGGGTATTTCAGCACTGTAGGTTCTAGTCGAAGGACTCAAGAATTGATGTCGAACTAAGATAGTCTAGTGATCAGTTGGCAAGTGCCTCAAGGTTTCCAAGCGAAGAACCCTGAGAGTCTTGGATACTATCTTCAGATAGATTACTGCGAAGCAGGGATGTCTTCTAGTGAGACAATCATGTTTCTATGAGAGCCCGAACGTTCAAGTCTATCAAAATCAGTCAGTGATAGTCGTAAAGTTCTTCAAGGCAAGTACCCCTGACCATTATTTTATGGTTCAGTATGTATGAATAGCTAAATGTTTTATTTTCGTAATGGAACATAAACGTTTTAATTTACGTATCCCCCGTAGGTATAAAACACTGTTTTCAAATTATTTTGGGGAAAAGTAACTTCGAAAGGTACCTATCTTGAATGAAATGATTTGCGAACTGGATTTTATATGTGTGTTGGTTAAATAAATGATTTTGAAAATGAGATAGGTACAAGTATTTTGAAAACTGGATAAAAAGATCAGATATGGGATACAATGGGGCCAGAGTAGGCCTATTGAGGTGGCATAAGAGGCTAATTTGGTTGCGCGCAATATATAACCGATTAGTCCAGCAGGTCTGAGACCTAGCTAGTCTCTGAGTTCCGGAACAGGTATATGGGATGGTAGTGATAGCCGCCCTGTATTGATAGCCTGATCAGCTTTCTTCACATATTCGTAAGTATCTGATTTGACTTTGTGATTCTCGTAACGGAACAAGTGAGTTATACAGTGGATTGGGAAATGAAAATGGCATGCTAGAATTAAATTCTGGTATTTGTACACAGCACACTACTGATGTTATTGTTTTACAGAGCATGCTAGTTTTAGTATCCAGTTTATGAATGTTTACATGTTTCTAACAAGTTATGAATTCTGTTCCTATAACTGCTTTACTTTAAACTGTTTAATTTTTATTCATATAGTGGTATTGCTGAGCAATTGATTGCTCACCCTTGCAGAATATTTTACATAAGTATTGCAAATGCCTAGGAGATTCTTGCGCGGTAGTCAGGACAGAGTTCCAGCTCCTTTTGTGTCAGGCTCCTCTGAGGTAGTTGTGCTGGACCAAAGATGGTCTGTTGAATTGATATGTTAAGTTAGTTGCGTCAGAAAGATTGTTGTAAGTTGGTTTGTCTTAGTTGTAACCTAAATCATACTTAAGCCTGGCAAAGATCTTGGTAAAAGGGGGTCGTAGTTATGTATTGTTAATGATTTGGATTGAATTATGATTGTTATTATTGTTATTAATGACGTCAACTCCTGACCCCGGGGTTGAGGCCATCACAGTTGGTATCAGAGCTACAGGTTTGAGTCCCTGATTTAGGTTAGGGGTAGAGTCAAAAGAGTGCAGGAAGGTTTATATATAGATGTAAGTCAGCAACTCAATCAGAGGAGCGAGTCTAGGAGTTCAGTCAAGGGTTTCAGAGGCGTAACCCTGACGTTTATTGGGGATTGACTGGAACTGCCCTAACCTAGAGTATGTTTCCTTCATTTATGTGTCATTGATAATATTCGATAGAGGTTCCTAGTTTTCTCTTGAGAAAAACGAGTTTGATCGCGAGAGTTCAGTGTTTGAGCAAACCCTTGATGTGTCAGCTGAGGGGACACCAACGTTGTTCCCACATATCGTATTTTCTATGTCAAGGAATGTTTCTGGACTGATTGTGTGACCTTGGTGAGTTCGGATAGCATGATAATAGTCAGGGGCTGCTATGACGACGAAGTTTTATAGTGAATGTGGATCAGAACGGGAGGTGGTATCTCTGAACCCTTATACTTCTTCCTTGAAATGCATTTTATTTCCAGAGTCATTGTTTCTTTTCTCAGAAATTTTATCGGTTGATTGGGGCAAACAATGCATATGAACTAGTCATTTTTCTATGTGACAAAAGGGTCTGGTGGGACGCCACCAAGTTATGTATTGTGAACTATGCGGTACTAAGACTGGCCATCTTATGTACTTGTATGGTTGCTCTCAGTCATACCTACATTCTCTTCATTATTTCTTCCCATTCAATTTCCTTGATTTTGAAATTTCATTTGAAGTCCCGAGGCAATGAATTGTCAGTAACTTTTGTAGTTGAACAGTCCTAGTATTGTAAGTAAGCGAAAGTTGATTGTCAGGAGAAATGAAAGTCTTATATTAGGTTGTTATTAAAGAACAAGAGTAGCAGCGAGGATTCAGAATCTAATAATGGATTTATAGCCTCGGGAAGGGTAACTCAGTGATACTTGAATCACTTGAGGGTGATAAAAAATCATCCCTAGAGGAATGGTTGGTTGAAATTTGGACCAGGGTGCCTAGAGGATTCTAGCATTCCTTAAGCTTGACTTGAGTTACTAGTGGGCTCTGTGTAATTGGTGGCTGTTATAGCCGGTCAGGTTTCATTTTATACCAGATTGGTGTTATTGTGGTAATAGAGTAGTGGCAGAAATTTGGTCAATTGTTGTTGTATCGAGGAGCTATGTTATGGTATTCGCTTTCTTTGTATTTTAGTTCCCTGAACTGTTATTGATTCTGCTACTGTCAGTGTTTCTATGATTGCTAGTGCTATTAATCTAGATTTCTTTGGTAAATGGACCCTGATATTATGGACATGGGTATTTTATTGGGCAACATTTTCCTGATATAGGTGCACCGTTTAAACGGTGGTATTTTGTTAAACATTTTGTTATATTTTAAATAAACTCATTTATGTATCTCGGGAAGATGCCACTTAAGAAAGCTACCCAGTCTAAAGAAAATAGTAGCAGTTTTGTGGAAGGTCCGACCATAAATGAAATTCTAGATTTGTTGTGCCAGCAGTAGCAACAACAGTTGCAGTTAATCTAACAGGTTCAGCGGTGGTACTACTGTTACAACAGCAGTAGCAAGGAGTGAACCCAAGTGTTTATTTTAAATCTTTTCATATGTTAACCCTTCTAAGTTTAAAGGTGAACCTAATCCAGTAGCTGCTGGAGCATGGTTAAAAGAGATGGAGAAAGTTTTCAATCTTGTTCCAGTAGGTAAGAATCTTAATACTGATTCTGCGAGCTATTTTTTTTAAAAGAATGAAGCAAATTACTGGTGGGAGTTAACCAGAGCGTTAGAAGGGGAAGGCCCTGTTTCATGGGCTAGGTTTATTGAGTTGTTTTTGGAAAGGTATTTCCCAGATTATGTGCGGAGTCGAATAAAAATTGAAGTTTCTAGAACTGAAACAAGGTGAAAGTAGTGTGTTGGAATATAAGGCCAAATTTACAGAATTGGCCCGATTAGTTCCCGAGTATGTAAGTAGGGAGAGTCAGAAGGCAAGGAGGTTTCAACAAGGGTTGAAGCCTGAGATTCGCAAAGGAGTGGTGGGATTGCAACTCTAGACATACTCCCCTATGGTTCAGGTCGCCCTAGTAATGGAAGGTGACTAGAGGTTGAATGTTAAGGACAAAAGTGATAAGAAAAGGGAGTCGGAAGGTGTTAAGGATTGAGCAGACCAAGGAGAATCCATTCAAGGATTTGAGAATCGGTTTGGCTGGAGTAGGAGTAATAGATTCCGGAGATAGAGTTTATTACAGGCTAGGTCTAGTGTTACTTCAGTTGCTTCCACTCCATCCCAGTCAGTTAAATGATCAGTGGATTGCAAGTCATGTGAAAGGAGACGTAGTGGTACGTGCAAGAAGAAGGTGCAATGTTTCAAGCGTGGACGTAAGGGTCATTATGCATCGGAATGTAATCCAGAGAAGCAGGAGTTATGTATCACAATTATGAAAGAGTGTACATATTGTAAGAAGTTGTAAAATGGTTATTAAAGATATTACATTCCAAGGGCCAACATCCAGCTCAACTAGAGATAGAACTTTCAAAAGAACTAAGAAATCAAGCGTTTAGAGGTTGGACGTAGTTACAGTTAATCTGGAACCCTCAAAGTTAGAGGGGTTTGATGTGATTTTAGGATTGAGTTGGTTGTCCTGTATTATGGCAAGAAGTGGTTTTTTAGAAGAAGCGAAGTGTAAAGTGTACAGAAGCCAAGAGCAAGATAAGTTTCTGGAGGCAGAAGCAATATAAGGAGTTCTTCCAATCATGCGAGAAAAGAAGTAATAAGCTAAGGATATAAGGTAGATCCACCATCTGTAAAGATACGAAGAAGAGAATACTTAAGCTAGAGGAATTTTGGGTAATACATAAATGCCCTGAAGTCTCTGGAGGCCAGTGGCACGAAGTAATTAGTTGATAATGATAAAAGTTATTAGGAAGGGAAGTAAGCATACCAGATATAGTTCTCTGGGGGTGTACCAGTGATATTATTGGAGAAGAGGGATGAAATTATGAGATTATGTACCGATTATCGGGAGTTTAGTAAAACGACAAATAAGAATAAGTAACCCCTATTAAGAATTGATTACTTATGTGACCTAATTCAAGGAATGTGTTATTCCTCGAGGATTGACTTAAGATACAGCCTGAGAACATGTCAAAGATTGCGATTAAGATGAGTTATGAGCATTGCAAGTTCTGGTGATATTATGCGAAGTAATAAGTGCATCATTTATCTATAAGGAATCAAGGAACATGGTGTATAAGGAGTATTTGGATGGTATGATAGTATTTATTGATAACATCCTTGCCATCTAAGGGCTAAGGAAGGCCAAGTTGAAAACCTAAAGAAATGTCGTAAAAGGTTGAGAAGTAGAAATTGTAGACTAAGCTTCAAAAGTATGAGAACTTTATCAAAATTGATTATGATCCATGGTTGTTTAAGTGACTACCCACCAAGAAGGGTCCATTCAGGGATAGATGTCTTGAGTAGAAAATAAAATTGAATAGTATTAAGGTCATTGAAGAGTTGGAGGAAGAATGGAAGAAGTGAGAAATTGAAGATTCAAGTACCTGGAGGTAATGGGGGGTAATTGTAGGAGATCACTTTTTAGTCAAAAGGAATGGAAGGAATCAAGGAGTGTTAAGAAGAAGTTATGAATCAAGAATGGGAAACTGTGGGAATTGAAGTTGAGTATTTGAAGGTGGTGAGAAGTTAGAATATAAAATTATTTCCCAACCTTAACTAATGGAAATGAGTAAGAAGTGATCAGATCTTGGAAATTAAATTGAAAATCAGTATTACCTATCACCCTTAGACAGAGGGTCAAAGTGAGAAGATAATTCAGACAATATAAGATATGTAGAGAGTATATATATGATGGGTTTAAAAAGTGAACTGCGATAATCACCTACCATGGATTGAGTTTTCTATGATAATAGTTATCATGCTAGTATGAAAATGTTACTTTGCGAAGTGTTGTATGGACATAAGTGTGGGTCCTCACCCTAGTGAGAGAAAGTGGAAGTAGAGAATATGCATCGAAAGAATATGAATATATAGAATGAGGATCGTGGTATAGGCAAAAGCTTTACCTTGAAAGAGATTGATTAAGTTTGAATAGAAGGAACAAGTAGAGTCTTAAATATGTTGAACCGATAGAGGTATAAATAAATATAGGCAAAGCTGTCTATGAGTTGATGTTATCACCGTAATTGCAATGTGTGTATATATATAGTGTGTTCCACGTGTCAATACAAAGGTGATATGTATCTGATTTGGAATCAAGCCATTGATTAGGAGCCAATGGGTTCTCATCCAAATTTGTTCCGCGTGGAATAATCAATCCAGATCCTAGATCGTTAAGAGTGAGTCCTTAGTAATGAATTTATGTCTATAGTGAGTATGCTTTGAATAAATCCTTGAGTCGAAGAGTCTACTTGGAAGTTAGAGTCTGATATGCTTGACAAATATCCTCATGTATAGTTAGATTAGATTCTGAGGACAGAATCTTTTTAAGGGGGGAAGGATATAACGACTCGTGTATTTTTGTATTATTTAAATGTGTAATTATGGAAATTATTAAATATATAAAATATGTGTATTGATTTTGACCACTATGTGTTGTTTGATTATTATTTATGTGTGATTTATGAGGCATAGGGTCATTCGTGAAATTAATTACGGACTTGTATTGAATTGTTTTCACTTTTAAAAGTGGATTTAATACAAGTTTATTTTTTTAAATATGTGGATTGTCTCTAAAATTGTTTTTATGACTTTATAATCTCAATATTTATTTTTGGGGTTTTATAAAATTCAGAAAACAATATTTCATTAATTATTTAGCCCTGTACGATTTTCTGATTGCATTTATTTGTAAAATATGTATTTAATTCCCTAATTCTTTAAAAATTATGAAACTCATATTTATTGAAGTTGGGAATATTCCGGGAATTTTAAAATTATTTTGGAAATTTTTGGGATTAATTTCACCCGCGCGTCGATTCGTTTAATTGATAAAAACGGGTATAAATTGTATTTCAAAAATTATTTAAAAATTACAAAATTTATGTTTTTATAAACTTCGGGATATTTGTAATATTTTAAGACTAATTTGGTAGGTTTCGGGTTAATTTTTATTCGTAGGGTTGTTCATTATTTTTGTAGAGCACGAACCAAATTTGGGGCTACAGTAGAAAATAGGACACGTGTTAAAATTTCGTTAAATCATTAAAACGTGTCAGCTTCTCAGACTATCAACTGTGCAGATGTAAAAGAAAACAGATAGATACAAAAACAAATTATTTCCCCACGCAGACATGCGCGGGGCTTCAGGCCATCTCTTTCTGCTCTTTTTCTTCACGATCTTTATCCCTCCTCCTCTGTTTTCTCCCTGTTTTGTTGACTTCCCCTGTTCTTCTTCTCCCTTGGCTGTTCACGGTAAGTTCGCCACCGGGTTTTGCTTTCTAGCCGCCTTGAACTCCGACCATCGTCGTTGTTTTGGTTATTATTCCGATTGATTAGACTGGGTGTATATATGTATATGTTTGTATATGGATATATGACATTTAATTAATTGGGGTGTTAATTTGTGGTGCGTTTCTGCTTTTCCAGTTCGTGGCTGCCGCCTCTCACCGGATTCCAGAGAGATGGTGGTGGTTCTGAGGGTGTGCACGCGTGGCGTGTGTGGGCACATGTGTGTACAATAGTTCTGTGATTCCAGTGCTTTTGCTGTGTTGCTTAAATTTGGTACTCGGTTTATCCGAATACTTTGAAATGGTTCAAATTATTCCTTGTTATATTCGTATATGATCTGAATGATTTTCTGTTATTTATCGAATTGTGCGAATGATTTAAAATCTGGATTTAAAAATTTAGGTGAAATTTCGATAGGAAACCCGAAAGGGTATCGAAATTATGCCACCGTCGGCAATGAACTCGTTGAGCCGACGAATTATTGGCAATGATGATTCTTGAGCCAAAGAATAATTTATAAATTTATTTTGTAATTTTTGAAATAAAAAGGTAATATTTAAATAATACGTTTCGGGGTTGTTAGGTCCCAATGTGTTTGTAGAAGGGGGGTTGAATACAAACAATACCGAATAATCGAATTTAGTGCAGAATAAAAAAACTGAAACAAAATTCAAGTTAAATAAAAATATTATTAAACTTGAAAGGTGTTACAACAACGGTATCGATTACAAGGGATTAATCTCAAATTAATTATCACAAATCTAGAATAAATTCGACATGAACTTTTTCTATTTTTGCAATAAAAAGATTCAAATGCTAAACGCAATTTGAGATTAAGTTCTAGGGATTTTGATCCGCTAGATAGTTACACAAGAACAAGAGAATGATTTCTAGTTATTTGAATTTAACTTTACTAACTAGAAATTGTTGATCTTGAATTGGCAGTTGAAGGATAAAATGTTTTCTGCTCTGCTTTCCTTTTGTTCTTGGTTGGTTGAAGTCTATGTTGTGTGTTGATGATTGTCTGCTGCTTCTGTCTTTAAGTTTTAAATCAACAAAACTGAAATGAACTGGCATGACAATCGGCATGAAAATCACTTGTACTAGGAAGACAATCGGTATGACTATCTGTTGTACTAGCATGACAATCTGATTGAACTAGCAAGACAAGCCTCCTTCTAGTAGAACTTTCGATATGACAATCAAATGAACTAGTATGACTTTCGGCAAGACTATTGAATGAACTAGTATGACTTTCGGTATGACAATTGATTGTCATACCAGTTCAAAATAATTGTCTTGCTGAATTAAAACTGATTTTAATCCAATTAAAATTATGAAAATTCTTAATATTAATTTAGAATTAATTAATCAATTAATTCAATTAATCAATAAATTAATCTTTGCAGATATAATTTATTTTCTTAATTAAATTATATGACTTAATTAATTAATAGAGAATTAATACTAATCTTGAGCAGCAACCACTCTTCTGAAAATCTTCTGAAAATCACTAAGAATTATTAATCAATTCCACCACTTTAATGTTGACACTCGATGTACTGTCTGGTTCATGAGTGACTAACTTCCGTGATGTTTCTTCATGTCTTGACTTTGACACTTTGATTTTCTCCAGATTAAATCCTTGTAATTCTCTGATACCTTGACGAGATCTCTGTCACTTGATTAAATCCACAATCTTGATTTGTATCACTGAGGCTTGATCAATTTCTTGAACTTCTTCCAGTGAAGTAATTCCTCAAGTCTGTAGATGAACCTTGTTTCTGAATCCTTTGACAGATGTTACTTTGTGAGATCTCTTTGATGGTAGATCCACTATTTATTTATTACATTCTTATTTGAGTTGAGTTAAAACCTTGAATAAACAAATAGGCTATGACATATGCCTTTCAATCTTCCCCTATTTGTTTGTTAGACAATAACAACAAATACCTAGAGGATAACTCAACTAACAAATAAGAAAAAGATGTAATCAGAAATCCAAAGTAAATAGCAGAAAAGTTCTGGATTAAATTTAACATTTTCCAGATTCCAAATAGATGTTCCTTTAGACTGAACATATCTTCAAGTAGTTTCATCTTCTTTTGTACAACCACATTTCCTGTTGAGAAGCGCATATCTCTCTTGCTTCTCCCCCTATGAGAATTAATTGCTTAAAGAAGATCACCTTTGTTTACCACATCTCCCGTACAATAGGATCCGCAGATAAAAACCAATGGTACTCCCCTTTTGAAAAACAGCTTCTTCCCTTACTAGGAAATCACCTTGTGTTTACCACCTCTCCCGTAAAATAGGATCCGTAGTTACAAACAACAATGGTGTGGTGTAGTGTACATATGTAGGATCTTTTTCTTCCTCCCTGCTATTTCTCCCCCTTAGTTGAGGAATCCTGCAAACTATTACTTAAGCTTTTATCTCCCCCTTAGAGAAGGAATGTATGCCATTGTCTGAAGGAGTTCTCATATTTCACTTGGTTGGAAAAGAAATAACAAGTAGTTTCATCTTTCTTCCTCACTGTGAGTGTGTGATTCTGTTTAGTGTACCTCACATGTGTTTCACTCTTCTCTCCACTCGTGTTTACACTCATTCTCACAAGTGTATCACTCTTCTCTCCACTCGTGTTTACACTCATTCTCACAAGTGTATCACTCCTCTCATAGCTCCAAAAATCAGCTGTACCTGCAAGGAAAATCACCTTAGCCGTCCTTAAGGAGGTCACAGGTGGTGCAATGGGAGTTCGCAAATCCCCATCCTTGTTAAACTCGTCAGATGAATATGAGTCATAATCTACAAGTTGCTAGTTTCCCTTTTAGGGTTCCAAATTTGAATTCTGGGAAGGTAAACAATGATCCAAAGAATTTAGCATAAGGATCAAAGTTCCCTTCTAATGTCTGTGAAGACATTTCCTTGTGACTCATCAGGTAATATCTGAATCATTGTCAACAAGTTGCCGATCTACACCTATGTCAGATCCACTATCCGCAGATGCATCCAGGGGATTTAAGCCTGGGGAGGTAGACACTGACCACTGGCATATGGCTTTTGGATCAGTATCCTCTCCAAACACCTGTAAAGGCAATTGGTCCATTAAAGAACCTTGAACAATCGAATCTGACCTTAAAATGGTCGAAACTCTTGTTTCCGTCAACTCATCCTTTGTGTGTGTAACCTTTTCTTGTGCATCAAGAATTGTTTATGTTTGAGGTGGTGACACTACATTGGATACCCTGGCCGACAGGCAAATTTCAATAGACACACCCTTTTGAGAGAATGAATCTAGTAACTGTTTTTGAGCCTTTTCAGCCATTACATCTTTTTGAGAAGATGTATGGGGGCTAGAAGTTGTCTCGGTTTAAATACTACTCATCTTTGTAAGAGACAGAGCTGCTGGGTTGACTACAGAACCTTCCTTATGTGGTGCACTAGGGCACTATCTCCCTCACGCTCATTAATACTTCATTTTAGTGGTAAGAGGGTGTTGGTTGGTTCTGTTTTTGTGTTTGTCTTTACAGTCTCGGATAAATGTTGTGGGTTTTCAACCTCATGACTGTCAATGAAAGAAAGCCATTGGAGACTGAACCTGTATCACAGAACATATGGCAATAGAGAGATAAAATGTACTTAAGATCTATAATGAATGAAAATTATACATTTAATCTTTTGAGAGAAATGTACACTAGTGATTTCAAAAGATTTTAATGAAATAAGAAATCACTAATGTAGAAAGAGGTTTGATTTTTTCCTAAAACTCACTGCACATATAAAATAATATGTTTGTGCCTAGTAATAAGAGAGTTATTAATATGACGACTCTACTAGTTCATATTAAACTGTAACTTCAGTTAGAGTGCCATACCATGTTCTTGACGATTGCTTGAGTAGTACACTAGTTCATACCAACCTGAAGTGAGATTGTGAAGAAGAGATTTCATAGTCCAATAGATCTGTAACTGCAAAATCCATGAACTGTGGTGCATTGAATTCCTCTTTTGACTCACCAACCAGGAGTACACTTGTACACATCTTACTAGAGTCCAATTCCAAGTGTAAAGTGCATCAGGTGCCTGATATGTCGTAATATTCTCAAGTCTCATCACTGGTGCTATATGTTAGATACTGCTTCCTGATAATAACCTAGCACAATATACAAATTTACAATGATAACATTTCCAGCTTGCAAACAGCCATATCCCTCAGATAAACCTTTGCTGTTATCTCCAAAGGTAACCAGTGGGCCAGCTTTCTCAACCACATTTGATAGCAAGGCTCTATCTCCGGTCATATGTCTTGACGATCCACTGTCAAGAATCCACACTACCGGTTCCACCTATTTACTGCCCTGCACTTCAAATGGATTAGACCTTCTTCGGAACCCAAACTTGGTTGGGCCCGACATACTTGTAGAATTGACCTTTGTCAGGCAAAACAACATTCTTAACTTTAATGGTCTCAACTTTCTCAATGACTGAACATTTGACCTTGTAAACAGCCTTAACAAATTTCTGTTTAGGCTTAGGCACAAATGTCTCCTTTCTAGCCTTAGAAGGACTAGCAGTCTTAGACCTATCATGTTTCCTATTATTCACATGCTGATGAGGAGTAGTCTTATCATTAGAAACATGCTTACCATTAAAATAAGCATACATCAAATTAAAAGCACAAGACATACAATTAGCAACACCACATGCTTTATGAGAGGGATTAATAACAGGCAAATTATGCATGGTAGACATGGCAGTTTTGTTATCCAACTCATGTGTGTCTGAGTTAGTCTCAGTTGCTTTCACAACTTTGACTGGAACTTTCGACACACTTGACTTGGAAATAACCTTCTCATTAGCAAGATCTTCAGCACGCATTTCTTCTTGAATAATAGAGGAGGTCGTATCAAATGGTTCGACAATTGATGCTTTATAGAGGGGTATATCAACACCCTTAAGCACATGTGGTACTTTCCTACCTTTAGCACAGACATGAGGAGGGGAGTTTATGCCTAATTCTCCAATAGCAGCATTGTAATCATAACTTATGCCAGATGTTTGATTAACAGCCTGCTTACTGTAGAACTCTTTAGCCTTCGAACAAGAATTGAAGTAGGCTTTAACCTTAGTCTCAAGACCGGTGATCTTGTCTTTGAGAATAGTTTCGAGTTTTCTATAACAGTTAACTCTATTCTCTAGAAAAGATACTTGTCCTTTTAACTTGTCTTGATTAATGTGCACAAGTCTTAATTCATTGACCTCTTTCTCAAGGTCTTTGATCTGCTAACTTAACAGTTCATTATCATGACGAGCACAATCTAAGGAACCTCCTAGATGATAAACTAATTCAGCATCAGTAAATTTTACCTCTTTTCTTGACGATGAAGCTTTTCCATCAATAGCCATAAGAGCAAGATTCTCATCTTCTTCATCTTCACTATCAGTATCATCCCAGCTTCTTCCCTTTGCCAGGTAAGCCCTTTCAAAGTTACTCTTCTGATTTGAATCATAAGAGTTCTTCCTTACTTGCTTTGGCTTCCTGCATTCTATGGTAAAGTGTCCCATCTCATTGCAGTTATAGCATCTAATGGTGCTCCGATCAACCATCCCTGTTTTGTATCCACCACTACTGGTGTTAGAGGATGAAGATCCACCTGTCTAGAATCTGTTGTAGTTAGACTTGTACTTGAACTTGGGATTTCTCTTGAATCTGACATTGGAGAATCTCTTGACAATTTGGGCCATTGACTCATCTTCCAATTGCTCCAGCTCTTCCAAGGAGTAAAAATCATCACCGGATTGATTTGTAGTAGGAGGATCATATTCTGCTACTAACATATTTTCCTCAGCCTTGGAAGACTGTACCATTCTCTCTGACTGTTGAGATTGTTGTTGTTGTTGTTGACCTTCAGCTACTAGAGCAGTAGATGTGCTGACCACTCTATCTTTCTCGTAGACTTCCTTCTGCTGAATCTGCTCCAACTCATAGGTTTTTAACACACCATAGAGTCTATCCAAAGAAATCTCACTCAGATCTCTAGCCTCTCTTATGGCAGTGATTCTATGTTCAAGATGAGTTGGCAGTGTTAAAAGGAACTTTTGTTGACCTCCCTGATTGAATAATATTTTCCATTTATGTTCAGGTTGTTGATCAATGCATTGTACCTCTCAAACACTTCAGTAATTCCTTCTCCTGGATTGGATTTAAAATGTTCATACTCAGAGGTTAGGATCTCCAACTTGTTCTCCCTAACTTCCTCTGTACCTTCATTAATCACCTCAATAGTTTCCCAGATGTGTTTGGAATTTTTACAGTTCATCACATGTCTGTTCATCAAGGGATCGAGGGAATCAACTAAAATCAACTGAAGGCTGGCATCCAAGGAGGCCTCTTCTTTTTCAGCAAAAAATCCTCAGGCTCTTTTGGATAGGTTCTAGCTTTGGTAATCACAACATCATCTACTATCACCACTGGTTCAATAACCATCGAAGTTTTTGGACCCTTCTTTAACAAGTTCAGATATTTGGGATTTGCAACTTGTAAAAACAAGAGCATCTTCTTCTTCCACATGATATAATTTTCTTTATCAAATAATGGAATTTTAACGGTTCCAACTTTTTGTGGTCATTATGAATTTTTGAATAAATAAAAATTCAAGGAGTTGAAAAATCACAAAAGTTTAGGATCTTGATTTGTTAATTAATCAGAAGGCTCTGATACCAATTGTTAGGTCCCAATGTGTTTGTAGAAGGGGGGTTGAATATAAACAATACCGAATAATCGAATTTAGTGCAGAATAAAAAAATTGAAACAAAATTCAAGTTAAATAAAAATATTATTAAACTTGAAAGGTGTTACAACAACTGTATCGATTACAAGGGATTAATCTTAAATTAATTATCACAAATCTAGAATAAATTCGACATGAACTTTTTCTATTTTTGGAATAAAAAGATTCAAATGCTAAACGCAATTTGAGATTAAGTTCTAGGGATTTTGATCCGCTAGATAGTTACACAAGAACAAGAGAATGATTTCTAGTTGTTTGAATTTAACTTTACTAACTAGAAATTGTTGATCTTGAATTTGTAGTTGAAGGATAAAATATTTTCTGCTCTGCTTTCCTTTTGTTCTTGGTTGGTTGAAGTCTGTGTTGTGTGTTGATGATTGTCTGCTGCTTCTGTCTTTAAGTTTTAAATCAACAGAACTGAAATGAACTGGCATGACAATCGGCATGACAATCACTTGTACTAGGAAGACAATCGGTATGACTATCTGTTGTACTAGTATGACAATCTGATTGAACTAGCAAGAAAATCCTCCTTCTAGTAGAACTTTCGGTATGACAATCGAATGAACTAGTATGACTTTCGGCAAGACTATTGAATGAACTAGTATGACTTTCGGTATGACAATTGATTGTCATACCAGTTCAAAATAATTGTCTTGCTGAATTAAAACTGATTTTAATCCAATTAAAATTCTGAAAATTCTTAATATTAATTCAGAATTAATTAATCAATTAATTCAATTAATCAATAAATTAATCTTGGCAGATATAATTTATTTTCTTAATTAAATTATATGACTTAATTAATTAATAGAGAATTAATACTAATCTTTAGCAGCAACTACTCTTCTGAAAATCACTGAGAATTATGAATCAATTCCACCACTTCAATGTTGACACTCGATGTACTGTCTGGTTCATGAGTGACTAACTTCCGTGACGTTTCTTCATGTCTTGACTTTGACACTTTAATTTTCTTCAGATTAAATCCTTGTAATTCTCTGATACCCTGACGAGATCTCTGTCACTTGATTAAATCCACAATCTTGATTTGTATCACTGAGGCTTGATCAATATCTTGAACTTCTTCCAGTGAAGTAATTCCTCAAGTCTGTAGATGAACCTTGTTTCTGAATCCTTTGACAGATGTTACTTTGTAAGATCTCTTTGACGGTAGATCCACTATTTACTTATTACATTCTTATTTGAGTTGGGTTAAATCCTCGAATAAACAAATAGGCTATGACATATGCCTTTCAGGGATTATTTGTATTATGAAGTTGGATTGATTGCCGGTGTGATTGGTTGGTTGTTGTGATTGACATCGAGTTGTTCGACGGGTTAGTCCGATAAATAAAAGAGGTGCTGCCCAATTTTCGAGAAATCGAACAACGGAAATACGGGAGCGTATCCAGTAATTATCGGGCCGTCGAACGAGTATATATAAACATATATATATATATGTTGTATACAAAATGTGATTGTATGTGCTGGTGAACTATTTTGCCAAAAGTAATAACCCTAATTTTGTAAAATGAAAAGTATATGTATTTTCCCGAAAATGAACATCAAACCAATTTTTCGCGAATGTGAACCCTAAATTGATGCATGTAATGTAATAATGTATATAAGTACGAGTTGGGATTTGATATCGAAGGGTAGATGTGTTATTGAGGATATGTCAAGCATACCTAGACGTCTCACGTATGGTATTTCGGCACTGTAGGTTCTAGTCGAAGGACTCGGGAATTGATGTCGAACTAAGATAGTCTAGTGATCAGTTGGCAAGTGCCTCGAGGTTTCCAAGTGAAGAACCCTGAGAGTCTTGGATACTATCTTGAGATAGATTGCTGCGAAGCAGGGATGTCTTCTATTGAGACAGTCATTTTTTCATGAGAGCCCGAACGTTCAAGTATATCAAAATCAGTCAATGATAGTCGTAAAGCTCTGCAAGGAAAGTACCCCTGACCATTTTTTTATGGTTTAGTATGTATGAATAACTAAATGTTTTATTTTCGTAATGGAACAGAAATGTTTTAAGTTATGTATCCCCCGTAGGTATAAAACACGGTTTTCAAATTATTTTGGGGAAAAGTAACTTCAAAAGGTACCTATCTTGAATGAAATGATTTGCGAACTGGATTTTATATGTGTGCTGGTTAAATAAATGATTTTGAAAATGAGATAGGTACAACTGTTTTGAAAACTGGATAAAACGATCAGATATGGGATACAATGAGGCCAGATTAGGCCTATTGAGGTGGTGTAAGAGGCTAATTCAGTTGCGCATAATATATAACCGATTAGTCCAGCAGATCAGAGACCTAGCTAGTCTCTGAGTTCCGGAACAGGTATATGGGATGGCAGTGAGAGCCGTCCAGTGTTGATAGCCTGATCAGCTATCTTCATATATCCGTAAGTATCTGATTTGACTTTGTGATTCTCGTAACGGAACAAGTGAGTTATACAGTGGATTGGGAAATGAAAATGACATGCTAGAATTCAATTCTAATATTTGTACATAGCACACTACTGATGTTATTGTTTTACAGAGCATGCTAGTTTTGGTATCCAGTTTATGAATGTTTACATGTTTCTAACAAGTTATGAATTTTGTTCCTATAACTGCTTTACTTTAAACTGTTTAATTGTTATTCATATAGTGGTACTGCTGAACAATTGATTGCTCACCCTTGTAGAATATTTTACATATGTATTGCAGATGCCTAGGAGATTCTTGCGCGGTAGTCAGGATAGAGCTCCAGCTCCTTTTGTGTCAGGCTCCTCTGAGGTAGTTGTGCTGGACCAAAGATGGTTTGTTGAGTTGCTGTGTTAAGTTAGCTGTGTCAGAAAGATTGTTGTAAGTTGGTTTGTGTTAGTTGTAACTTAAATCATACTTAAGCCTGGAAAAGATCTTAGTAAAAAGGGGTCGTAGTTATGTGTTGTTAATGATTTGGATTGAATTATGATTGTTATTATTGTTGTTAATGACGTCAACTCCTGACACTGGGGTTGAGGCCGTCACATAAGAGATCTCGATAAGCCATTATACTTATAGAGATGTCAGTTTTCTATACAACAAACTGGAGATCTAGATGTGAACCTCAAGTACAGAATGCAGACAAGTTAAAGATTCAAGATTATCAGTCAAAAAATGATCTAATAACTTAGATTGAAAAGTCTACAAAAGCAGCTTGAAGAGTGCAAGATCAAGGGCCAAGATTAACTGACAAAGGAAGGTCACGGAGCTACAAGATTTGCAAGGATTCACTAAGCCATAAATGGAAAGCTTTAGAGATAACTTAAAGTAGGATTTAGTACATCTTATTACATGTTTTGTAAACCTGTGTTACTAATTTATAAAGTAAACAGTGGTCCTTTGTTTTAAAATATAACAAATAGATCTAAATTTTCTTTTACTCACTCAAGAAAGAAGTTGAGTTCTTTACTTACAAAGAACCCAGGATTTGTAGCAAAACATAACTTGATTTTACTACAAAATTAAGTGAGTTTTGAAATATTGTGTTTTCTGCTTTATTTCTGCTAACATTATATAACTGCATCTCTCATCTTCTTTGTTCATACATCCATAAAATTTTGAAAAAAGGTAAAAATATCTAAAACACATTCACCCCCTCTATGTTGTATTCAATATCTAACACGTGGTATCAGAGGAAAATTTGTAAATAAACAAATCAAGGTCTTGGAAGAATGAATACACACAAGATAAGCAGTATAAAGATACCAGCCTTTTATAAAATCGACTACACATTATGGAAGAAAAGATGATGTTGTTTCTAAGGATGGCCAATCCCTTGTACATCCAGATTCTGAAGAATGGACCTTTTACTCCTATAGAAAGGATTGAAGAATCTACAGATGGAGACATGGTCATCTGTAATATCTTGGATATATCGTGTAATTATTTTTGCTAATAAATAAATATTATGTATATTCAGTATTTATTCTGTGAATTATTTGTTAAGTGGTATATATGTTTGGATGTTTAAAAATAATATAAATTGAGTATTTTAATTTTTATATGTCCAAAATAAAATATAGATAATTGTTATATCTTCCTATTTATTTTTATGTTGATTTATGATTTTATAGGAAATTTATGGATTTTATAAATTCTTTTTCCGAGTATTTATAAACTATTTTATATAATCGGGAACCAGCCGACTTCACCCGTTTTTACGTTTATATAACTCGAAACTCTTCCGAGAACTCCTTCCTAACCTAATTGCAATATTCCGAGCATTTTTCATGTTTCGACTTTTTCGATCCGGCGTACGGTTGTCCTGTGCGGGTCCCGGCGTAATATTTTCGATACAAAATTCGTTTTGGTAAATCAATAAAACTCGTATTTTTTATAAACGGGATCTTTTATTAAACTATTATAATTATCACCTCGTAATACGTGTAACCAGGCGCTGAGACCAAGACCGCAGTACAAATTGTACAGATTTGGATAATTATCCTGAAACCCGGTACCATTTGGATCTGTTTTTATAAATAAACGTACTATTTTATTTCCGGAATGATCCAGCGGGATACTAATTTCCGTAAATATAAATAGCCTTTACCATAATTATTTCCGTACCAAAAATCATTTGCAAACCAGTAAATCTTTATAAAACAGAGAAAATACTATATTCATATTTCGTTCTTCATAATCAAACTCAAATTCGGAGGCGTTATCGATATCCGATTTTGGCGTACATATACTCAAAACGAAGCTACCGAAATCTAGAATCCAAATCTTTCATCAATTTCAATCCAGAAACATCATGTGATTTTCCATTTAATGGTTTTAATTCGAATTTCTTGATAATTAAATAATGAATTTTTGTTCGAGCTATTGTTTGTATGATTTGATGCTTGCATGTTGTAGAGTTTTTGATGCTAATCATTTTGGTATATTATACTTCAAATTTGGAATTCTATAACGTGTCCAATTTGTGGTTTGATTATCGAATTATTGAATTAGGGTTTTCTTGGTTTGAATGTTTTCAATTCGATTTGGGGTTGTCCGTATCTAGGGTTATCTGTTGAATTTGATGATTGATATGTGTTCCTGGTTGAATATGGAATCGATTCGTATATAGCATAGCAACTGACGATTCCCAGAAATCTATAAATCGAGCTCGCCGGAGTTCTTCGCGTTTCTGGCCGGTTTTTGGCCGAAAATTTTTGGGCAATTGTTGATGATGGATTGTTGTTTGACTGTGTTTCTGAAAGCAATTAGAATTGTTTTGCATCAAAGAATAGATCAAATGTAGTTGATTTGGACCCTAATTGAGGTCACCGGAAACCGAGAGGGGTCGGTGGAATCTTGGTTCATCCGGTGTTTTTCCCGACCCGGCAACCTGGATTCTGACCCGGTTTTGATCCGATTTTTGCCTAAATAAACTCTAAAATGCTATTTTTGCAAATTAGTCCCTGGAAGTTTCAGAAGTTTTCAAAAATAGGATTTCTGTTTCAAAAATTTTTAAAATTCAGATTTCTTTTATAAATTCATTTCCAAAATTGATTTTTATTTTCAAAAAAATTCCAAAAATCATTTATTTTAATTCCAAAATTTGTTTTTAATTATTTAATTGGATTTAATTATTTTTAAATGATTTAAAAATTCCGAAATATAGTTTCAAACTTTAAAATATTATTTTAAATTATTTTCATGTCTCGATAATTATTATAAAATTATTTTGAAGCCATATTTGGCCAACCGAACCCTGTTTATTATTTCAAAAATGGTTCAACGACCCGTTTAAATTATGAAAAATGTTTTAAAAATCATATTAAATACCCTTAAGACTGTTTATGACCCGTGGCTTCCTTATAAATGAAATTTCATTGATTGTTTGACATGTTATATGTTATATGTGACTTGTTTGTTTGATTGTCGGTCTATATGATTAGTGTTTATTTGTTTTTAGTATAACTTTCAATCCGTTAGTCGAATTTGGGTAAAACGAAGGGAAGAGAGAAGTGTATACCAAATAGAATCATATGAGTTGAGTATTGATAGATACTTATGATATTTGAGCAGAAGAGGCAAGGAGTAGGAAAGGGAAGCAAGTAGTCGAGGAATAGGAGATTGTGATTGAAATTAGTGAAGTATAGCAACCTAATATCAGGCAAGTGTTCTTACCTTCACAAGATATTTTATAGATAATTGATAATCCTGTTTTTTATTGCAAGTGCTTTGAAGCACTGAACCCAAAACCTTGATTTCAGTTATTGATCTTTGAGCCGTAAACCTATTTCTTTCTGAACCACTGATTGCTGATTACCTAAATACAAACCACTGAGATACGATACTACTCCACAAATACACACAAACTAAATACCAAACACGGAACCAAGATTGCTTATATACTCAAACCATTGTATATGCATTGAAAGATCAAATCCTTATAACCTTGAAACTTTAATTCTTTTGTTATCCAATTCTTGTACCACCTGATAGCCATTCTTTGAATTTGCCATATTGTTCCTTTGTGAAGATTGAAACCATCTCATTATTGGACATCCAATGTTCTTTATAATTTTGATAATTGCTTTACATTGTTTATTCTGTTATTATAGTAGAATTGGATTGTTTTATAAAACTGTGGACCGGATTCGTGGTCAGACCAGATTGGTGGTCAAGTTATGCCAATGTGTGCCTTGGATCCAGTAATTAGAGCAGAGATGTGTGCCTTGCTCGGGGTTAGTGCGTGACTGATCAACAACCTAACCTTGGTTATTAAAATGAAAATATAATATCCAATTCTAAATTATTATTCATTGTTCACTTGATACCTTAACTCTTTTCACTTGATGATCATTATTCTCAGTCTTGTCATTGTGACTTGCTGAGCTAGTTAGCTCATTTGTGCGATATTGTTTATGTTCTTTTCCAGTTAAGAAGGAACCTGTTGGTAGCGAGGATCCCCAATCCACTACGAGAGTTAGGGGTCCAGGTTGATCGAGTTAAGCTAGCTGACAGCTTTTGGAATAGTTTAAGTTTATGAAGTTTGTAATAATGTTTAATATTCAGTTATAAGTTTGAATAGTTGGGATTTGGGCGTTTGTAATATAAGTGTGTGTGTGTGGCTTTTGTGCATACTTTAACCTGTTGCGGTCCGTGGTAGTTGGTGAGTAGGGTCACTACATATTATTATTATCTTTATTATTATATAAGCGGGTTATAAATAAGCTGTGTGTTTGTGTAGACCCCAAACTTCTGACCCGGGTTTAGAGGGTGCCACAGGTTTGATATCAGAGCTACAGGTTATAAGTTACTGACACAAGCCTAGGTTGACGGGAGGTAGAGGGTTAGGATTAGAAGTAAGAAATAGAAAGATAGAACGTCGAGAGGTTGAGTGCGACGGTATAGCATGTATTAATATGATTCGTGTCGTGGTTTGACATTCTTATTATTGCGATATGATTTCAGATAGCAGCGATGGCCGACTCTTTCATCCCCGTATCAGCTGATCACTCAGAGCCCTCAGTTGGAGGACCATCTTCAGATCCACATCCTGTTGTTCCACCAGTGTTGGCTATTTTACCTCCACCTGTGTTGCAGCCCGTACTACTGCAGGCTATTCCACCCCCAGGTATGAGGCCACCTATCAGAGGACCCCCACCAGCTGATTCAGATTCCACTGGGCATTCAGTTACGGGTGCCCCATTTCAGTCTACATTGCATCATGTTCCTTATTACCGGTATGAGGCTCTTCTACTGGAGCGTTATTCCTTGTTGGCACAGATCCAAGAGCTGCAACATATCATCAGGACTACAGATGTTGATCGCAGTGTGAGGGAGCTCCGAGAGGAGATCCATGTGACACGCAGGATTCTTGAGGCCAGGCTACATGGAGCTACATTAGTTGGCCCTGATGCATTTATGGGATGGGCTAGTGAGGTAATGGAGGATCTTGAAAGGCTAGGTCGACCAGAGTTTCCTTGGAGTTAGATACAGAGGCACAGAGATGGAGATGCTAAGCAGTGTTATTGTGGTTGTTTAGTATGTACAGTAGTGTGTAGTATGTATCAGTAGACTTTTGGGTTGTATTTATAGACTAGATCTGCTGAGTAGTGAGTAGGTTTGTTGTACCCTTTTGCTTTTACTTCCGAAGTGTCTTTACGCTTGTACTACCTAAAACTTTTGATCTATATATATCAGTACCTTTCCTTTCCAGCATTGACATTTACATTACTGCACCTGTTTTACTTTACTTTACTTATTGCACCAGTTATACCTCCTATGATACCATGTACCCTACCCCATTTTACTGTTTACATTCTGTAAAGAAGCATGTAATTTACTTAGTTCGACTGTTACAACTATTTTCAAAAAGAGATATTTGTGTTTTACAAAACTTTTCTTTTATGCAAAAGGATTTGATTTAAAAGCTAAATAAGTTGTTTGATTCTTTACAGAAAATGCCTCTCAGAAGAAATACCCCCACCAACACTCAGAATAAAGAAACCAACAACAACAACAACCAAGACAATACCAACCAGAATGCAAACCCAGGACCCATAGACCCAGCAGTAGCCTAGATTCTTCAAATCTTGGCTCAACAAACAGTTCACCGGACTCAACAACAACAAAGACAGACCAATCCCGAGGTAACTTTCAAAACTTTCCAGGCGGTGAACCCACCAGAATTCAAGGGTTCCTTAGATCCGATTGAAGTGAATATTTGGTTAAAGGAAATAGAGAAGTCGTTTGCTTTAGTTAAGGTAAAGGAAGAACATATGGTTGA
Source organism: Apium graveolens (assembly GCF_009905375.1). Lineage (NCBI taxonomy): Eukaryota > Viridiplantae > Streptophyta > Magnoliopsida > Apiales > Apiaceae > Apium > Apium graveolens. The sequence goes on along the minus strand of NC_133648.1, from coordinate 111,763,511 downwards.
GTTTGCAAGTTATTATTTAAAGAATGAGGCCACCTATTGGTGGGAAACTGTGAAGACATTGGAAGGTACAGATGTTATTACTTGGGGGAGGTTCAAAGAATTGTTTTTAGAAAAATATTATCCCCAGCTTGTTCAGGATCAGATGGAGCTGAAGTTTTTAGAGCTAAAGCAAGGAAATATGTCGGTAGCTGATTACGAGAGTAAGTTTGAAGAGTTGTCAAGGTATGTGCCATCATATGTGGATACTGACAGGAAGAAGGCTAAGAGATTCCAGCAAGGTCTGAAGGCATGGATCAGAGGAAAGGTAACCATATTTGAATTGGATACCTATACAGCAGTTGTATAGAAAGCTATGATTGCAGAAACAGAGAGGGAGATGTCACAGAAAGAGAAGGAGAGTAAGAAGAGAAAGTTTGAAGGGAATGAAGGACAGTTACAACCAGGGAAGTTTCCAAATTTTAGGAAGGGCAAGTTTCAGCCAGGGAGAAATTTTAATTTCAAGAAGCAAAATACAGGCGACGGAGGTCAAGGCAATCGTCCTGCCAATGTGAATCAGCCAAATCAGTTGAGGCTAACTTTTCCAGATTGCCAGGTATGTGGGAAGAAGCACGTAGGAGTTTGTAATAAGTTGAACATGGTTTGTTTCAAGTGTAATCAGAAAGGGCACTATTCGAGAGAGTGCCGCAATCAACCAGCAAGAGAACCAGTGAACAAGGATCAGCCTACCCAGAATCCAGCAATTAAGGTTCGAACTATTGGATTTACATGCTTTAAATGTGGGAAGCCAGGACATATAGCCAGGGATTGCAAGACACCAACCCCAGTCAACAATGAATTGAGAATTATGGGATCTACTCCATCAGTGAATGAGACTCCAGGGGCTAGAGTTTTTGATATGTCGGTAAAAGACGCTATCGAGGATACTGATGTCATGGTAGGTACGCTTAATGTGAATTCTTTATGTGCTAAAGTGTTAATAGATTCGGGAGCAACTTGATCGTTTATTTATCAAGATTTTGTTAATAAGTTAAATTGTCCAGTTGAGTATTTAAATGAAATAATAAATGTGGAATTAGAAAATCAAGAACGTACGTATGTTAATCAAATTTGTGGGAATTGTGAGATTGAGATTTCTGGTAGTAAGTTTTGTGTGGATTTGTTACCATTTGAGCTATGAGAGTTTGACGTTATCTTAGGAATGGATTGGTTATCTAAGCACGATGCCCAGATAGATTGTCGAAATAAGAAGGTAACGGTGAAGACGCCAGATGAAAGAATAGTAACGTTTAAGGGCCAAAAACAAGCAAAGAAGTTCTTAACGATAATCCAAGCTAAAAAGTTACTACGACAAGGATGCGATCATTTCGTTGCATATGTGATTGATAGAAGTCAGGAGCCATCAAAACTTGAAGATATTCCTGTAGTCAATGAATTTCCAGACGTATTTCCCGATGAGTTACCAGGACTTCCTCTAGATAGAGAAATTGAGTTTGCGATCGACTTAGCACCTGGAACGGAACCAGTGTCCAAGGCCCCGTATAGAATGGCGCCCGTCGAGATGAAGGAACTAGCAAAGCAATTACAAGAGCTATTAAAGAAAGGAGTAATCAGACCTAGTGTATCCCCGTGGGGTGCATCGGTACTATTTGTCAAGAAGAAGGATGGAAGCATGAAACTGTGCATCGATTATCGGGAGCTCAAAAAGCTTATAATCAAGAACAAGTATCCGTTACCCATAATTGATGATTTATTTGACCAGTTGAAAGGAGCCAAGTACTTCTCCAAGATCGATTTGAGATCAGGATATCACCAACTAAAGATTAATCCAGAAGATATACCAAAGACAGCTTTCAGAACAAGGTATGGACATTTATGAATTTCTAGTGATGTCTTTTGGATTAACTAATGCCCCAACAGCATTCATGGACCTGATGAACAGAATTTTCAAGGAATACTCGGACAAGTTTGTTATTGTGTTTATAGATGATATTTTGATTTATTCAAAAACAGAAGAAGATCATGCAAAACATTTGAGGATAGCTTTGGAAATTTTGAGGAAAAAATAGTTATATGCTAAATTCCCGAAGTGTGAGTTTTGGTTACAGGAAGTTCAGTTCTTAGGACACATAGTCAGTAATGAAGGGATCAAAGTTGACTCAGCGAAGATTGAAGCAATTACAAATTGGGAAAGACCGAGAACACCGACAGAAGAAAGAAGTTTCTTAGGATTAGCGGGATATTATCGCCGATTTGTTCAAAATTTCTCAAGGATTGCGACACCATTGACAAAGCTTACACGGAAAAATAAAAAGTTTATATGGAATGATAAATGTGAAGAAAGTTTTCAGGAATTGAAGCGAAGATTAATCACGGCACCTGTTTTGTCACTTCCAGATGACCAAGGGAATTTCGTAATCTATAGCGATGGTTCTCATAAAGGACTAGGATGTGTTCTGATGCAGCACGACAAAGTTATTGCATATGCGTCAAGACAACTGAAACCATATGAACAGAAGTATCCTACTCATGATTTGGAGTTAGCGGCTATAGTATTCGCTTTAAAGATTTGGAGACATTATCTATTTGGAGAAAAATGCGAGATTTATACGGATCACAAAAGCTTGAAGTACATATTCACACAAAAGGAGCTTAATATGAGACAGAGAAGATGGTTAGAGTTGATTAAGGATTACGACTACACAATTAACTATCATCCCAGTAAAGCGAATGTTATGGCGGACGCGTTAAGTCGGAAAGAAAAGTTGAATGTATTGTCAGTACCCGAAGAAATATACAAGGAATTTCAGAAACTGGAATTGGAAATCAGAGTTTGCAAGCCTGATGAAGCAAAAGTGTATAGTATGACTTTCCAGCCGGAGTTGTTAGAAAAAATAAGGAAGTATCAAGAGGAGGTAATGGATCGGGACATTAATCGTTTGGTAGGAGAGGAATTGTGCACGTTAAAAGATGATCAAGGTATTCTTAGGTTTTCTTCTAGAATTTGGATTCCACCAGTAACGGAGTTGAAGAATGAAATTTTACAAGAAGCTCATAATTTAAGGTATTCAATCCATCCTGGGAGTACCAAGATGTACATAGATTTGAAGGAAAATTATTGGTGGCCAGATATGAAGAGGGAGATTGCAGAATGGGTTAGTAGATGTTATATATGTCAAAGAGTTAAAGCAGAGCATCAGAGACCAAGTGGATTGTTACAGCCATTAGAGATTCCAGAGTGGAAGTGGGAACATATTGCCATGGATTTCATAGTCGGATTACCAAGGACGAAAGCCAATCATAATTCCATTTGGGTTATAGTGGACAGACTTACCAAGTCAACTCATTTTCTTCCTATAAATGAAAGATTTTCATTAGACAAGTTAGTCTATATATGCCTGAAAGAAATCGTAGTTCGTCATGGAGTTCATTTGTCTATCGTATCAGATCGAGATCCGAGGTTTAATTCGAGATTTTGGAAAAGTTTTCAAGAATGTTTAGGAACGAGACTAAATATGAGTATGGCTTACCATCCATAGATGGACGGCCAGAGTGAAAGAACAATCCAGATAATCAAAGACATGTTACGTGTTTGTGCTATTGATTTCAAAGGAAGTTGGGATGAGAAATTACCCTTTGTAGAATTTGCTTACAATAACAGTTATCATTCCAGTATTGGGATGCCACCCTATGAAGCTCTTTATGGACGCAAATGTCGATCTCCCGTATATTGGGACGAAGTAGGAGAACGCAAAATACTTGGACCTGAATTAGTGCAACAGACGAAGGAAGTTGTTGAAGTTATCCAGAAGAGATTGATAGCAGCACAAGACCGTCAAAGGAAGTATGCAGATCAATCAAGGAAAGATATGGAATTCGAAGAAGGAAATCTGATATTAATGAAAATATCGCCATGGAAAGGATTGACAAGATTTGGGAAGAAAGGAAAATTGAGCCTTAGATATGTTGGACCATTTGAGATTCTAAAGCGTGTCGACAAAGTAGCTTACGAGTTGGCGTTACCCCCGTACATGGAGCACATTCACAATGTTCTTCACGTATCGATAATTAAGAAGTATAATCCAGACTCGAGGCATGTAATTGAATACGAGCCAATAGAACTTTAAGCAGATTTATCATATGTAGAGAGTCCGATAGAGATTCTAGAAAAAAGAGAGAAAGTATTAAGAAATAAAGTAGTAAAGTTAGTAAAAGTGTTGTGGAGAAACCCGAAAGTTGAAGAATCAACCTGGGAGTTAGAAAGTGATATGAAAAAAAAGTACCCTCATTTGTTTTTTAGGAGATTCTGAGGATCGAATCCTTTTAAGGGGGGAAGGATGTAATATCTGGGATATATCGTGTAATTATTTTTGCTAGTAAATAAATATTATGTATGTTCAGTATTTATTTTGTGAATTATTTGTTAAGTGGTATATGTGTTTGGATGTTTAAAAATAATATAAATTGAGTATTTTAATTTTCATATATCCAAAATAAAATATAGATAATTGTCATATCTTCCTATTTATTTTTATGTTGATTTATGATTTTATAGGAAATTTATGGATTTTATAAATTCTTTTTCCGAGTATTTATAAACTATTTTATATAATCGGGAACCAGCCGACTCCACCTGTTTTTACGTTTTTATTACCCGAAACTCTTCCGAGAACTCCTTCCTAACCTAATTGCAATATTCCGAGCATTTTCCATGTTTTGACTTTTTCGATCCGGCGTACGGTTTGTCCTATGCGGGTCCCGGTTCAATATTTTCATTACAAAATTCGTTTCGGTAAATCAATAAAACTCGTATTTTTGATAAACGGGATCTTTTTATTAAACTATTATAATTATCACCTCATAATACGTGTAACCGGGCGCTGAGACAAAGACCACAGTACAAATTATACAGATTTGGATAATTATCCCGAAAACCGGTACCATTTGGATCTGTTTTTATAAATAAACGTACTATTTTATATCCGAAATGATCCAACGGGATACTATTTTTCATAAATATAAATAGCCTTTACCGTAATTATTTCCGTAACAAAAATCATTTGCAAACCAGTAAATCTTTATAAAACAGAGAAAATACTATATTCATATTTCGTTCTTCATAATCAAACTCAAATCCGGAGGCGTTATTGATATCCGATTTTGGCGTACATATACTCAAAACGAAGCTACTGAAATCTAGAATCCAAATCTTTCGTCAATTTCAATCCAGAAACATCAGGTGATTTTCTATTTAATGGTGTTAATTCAAATTTCTTGATAATTATATTATGATTTTTTGTTCGAGCTATTGTTTATATGATTTGATGCTTGCATGTTGTAGAGTTTTTAATGTTGATCATTTTGGTATATTATACTTCAAATTTGGAATTTTATAATGTGTCCAATTTGTGGTTTGATTATCGAATTACTGAATTAGGGTTTTTTTGGTTTGAATGTTTTCAATTCGATTTGGGGTTTTCGGTATCTGGGGTTATCTGTTGAATTTGATGATTGATATGTGTTCCTGGTTGAATATGGAATCAATTCGTATATAGCATAGCAACTGACGATTCCCAGAAATTTATAAATCGAGCTCGCCGGAGTTCTTCGCGTTTCTGGCCGGTTTTTGGCCGAAAATTCGACTGGGCCATTGTTGATGATGGATTGTCGTTTGACTGTATTTCTGGAAGTAATTAGAGTTGTTTTGCATCAAAGAATAATTCAAATGGAGTTGATTGGGACCCTAATTGAGGTCACCGGAAACCGGGAGGGGTCGCCGGAATCTGGGTTCATCCGGTGTTCTTCCCAACCCGGCAACCTGGATTCTGACCCGGTTTTGATCCGATTTTTGCCTAAATAAACTCTGAAATGCTGTTTTAAAAATTAGTCCTTGGAAGTTTCAAAAGTTTTCAAAAATAGGATTTCTGTTTTAAAAAATTTTAAAAATCAGATTTCTTTTATAAATTCATTTCCAAAATTGATTTTTATTTTCCAAAAAAAAATCCAAAAATCATTTATTTAAATTCCAAAATTCATTTTTTATTTAAAAATAAATCTAAATTACTTTGTTAATTAATTTTAATTAATAATTAATTGATTAATTAATCAATTAATTTATATATTAATTGATTAATTAATCAATTAATTTATATATTAATTGATTAATTAGTTTAATTATTTATTAATTGATTTAATTAATTATTTATTTAGATTTAATTATTTTTAAATGATTTAAAAATTCTGAAAAATAGTTTCAAGCTTTAAAATATTATTTTAAATTGTTTTCAAGGTTGATAATTATTATAAAATTATTTTAAAGCCATATTTGGCCAACCAAACCCTGTTTATTGTTTCAAAAATGGTTCAACGGCACGTTTAAATTCTGAAAAATATTTTAAAAATCATATTAAATAACCAATAGCCTGTTTATGACATGAGGCTTCCTTATAAATGAAATTTCATTGATTGTTTGACGTGTTATGTGTTATATTTGACTTTTTTGTTTGACTGTCGGTCTATATGATTAGTGTTTATTTGTTTTTAGTATAACTTTCAATCCGTTAGTCGGATTTGGGTAAAACGGAGGGTAGATAGAAGTGTATACCAAATAGAATCGTATGAGTTGAGTATTGAAAGATACTTATGATATGTGAGCAGAAGAGGGAAGGAGTAGGAAAGGGAAGCAAATAGTCGAGGAATAGGAGATTGTGATTGGAAGTTAGTGAAGTATAGCAAGCTAATATCAGGCAAGTGTTCTGAACCTTCTCGAGATATTTTGTAGATAATTGATAATCCTGTTTTATATTGCAAGTGTTTTGAAGCACTGAACCCTAAACCTTGATTTCAGTTATTGATCTTTGAGTCGTAAACCTTATTCATTCTGAACCATTGATTGTTGATTACCTAAATACAAACCACTGAGATACGATACTACTCCACAAATACACACAAACTAAATACCAAATACTGAACTAAGATTGCTTATATACTCAAACCATTATACCTTATGCATTGAAAGATCGAATCCTTATAACCTTGAAACTTTAATTCTTTTGTTATCCAATTCTTGCACCACCTGATAGCCATTCTTTGAAATTGCCATATTGTTCCTTTGTGAAGATTGAAATCATCTCATTATTGGACATCCAATGTTGCTTATAATTTTGATTATTGCTTTACATTGTTTATTCTGTTATTATGGTAGAATTGGATTATTTTATAAAATTGTGGACCAGATTCGTGGTCATACCAGATTGGTGGTCAAGTTAGGCCAATGTGTGCCTCGGATCCAGTAATTAGAGCAGAGCTATGTGCCTTGCTCGGGGTTAGTGTGTGAATGATCAGCAGCCTAACCTTGGTTTTTAAAATGAAAATATAATATCCAATTCTAAATTATTATTCATTGTTCACTTGATACTTTAACTCTTTTCACTTGATGATCATTATTCTCAGTCTTGTCAATGTGACTTGCTGAGCTAGTTAGCTCATTTGTGCGATATTGTTTATGTTCTTTTCCAGTTAAGAAGGAACCTGCTGGTAGCGAGGATCCCTAATCCAGTGCGAGAGCTAGGGGTCCAGGTTAATCGAGTTAAGCTAGCTGATAGCTTTTGGAATAGTTTAAGTTTATGAAGTTTATAATAATGTTTAATATTCAGTTATAAGTTTGAATAGTTGGGGTTTGGGTGTTTATAATATAAGTGTGTGTGTGTGGCTTGTGTGCATACTTTAACCTGTTGCGGTCCGTGGTAGTTGGTAAGTAGGGTCACTGCATATTATTATTATCTTTATTATTATATAAGCAGGTTATAAATAAGGTGTGTGTATGGACCCCAAACTTCTGACTCGGGTTTGGAGGGCGCCACATCATCCCTGCTTATTATGGTCCTAATGATCCTTCAAAATACACGGAAACTGAGAAAGAAAAAGTCTCTCTTGACAGTGGCCTACAATTAATTCTGATAGAGTCACTTGACAATATTATGTACAACAATATTGTCAATTGCGACATAAACAAGCAAATATGGGAGAAGATTGAGATACTGTGTGAAGGTACAAAAGAAATTAGGTCAAATCAAAGGAGAATATTGGTGTCTCGGTATGAGATTTTATGGTAAAACCAAAGGAGAGTGTTAATGATATGTTTGAAAGATTCAACAAGTTGATTAATGACTTGCAACTTCATGACAAGTACTATGAAGCTGAGGAGGTTAACTTGAAGTTTTTTCTACCCTTCCCGATCATCTTGAACATAAAATATCAACCATAAGAGAAGGAAAAAACTTGAGCAAGATAATATTGGAGGTCTCATATGGGATTTCAAAAACATATGAACTGGAAATAATTCAAAGAAAATTGTTGCCCAATAAATATATAATTATTTAAGGAGGGTTGGATACAATTGTGTAAATGTTTTGAACAAGTAATAAAATATAACAACATTTATATTTCTGATAAAAATTGTTACAAAATCCTCTCAAGAAATACTAATGTTCTTGAGAGCTGCTAGGTCGAATGATCCTCGAGTGTAATTCAACTAAGTGATGACCTAAACTGTGTTTATATACTACACAGCTACAACGCATTAATCTAAGATTTGCATTATCAAAAACTAACTGAAACTGATACATATCTTAAACTAAACAAATAAAGTCCTATAACTCAGACGTAACAGATATCTGCTCCATATTATAAGGAGCAGAACAAATCCTCTCATGCTAACTATCTTCAAATACTGATGTCATACAAATGCTGATGACATATCAAATCCTGATGGTACATCAGATCTTAATGACATCCGAACAGGCAGATCCTGAGCTTCTTCTGATCATTGAGAATTCAATATGTAACAATCTCCCCCAATTTATGCTTAATACAATGAAGCATAAATTCCTTTCTCAATGATGCCAAAACCAATCTACAAAATATACAAGGAGTAAAGCTTACTTCAGTATCTTCAGATAACTGACAGTTTTCCAAGAAAGTTGTAATAACCCCAATTTTTGAGAAATTTTGAAACCCTTATGAATAGTGTTTTTGCTGAACGAGAAAACTTTTCATGCCACGCTATGTAGGGGTTCTGTTATTGATCTTATGGGATATTATTAGTACTCTATGTGGTATATAAGTGTATGTAAAGATCGTCAGAATCCAATTCCGAACACTTTGATTTTTCCCGGAAATCCACAAGATACGGAAAGATTTGAGAAAAAGGTAACAGGATAAAAAGGATTTAAATAAAAGGATTATAGGAGAGGATCATAAAAGGAATATAATATATTGAGAAAGGTTAAGGGAACCTAAGTAATAAGATCCCGGGTATGATCCCTCAAACGATAAACGAAAACGAAAGTTAAGCGAACCGCATAACAGATCAGCGGTCATTAGGCAAACGATTAGGAAGTTAATCAAAGGGATTAGGGGCAAAGATGTCATCCAACCAATAGAAAGAGGACAAGGAAGGGAGGATGACATCATGAGGATGACATAAGCATGACATGGGAAGGAAGGAGGTGTGGTGGCTTTGTAACCACACAAATCCAAGGGCAAGAAGGTAATTGACTAAAGCAAGCACAAAAACCAATCAACCAAGCCAAGTAAAATCATTTTCATCAAAAATCAAAAGCAACCAAGGCTTTGTTCTTCATTGCTCACGGCTTTTCACTATTCAAAAGGCAAGAGAAATTCAAAATCCAAGATCCAAGCTTCCTAAATTGGTAAGATAATTCCCTAATCATCTTCATGCTTAGTTAGGACTATATCATGAGTTTAAGCCATTAATTCCTTCTCAATCTTCTTCATTTAATCAAAGAAGAAGACAATGAATAGTGTTTTCAAGTTTTTAACTTGAATTGAAGATCCAAGCATTCTTAAGACTTCTCCAAGCTTCTTAAGGCTTCCTAGCTCCACCCACCACTTCAAGGAAGGTATACCATCTCTAAACCCTAGATTCCTATATATTATAAGATGATTTTGATTAGTGGGTTGATATTGTAGCTTGTTGTTATGATTTAGAGTTTGGGATTTGGAATGGTAGTGAAATGGAATGGTAATTGTTGTGGTTTTGATTTAAAGGGACTTAAGTATGATTAAAGTTAAGTTTAGGCATAAGTATGAATGATTAAATTGAATTGGTTGGGGTTGTTATGATGTGATAAGGATGGATGTTGGTTGTATGTTGGATTTGAGGTTGGTTTGTGGTTGGTTTTGTATGGTTTAAAATTTGGAAATCGCGTAAACATAGCCGTCGTAACGTCCGATTTTCTTTGGACTGTTTTTGTGCATAGCATTAGGACCCGAGAACCCCCTTCTAGATTATGACCACTGCCATGTTTAGATAGCTCATGTTACGAGCTTCGTTTTGATATGTAGTTCGTTCGATTCCGATGCACGGTTTAGGAGAAACGACCGTTTCAAGTAACGGCGTTTCGCGAACGAAACTTTTTCCCTCGCCTTACTTTGAAACATAGGTTAAAGACCAAAAAGGGTTAATTAATGTATGAAACATTTATGGTAAGTGTGTTAGACAGTTGGTAAGACATTCGCGAAGGAATCGCTTTAAACTCGTAAAGGTTAAATTATTAAAAATGGTGGAGCCGAGGGTACCCGAGTGACTTAAGCGAATCAGTGAGCGCAAAACGAGCGTTAGAGTCTAAGTTAGTTAAAGTATAGATTTACAAGTGACTTTGGTTTAATTCCAACTTACTTGTTGCTTATAGGTTACCAGACTCGTCCCGAGCCATTCGTAACCCCCAGTCGCTCAGGCAAGTTTTCTACCCGTTATACTGTTGTTGTGATGTAAATATATGTATATGCATTATCTTGTGATATTGCATGATTGTTATTAGCAAATTTTGCGATATATTGGAGCATGCTAATATGGTATATATGTATGTCTGTTTCGTAATCTGGTTATCTATCTGTTGATTTCAATGCTTATAGTTGCATAATACCTATGCTAGAAATAAGCAAGTAGTTGCGTATACCCTTAGTATAGGGGATAAAAGGTGAACATATTTCTAAACCGGGAGTCGATGTTCCCGAGTATATTATATATATATATATATTTATTTATATATATATATATGGATATAGTTTTTAAAACTATTAATCGAATAAGGTTTATTCGATAACTTTAACTTTATTTTATTATTGAATATTATTTTGAATATTCATTCGAGGACTTATGACTCCTTTTACTTTATTTATTGAATATTATTTGAATATTCATTCGAGGGCTTATGACTCTTTTATATTATTTATTGAATATTATTTGAATATTCATTCGAGGGCTTATGACTCTTTTATATTATTTATTGAATATTATTTGAATATTCATTCGAAGGCTTATGACTCAGTTTATATTATTTAATGAATATTATTTGAATATTCATTTGAGGATCTATGACTCCGATTACTTGCTGGAATATATTCTTTATTTTATTAAAGAATAAGGTGTTAATAATCAAACTTATTTTCGATTATTCAAATAAAGATAATACTTTCATATTAGTATATCTTTGGTTATTTAATACTCGTTTCAAGTATAAGTTTTAATACTTCTACTTCAATTATTTTTATAAAGATTATTCTTATGGGAATATTATTTAAATAATAATATTCAGTCATTTTCTAAATATTCTGGGGACTGATTTACTTCATTAAATCAGCTTAACTCCAAACACTCTATAAAGTGTTTTCGAGTCTTCAAAATGATTTTTAAAAGTTAGAGCGGATCCCAAAACTCAATTTTATATTTAAGATCTTCCTTTTTAAGGGGATTTAAATACTCGCTTAAAACCTGAGGGATCCGGCTCTGTGGTGTATTTTATATTCGCAACAAGGTTGCAGTTTTGGTAAATGAATTGATTACTTACCCAACGTTCGGGAAGTAAGTCCATCTATTGAGTCGGCATAAGCAACATGGGCTCAGTGGGCGTCCATGATAGTGTAAGTGGCTCAGTGGGAGTCCATCAAATGCATAAGTGGCTGAGTGGCAGTCCAGCATAAGGTCCTATTTATGACCAGGGTGATGACCAGTGGGGAATTCGTCCATCTACTAGTAGAAAAGGTTACTTATGGGTATCTTTGCCTGATCAGCAAGATATCTGGTTTATGCCAAAGGTTTTCTTTTCCTTCCAAATTCATTGGATATTGCAACTCTGTTCATACCTTACATAACAGAGGTTCCAGGAAATGTTTTAGAGATATATATATGTGGATATATATATATCGGGACTAAATAAAGTATCTCATAACTTTTTCATTCAATAATATTTCAAAGATTGAATCTATTCAAGTCTTATCTTGTGGTCTCATCAGTGGGATGAACTTTTGAAACTAATTATAACTTGAACGGTGGTAGTTCAAGTAGTATTTGGGAAAGATATAAGTATATTGGGGTATTTGGTAACCTCATCTTTTAAACTTATATCTAGTTAATAATTGTCTTATGTATGACAAAGATTTTCAGAAAAATGTTGAGACAAGGTTAGATATATGAGATCACCTTGCAACGATATTTTTTTTATACAGTTATACACTAGGACTTTGTGTATATTATGCATGGAAGAGGACTTCCAATATTTTGAAAAGTATATATGTATATATACTGAATATTTTGCGACTTCATCGCATTAAGTTATCAACTTGGTTCATTTCTTTTGACCAAGACTTTCATGAGTATTATGAGTAGGCTCATATATTGTAAATCATTATACATATTATTTTGGTGGGCTTGCTGCTCACCCTTGCTTTATTTCTTCATCACACAACAACAGTTAGGAAAGATGGCCAGACTCCAGCAGACCCAGCGCAAGCGCGTGGGAAGCGTTCCGCGTCTTCCCGTTGATGTTGTAGCTGCTATAGCTGCAGAGGTAGATCTATTGTAGATCAGACCATCTACTTTTGAGAATCAATTATGTATAATTATAACTTGTGGCAGATAATGGCAATTAACTGTAAATTTATCAAGTAATCATTTTGGGTTGTAATAACTTTTAAATTGTGGATTCAAAGACTTGTACTTATTTAAATTTCATCTCTGAGACTATAACGGGTTGTGGTGTGTGTTAGTGTGGGGTCACAGCATAAGGTTATTATTATTAATTAAGTGAAGTGATATTGTGGAAAGAAAGACCGTGACGACCCGGATCCTCGACCCCGGATCTGGGGGTGTTACAGAAATGGTATCAGAGCTAAGCGTTATAAACCTCAGAGATGATGGGACGTTAAGATAATAAGTTCACAAAGATAATAAGAACTCTTTCCAAGTTCATAGTCGGGCTACCTAACGTAGTACTGACAGTTAAAACCCTTATGAGAACCCTTATAAATATCGTGATAGGAGCGTAGTTCGTTATCGTATATGGTAGCGGGACTCCGAACCCTGAGGTTGAGGAGCAACAGCGCGATGATGTTTTATTACTAATTGGAGATCGGATTGTGGATCCGATAGAGTGTCCTAATGCAGGACCGGATGATGTTGATATTGAGGATGTAGCGGTTGAGGATGTTGTCCTAGAAGGGATAGTTGTTGAGGAGGATCCCATGGAGGATCCTGACAAGATTTGGATAAAGAACCACTGATGAATTGATGACCATGGTTAGGTCGACTACCAGAGGTAGGATTGGTCGGTCACTACCGGAGGTTCGTTCAAGTTTGTAAAGATAGTAGCCCCTTTAACGTGGCTTACTCATAAGACTGAGAAGTTCGAATGGATAGAGAAATGCGAGAACAGCTTTCAAGAACTGAAGCAGAGGTTGGTGATGGCCCCTATGCTGGCGTTGCCGGATGGAAAAAGGAGATTTTGTGATTTGTAAGTGACGCTTCGCATAAGGAATTAGGGTGCTTCTTAGCACAGGAAGATAATCGCGTCTGCGTCAAGACAATTAAGGTAATATGAAATTCGATATCCCCGCTCATGAGCTTAGGCTCGTGGCAATAGTTTACCCTAAAGATTGGAGGCACTACTCGTATGGAGAGAAGTGCGAGAATTACCTAAGCCATAAGTGCTCTAGTACATTTTCGCGTAGAAAGAGCTCAACATATGCCAGAGGAGGCAGTTAGAGCTAATCAAGAATAATGATTGGGAGATTCTTTATCATTCGGGGAAAGCCAATATGGTGGCTGATGCCCTTAGTAAAAAGGAGAGACTCAAGATGATAATGTCTTTGGGAGAGTTGATAAGAGATTTTGAGAAAATGGAAATAGTAGTGAAGGTAACCGGAGCCGGTACCGAAAAGCTGTTTGAGATTGCAATAGAGACCGAATTATTGGAAAAGAGCATATTGTGCCAGAAAAAGGTGATGAATGAAGGCAGGGAGCCAACAAATAAATATGAGATTAATACTGAGAAAGATGATAAGGGAATAATGAGGTATTCCTACAGAAATTGGGTTCCAAAAGTTCAAGAGCTTAAGGATGAGAACTTAGATGAGAGCCATAGTTTGAGGAATAAGATTTAGGGCAAACCCTGAATGTGATAGTCAGGGAGGTTGCCATCAAGAAAGAAAGAACCCATAACATAATAGAGTGGAAAACAAGGTTTTTAATGTATAAGATAACCCCGATTATGGGAGAAGGTTGAAACATTTCATACCAAGGAAACAGAAAGTCGAGTAAGGAAAGGAGACCCGAGACGGTACTCCTATACGGCAATTCATGGACCTGTCTAAAAAGAACTTAGACTATTATCCCCAACCACCACCCTGAGGAGACAGTGCGGTGAGAAATTCTTGCAGGACCTTTAAGTCGCTAAGCTCTCAGAGTTCCATGGAACAAGCTGACCCAGCCGAGGCAAGAGCCTGGCTAAAGGGAATAGAGGAATCATTTGAGATTCTAAATGATTGACGAACCACAAAGGACTGTTTTGTCACTTACCCTCCTAAGAGAGAGACCACCCGCTGGTGAAAGACCAAGGAAGGCACAGAGCAAGAGATTATAATAAACTGATTTAAGTTCAGACAATTATTTTCGGGAAAGTACTTCCCAAGGTTATGGAGATAGTGTAAAAGCTTAAGAGCCAGAACAAAGGCAGACGAGTATGATGAATTATGAATCTAAGCTGTAAAAAGTTGTCAAGATTCGTTCTAAGGACACGAATCCAGAATGACAGGATGTTTGAAATCAATGCTTATGTGGTGTTGGTTCATGAAATAATGATAAGAGAAAGGAAAATAAAAAAAAAAAGAAACTGAAGTGGAAAGGAATATAACGGCAATAGAGTTTGAGGTATGATAAGGGAGTTGGGTATGAGGAAACCCTAAAGACTCATAGCAATAGAAATAGAAAAGTATGTAATCGTCAGGATGATGATGATCCACCATGAGTTAAAATTGATGGTTGAAGGCATAAGAGATACATATATTGTACCCCCTTTAAGTTGGGAGGATTCGAGGAAACCTTGAGGTAATTCGAAGGATAAATAATGAGACGCGGATAGACTGAGGAGACAAGAAAGTAAGAAATTAAGAAAATTGGATGAAGGAAGTGACCTTCAAGAATGGGAAATGTAAGACCGGTGGCTTGATACCCAGAAAGGAAGACGTCAGGTATGAAAGATATCCCAACATTGAGGTGACTGTTGAGATAAACAACAAAAGTAAATAAGGAATTATTAAGAAGAAGTTCACGTTGAACATAACCAATATCTTCCAGAACATCCATGTTATCATTACCAAATCAGGAAAGAAAAGCAGATGACCATTGTTATCTTTTAGAGGCCATATGGATTGACCTCAATTTGAATAAGGATGCTATTATGAAGTTAGGTATAGACTATCGAGGTGCGAATGATGAATATGATAATCTATCAGGGATATATGACTTGATTTATCCATGGAAGAAGGCAGGTACCTTTTAAAGGTGGAATTAAGGATAGAACATTGGTAACTTAAAACGAATCCTAGGGGAATGCATAAAGGTTGGCATTTCACCCTTAATAGGGATAGTATGAGTTTTGACAGTATGAATTGGAAAGCATTAAGGTAATAATAACCTTTAAGAATCAGTGGAGAAATTTTTTTTTTTTTTTTTTTTTCAAAAGTATATAGACAATGATTCTAGTATTAGTATATGGTATTTTGATATGCCCTGTATCTACGGAATACAGGAGGAACGATTCAAGGATAACCTTAGAGGTTTTGCAATGAGAAAGGTAATATTCAAAATTCTCAAGAATAGAAATGTTGATAAAGGAAATATGACGTAATTATAATGATGCCAAGTGAGGCACGTGTTAAACCACGAGAAGGTATGGATCGAACCAGTAATGGTCAAAATTGTTCAGGGCAATTAGGACTTAAGATAGAAGATGTTCTAAGTATGATTGAGAGTCAGTCATGACAGTG
Organism: Apium graveolens; assembly: GCF_009905375.1. NCBI lineage: Eukaryota > Viridiplantae > Streptophyta > Magnoliopsida > Apiales > Apiaceae > Apium > Apium graveolens. The sequence goes on along the minus strand of NC_133648.1, from coordinate 111,747,167 downwards.
ATTAACCTCTAAAGACTGAGGCAATAACTTATGGAAAAATGGTGATTTTTTTTTTTTTTTTTTTTTTTTTTTTACTCATCAGATTTTAAGGAAAGCATTTTCACTCAAGCAGTGATCGGAAATAAGGTAGAAAATTTATTTGGAGGTGGTTAAAATGACATTGACTGTAAGGAAATTTTACTATCAGGAAAGGCCAAAGAGGTGGCCGACACTTTAAAGGTAAGAGGATAATTATAGGCACTTGTGCCAAAGGAATACAGTGATGATGGTTAAAACTGTGAAGGTTGTATTATGGTTTGGAAGATTGACATTCCTTCTGATGACTGTGCAATACCCAACCGTAATAGTAGTTAGTAAAGGTTTAATTCGTGTAATCGCCATGAGCGGGCTATCTATCTCAGAAGATACTATCTTGAGATAAGCCAGGACCATAGTTCAAAAAGGACTAAACAAACCTTTGAGTTAAGTCTTCTATTGAAGGTATATGATTAAGAATGGTATTAACCTGCTATCGTTGCTTTGAGCGAAACTCTTCTGCAAATTTTATCTGCTTCATGTCATGAAAGTACGTCAGAGTTTGGAGTGTTCTTCATGAATTGTGATTGGTGGTTATGTTAACTCCTTAGGAGAATTAGATACGAGATGTATGGACTCCGTATGGTTAGTTATTAAGACTTCATGGAAAATGAATGACTACAGTAGGTCAGTGGTGGACCTTAGTAAGGCAGCAATGATTCTGTGAGTAATGAGCTGATTACAACCGTGAGAGTTGTATTGGAATGGGTGTTGAGATTGAGTACCACTAATCGGGTCGTGGTAGTGTATAAGTTATCACTAATAGACTAATTAAGTAGAGTATCTACCTAGTGAATTATTATTCTTTCTTATCAATAGAGAGTCATATTATTATACGAGGAAGGTTGCGGTGCAAGCATAGAATTCAAGTAACGATGATGTCTAGAATAAGATCCCAGATTCGATTTTCGATGTCGAGGGAGTTTCAAAGGTAATTGTGTATAAGCTCGAGGAAGAGCATGGGTCCATAGAATGATGGACGGGATAGCGAAAATATTTAGGCACGTGAAATGCGATGCTATAACACTTGATGTTGATATAAATACATATATGTTTTGTTCTTCTATGACAAACCTCTATAGTTCAGAGGTAGATTCCAAGCCAGATATTTTATGGCAATAATTTTTTTTTTATGAATATACAATTTTCTTCAATTCGTTCTTTTCTCTTCTTTTCATTTCATGTAAGCTGAGAAGAACAACCCTTCCAGAAGGGGAGGTATTGCCGAATGACTATCTATCTGTGTGATAGAAGCCTAGTAGGATACCATCTATTGTTTAATTGCTTGTCAAGTACTAAAGGTTGGCCACCTTCTGTACTAACTATGCGATATAACAAGTGTTCATGATCATAGTGATCTCTCAACAAATTCCTTTACTTCTATTTGATTGATCAAATTTTGGAAAATAGAAACAACTGAAAAAGGAGTAATAAAGTGGTGGTAGTATGCGGAATGGAAACACATTCGTGATACTAAGGTTGACGTGGTTATTAAAAGGTTATAGAACGCTAACGAGCAAAAGTATAACCCGTATAATATTAGGAACGGGAGATAGTAGCGACTACGAACTGGAAAAAAAAAAGATGGGTAGTGAGAAGCAAAAGCTCTAATGCTAAAAGCTATAATGAGAGTCTGTGCAATAGACTTGAAAGAATTTGGAATGATCACTTAATTCGGATTGAGTTATCTTACGACAATAGATCATATGTCATTATCGAGATATCGCCTTATGAGATCCTTGAGGGAAGACAATGTCGATCTCCCTTATGTTAGGATGAAGTTGTAGAGCGCAAGATGCTCGGACCCGCAGTAGTCCAAAGGACCAAGGATATGATAGATCTAATCAGAGGACGGCTGGTAGTAGCCCAAGATGGACATGATAAGTATGTTGATTTGACACGAAAGGATAAAGAGTATGAAATAGGGGACCTAGTAATGTTATAGGTATCCCTTGGAAAGGATTGATGAGGTTCGGAAAGAAAGGAAAGCTAAGTCTACAATTTGTTGGACCCTTGGATATATTAAGACGTTTGGGAAGTTAGCATATGAGCTAGCCCTAACCCCGAACATGTAGCAGTTCGTAACGTGTTTCACGTATCAATGTTAAGGAAGTGTAATTCGGATGCCAGTCAAATAGGGGCATATGAGCGCATAGATATGTAACCCGACGTAACCTATATGGAGCAACCAGGAAGGGTTATAGAGTGAAAAGGAACAAGTGCTTAGGAGAAGGATTATCAAACTAGGCAGAGTTTGGTGGTAGAACCACAATGTGGAAAATTGACTCGAGAGTTAGAAAGTGTAATGCTAAGAAAGTATCCCCATTTGTTTTCTATCTGATTCCGGGACGGAATCCTTTTAAGGAGGGGAGACTGTAATAACCCCAATTTTTGAGAAATTTTGAAACCCTTATGAATAGTGTTTTTGCTGAACGAGAAAACTTTTCATGCCACGCTATGTAGGGGTTCTGTTATTGATCTTATGGGATATTATTAGTACTCTATGTGGTATATAAGTGTATGTAAAGATCGTCAGAATCCAATTCCGAACACTTTGATTTTTCCCGGAAATCCACAAGATACGGAAAGATTTGAGAAAAAGGTAACAGGATAAAAAGGATTTAAATAAAAGGATTATAGGAGAGGATCATAAAAGGAATATAATATATTGAGAAAGGTTAAGGGAACCTAAGTAATAAGATCCCGGGTATGATCCCTCAAACGATAAACGAAAACGAAAGTTAAGCGAACCATATAACAGATCAGCGGTCATTAGGCAAACGATTAGGAAGTTAATCAAAGGGATTAGGGGCAAAGATGTTATCCAACCAATAGAAAGAGGACAAGGAAGGGAGGATGACATCATGAGGATGACATAAGCATGACATGGGAAGGAAGGAGGTGTGGTGGCTTTGTAACCACACAAATCCAAGGGCAAGAAGGTAATTGACTAAAGCAAGCACAAAAACCAATCAACCAAGCCAAGTAAAATCATTTTCATCAAAAATCAAAAGCAACCAAGGCTTTGTTCTTCATTGCTCACGGCTTTTCACTATTCAAAAGGCAAGAGAAATTCAAAATCCAAGATCCAAGCTTCCTAAATTGGTAAGATAATTCCCTAATCATCTTCATGCTTAGTTAGGACTATATCATGAGTTTAAGCCATTAATTCCTTCTCAATCTTCTTCATTTAATCAAAGAAGAAGACAATGAATAGTGTTTTCAAGTTTTTAACTTGAACTTTTTCTTGTTTTCTTGAAGATCCAAGCATTCTTAAGACTTCTCCAAGCTTCTTAAGGCTTCCTAGCTCCACCCACCACTTCAAGGAAGGTATACCATCTCCAAACCCTAGATTCCTATATATTATAAGATGATTTTGATTAGTGGGTTGATATTGTAGCTTGTTGTTATGATTTAGAGTTTGGGATTTGGAATGGTAGTGAAATGGAATGGTAATTGTTGTGGTTTTGATTTAAAGGGACTTAAGTATGATTAAAGTTAAGTTTAGGCATAAGTATGAATGATTAAATTGAATTGGTTGGGGTTGTTATGATGTGATAAGGATGGATGTTGGTTGTATGTTGGATTTAAGGTTGGTTTGTGGTTGGTTTTGTATGGTTTAAAATTTGGAAATCGCGTAAACATAGCCGTCGTAACGTCCGATTTTCTTTGGACTGTTTTTGTGCATAGCATTAGGACCCGAGAACCCCCTGCTAGATTATGACCACTGCCATGTTTAGATAGCTCATGTTACGAGCTTCGTTTTGATATGTAGTTCGTTCGATTCCGATGCACGGTTTAGGAGAAACGACCGTTTCAAGTAACGGCGTTTCGCGAACGAAACTTTTTCCCTCGCCTTACTTTGAAACATAGGTTAAAGACCAAAAAGGGTTAATTAATGTATGAAACATTTATGGTAAGTGTGTTAGACAGTTGGTAAGACATTCGCGAAGGAATCGCTTTAAACTCGTAAAGGTTAAATTATTAAAAATGGTGGAGCCGAGGGTACCCGAGTGACTTAAGCGAATCAGTGAGCGCAAAATGAGCGTTAGAGTCTAAGTTAGTTAAAGTATAGATTTACAAGTGACTTTGGTTTAATTCCAACTTACTTGTTGCTTATAGGTTACCAGACTCGTCCCGAGCCATTCGTAACCCCCAGTCGCTCAGGCAAGTTTTCTACCCGTTATACTGTTGCTGTGATGTAAATATATGTATATGCATTATCTTGTGATATTGCATGATTGTTATTAGCAAATTTTGCGATATATTGGAGCATGCTAATATGGTATATATGCATGTCTGTTTCGTAATCTGGTTATCTATCTGTTGATTTCAATGCTTATAGTTGCATAATACCTATGCTAGAAATAAGCAAGTAGTTGCGTATACCCTTAGTATAGGGGATAAAAGGTGAACATATTTCTAAACCGGGAGTCGATGTTCCCGAGTATATTATATATATATATATATATTTATTTATATATATATATATGGATATAGTTTTTAAAACTATTAATCGAATAAAGTTTATTCGATAACTTTAACTTTATTTTATTATTGAATATTATTTTGAATATTCATTCGAGGACTTATGACTCCTTTTACTTTATTTATTGAATATTATTTGAATATTCATTCGAGGGCTTATGACTCTTTTATATTATTTATTGAATATTATTTGAATATTCATTCGAGGGCTTATGACTCTTTTATATTATTTATTGAATATTATTTGAATATTCATTCGAAGGCTTATGACTCAGTTTATATTATTTAATGAATATTATTTGAATATTCATTTGAGGATCTATGACTCCGATTACTTGCTGGAATATATTCTTTATTTTATTAAAGAATAAGGTGTTAATAATCAAACTTATTTTCGATTATTCAAATAAAGATAATACTTTCATATTAGTATATCTTTGGTTATTTAATACTCGTTTCAAGTATAAGTTTTAATACTTCTACTTCAATTATTTTTATAAAGATTATTCTTATGGGAATATTATTTAAATAATAATATTCAGTCATTTTCTAAATATTCTGGGGACTGATTTACTTCATTAAATCAGCTTAACTCCAAACACTCTATAAAGTGTTTTCGAGTCTTCAAAATGATTTTTAAAAGTTAGAGCGGATCCCAAAACTCAATTTTATATTTAAGATCTTCCTTTTTAAGGGGATTTAAATACTCGCTTAAAACCTGAGGGATCCGGCTCTGTGGTGTATTTTATATTCGCAACAAGGTTGCAGTTTTGGTAAATGAATTGATTACTTACCCAACGTTCGGGAAGTAAGTCCATCTATTGAGTCGGCATAAGCAACATGGGCTCAGTGGGCGTCCATGATAGTGTAAGTGGCTCAGTGGGAGTCCATCAAATGCATAAGTGGCTGAGTGGCAGTCCAGCATAAGGTCCTATTTATGACCAGGGTGATGACCAGTGGGGAATTCGTCCATCTACTAGTAGAAAAGGTTACTTATGGGTATCTTTGCCTGATCAGCAAGATATCTGGTTTATGCCAAAGGTTTTCTTTTCCTTCCAAATTCATTGGATATTGCAACTCTGTTCATACCTTACATAACAGAGGTTCCAGGAAATGTTTTAGAGATATATATATGTGGATATATATATATCGGGACTAAATAAAGTATCTCATAACTTTTTCATTCAATAATATTTCAAAGATTGAATCTATTCAAGTCTTATCTTGTGGTCTCATCAGTGGGATGAACTTTTGAAACTAATTATAACTTGAACGGTGGTAGTTCAAGTAGTATTTGGGAAAGATATAAGTATATTGGGGTATTTGGTAACCTCATCTTTTAAACTTATATCTAGTTAATAATTGTCTTATGTATGACAAAGATTTTCAGAAAAATGTTGAGACAAGGTTAGATATATGAGATCACCTTGCAACGATATTTTTTTTATACAGTTATACACTAGGACTTTGTGTATATTATGCATGGAAGAGGACTTCCAATATTTTGAAAAGTATATATGTATATATACTGAATATTTTGCGACTTCATCGCATTAAGTTATCAACTTGGTTCATTTCTTTTGACCAAGACTTTCATGAGTATTATGAGTAGGCTCATATATTGTAAATCATTATACATATTATTTTGGTGGGCTTGCTGCTCACCCTTGCTTTATTTCTTCATCACACAACAACAGTTAGGAAAGATGGCCAGACTCCAGCAGACCCAGCGCAAGCGCGTGGGAAGCGTTCCGCGTCTTCCCGTTGATGTTGTAGCTGCTATAGCTGCAGAGGTAGATCTATTGTAGATCAGACCATCTACTTTTGAGAATCAATTATGTATAATTATAACTTGTGGCAGATAATGGCAATTAACTGTAAATTTATCAAGTAATCATTTTGGGTTGTAATAACTTTTAAATTGTGGATTCAAAGACTTGTACTTATTTAAATTTCATCTCTGAGACTATAACGGGTTGTGGTGTGTGTTAGTGTGGGGTCACAGCATAAGGTTATTATTATTAATTAAGTGAAGTGATATTGTGGAAAGAAAGACCGTGACGACCCGGATCCTCGACCCCGGATCTGGGGGTGTTACAAAAGTTCTTCAATCTTTCTTCCTCCTTGTCTCGTAGGACTTTAACACGCTTTTTCTTCAACTCGCTTTTCTCTTCAGTGTCTTCTCCAAGCTGATAGATAGCTGATCTTAAATTAGAAATTGAGCTTTTGCTTATCTCAAGATCACCAATCAACATGAAGCTTAAAGTGACATCTTCATGATCAGGACTGAAGGATAACTGAGGACTGTTGAGAAAAACTTGTAGCACTGCAGCTCCCTTTTTCATCTGCATTTCTTGACCAGTATAAGTTCTGTACTCAGGAACATAATCACCATTGTATTTATCATCTTTTGTCATGACTCTTCTTCTGATCATTTCAAGTATCATGGAAGACCAGTTTCTGGTGACTTTGTTCTCAACTCTAAGAAGATAGTGAATGTATTTCAATTCTGTCACAGTCTTCATTAAGAGTTGCTGCAACGTAAAGCTTTTTACTTTACCATCTCTGAAAAAGTACAGAATCTCTTCTCTAACATCATTATCATTTATCTTTCTATGAATAATCTTCACAGCTTCCACTTTCTCAAGATATGAAGGAGAAATTCTTTCACCATGATTTTCTGTCAGAGTATCTGTATCTAGCAGATCATATTCTAAGATCTCCATATTGGAATGACCAATGCCTCCTCTAGTTCGAGATTTGATAAGTTTCAGTTTTTAATTGTATACCACCCAAGAAGGCTTCTTGATGGACTTTTCAACATCTTCCTATTTTGAGATAAAATCTCTTAACCCAGCTGACACAAATTCAACATGCTTGAACCCTTTAGAATAATTGAATACATGGATGTCTTTCCATCTTCTATTCTTCATGCCGAGAGGAGCATAGTTTGAAGACAAATCATCAGTCTTCCCTTCTTCTTTATGCCATAGCTCCCTCTTTGATTTTAAAACTCTCTACAAATATTCTTTACATGCTTCATCAGCTTTCCTTCTATCAATCTTTTCTTTTTCATCAGCCTCTAAAATATGAGGAGTGATTACTAGAGAAGGAGATGACTCATTTGATGCTTTGATCACTTTTTCATCAGAGTTAAAATCAGTTATCAGGTTCACAGCATCAGGATCTGCTTTTACCTCAGGATTTGTGTCTGCATCAGGAGTTACATTTTGATTTGTTGTATCAGCTTAATCAATGTCAGTGGCTGATCTTTTCTTCCTTGGTATAATCAACTCTTCTAGCTTCTCAACTTCTTTATCTTCTTCATTTCCTTGTACAGGAACATAACCTACTCTGGATAGAAAATTCAGAAAAGTAGAGTTGAATGCAGTCACTTGCCTTGATCCAGAAGTTCTTCCATCTCTTCCTCTTCCTTTTCCTCTTGCTCTTGCAGATCTACCACCTCTTTTTCCTCTTCCTTTAGAAGTGTTAGCTTCAGCTTCAATTTGAGCCAAGAGCTCATTTTATTGCATAACTGCTTCTTCAAGTGTTAGATCAGGAAATTCTTCAGTTATATACCCATGAGCACTCCTAGCATTCTTTTGCTCAAACTTCTTGTTTTTGTAGTACAAGACAATCTCTTCACCTGTTTCCTTATGTCTGTAAGGAAGGAACATCTCTTTAGCTT